>NC_033802.1:4826969-4887595 GCF_001876935.1 Asparagus officinalis
GTCCTTGTAATGAGTCATTTTCTCATTCCCATGACTTGCGTTGCATTGGTGAGCTCCTACCAAAAGGTTGGTACAACCCCACACATCTACGTCAATCCCCCACCAATTCAAACTTCAAACCTCTCATCTTTGTCTCCGTCTACTCATATGTCCTTGTAATGAGTCATTTTCTCATTCCCATGACTTGCGTTGCATTGGTGAGCTCCTACCAAAAGGTTGGTACAACCCCACACATCTACGTCAATCCCCCACCAATTCAAACTTCAAACCTCTCATCTTTGTCTCCGTCTACTCGTCCTTGTAATGAGTCATTTTCTCATTCCCATGACTTGCGTTGCATTGGTGAGCTCCTACCAAAAGGTTGGTACAACCCCACACATCTACGTCAATCCCCCACCAATTCAAACTTCAAACCTCTCATCTTTGTCTCCGTCTACTCATATAAAGACTTCCTCAACAAAAACTAGTACCAAAAAACAATAAACGCACCAACCCCTTTGAGTTTATGCACGTCCCACTCTCTCTCTCTCGTCCCTTTTTTTAATCCTAACCACCTCACGGCACTTCCTCAAATCTTTAATCCTTTTCATTAATGAATCAAATTACAATTAAAAAAACCTAACCGAAAAAAGAAGCTCTAAAACAAAAAGGATAATCCAAAAAAAAATTTATGGACAACATGTTTCAGTTGTTGAGTCATTGTCATCACAAATGTGGAGCCACAAGCACAATTCACGCATGTGAATCCTAAGGTCAGATCAGATCCAACGATCGGGAGGTCGATGATCGAGAGATCGATGATGGGCCTGAAATCGCAACCAAGGCCCGTTCAAGGCCATTTACAATCTCGGTCATTGTGGGCCTATCTCGGCCCTCTGGGCTAACACAATCCGCGGCCAAGTAGCCCACATAGGCGACTGCCTCAATTTCACTCGGCGTAGGAGGAGCGATCCGAGGGTCGAGCACTCTGTGCAGGTCATCGGCTACAATGTGTGGTACGGCGAATTCAACAACATTCTTCGGGGTACCGCTCTCTTCGTACCGTTGGATCACTTTACAACCGGACAATATCTCCAATAACACTACTCCGAAGCTGTAAACATCGCTCTTCGCAGTCAGACGCTGAAGCCTGTAATACTCTGGATCCATGTAGCCCACCGTGCCTGCCGCACTAGGAGACACGTTAGGCCCATTAGGCCCATTAGGCCTGTTGTCGTTATGGGATGCAATCGGGTGCATCAACGAGAGCCCAAAATCCGCGACCTTCGCAGTCCACACCTCATCCAACAGAATGTTGGACGACTTGATGTCCCGGTGAATAATCGGCGGAACAGCGTACGTATGCAAATACTCGATCCCTCGGGCCGCATCGAGCGCGACCCGAATCCGAGCGGCCCACGAGCCCAACGGTAGGCCTACTTGCTGGTCGGATTTGTGTAAGAGATCATGCAGAGTCCCATTAGCCATGAACTCATAGACAAGTATCCGTTCGGATCCTTGCTTGTAATATCCGAACAATCTGACCAAATTCTTGTGGTTCACTCTTGAGAGCAGCCCGAGCTCCGCCCAAAACGCAAACTCCTTATCCTGTCTCCGATTATCGCCTGTGTTCAGTGTGCGCCCCCGGGATGTGGAGGCTGAGGACGATGGCTCGGTCGGAT
Organism: Asparagus officinalis; assembly: GCF_001876935.1. Taxonomy (NCBI): domain Eukaryota; kingdom Viridiplantae; phylum Streptophyta; class Magnoliopsida; order Asparagales; family Asparagaceae; genus Asparagus; species Asparagus officinalis. The sequence continues at coordinate 4,828,631 of NC_033802.1, forward strand.
CGTTTTATCGCGACAGTGCGTCCATCGTCGAGTTTTGCACGGTAACGCAACCGAACTGCAGACCCGATCTTGTGCTCGTTGGAGAAACCGTCCGTGATTGCCAACAAGAGCTTGATCGGGAACTCTTCGATTGTAGTACTATGACCATGTTCGCTTCGGGCGTGGCAGAACAGTCGGCGCGCCCAATGTCGTCGTAGCCGGTCCGTATCGTGAATCCGACCCTTGATCCTTCGGAATTTGAGGAATAGAAATGAAGCCACCGCGATTAATCCGACGACGAATCCGACCGAGCCGAGGATAATGAAGATCAGCCTTCTCCTCTTGCTAGCACTGCTGCTCGGTAAGTAGACCATCGGAGTCGGCGTCGAATTCTGATTCGGGTTCGTGTTTATCTTAAGCGGGCAGGGGCGACAAACCACATCTCCGTTACCGCAAATGTTACCCGTACCCGCCAACGGCAAGCACCGGCATGTCGCGGCGCAAGTGCCCGGCAAAACCTCCTTAAAAACAACATGATTCCCCTGAAAATGTTCACTCCCCCAGCAAACCAGAGCGTAATTCTCCATCAAAACTCCACAAAATGCGTCCCCTCTCGCTTGAATTGACACAAACGGAGCTGTGGCCAAATCTTCAGGCAACTTCAAATTCTCCCCCCAGCAATGAACTGTCCCATTGCTATCAAGAACACAAGTCCTCTCATTCCCCAACGCCATCAAATCGATACTGGTCGTCAGATTCTTCGCGATCGCCGGTGCTCCGAGACCCCAGCAGACTAGTCCCGACTCCGTCGAGATCGCACAGGCATGGCTCTTTCCTGCGGCAATCGCGACGAAGGTCCCGTTAGGCTCGTTGCCGACGACACCAACATCGCCTCCACCAGAGAAGCACTTGACTGCCCCTGTACCCAAAATCGAACAGACGAAACCCTCTCCAACGGCGACCTCAGCAGGCTTGAGGTTAGCCGGAACATCAAGCTGCGGCCACCTGCAGCAGTCGAGGAGCCGGAGCCGCCCGTCAAACCGCAGACGTGCGAATCGCCGGCGGACAGCGAGCTCAGAGCGGGTCCGATGTAGACCCGTTGGCGTCGGAGGGACTTGTTGCGGGCGCTGTGGGCGAAGTCCCACCATTTCATCGTCGAGATCTTCGACGGAGAAGGGTGAGTGAGGGCGCATAGGAAGCCGTCGCCCGCGGCGATGGCGGAAGGGGGTCGACGCCGGCGGGGTAGTGGTGGGTTGTGGCATTGGGAAGCTCGTGCAGTTGAGGTCAAATTTGCTGGGGGACGTTGGTGAGGGGAGGAGAGCGCAGACTAGCGTTTTGTTGAAGATGTGAGAGATCGCAACAGTCGAGAGAGGGGAGCAAGAGATTGAGGGGATGGAGGTGGTGATGATGATGAGGATGAAGAGGAGAGGAGGGGTTATGTTTGGTGGAGACATTGGAATGAAGAAGGGAGGTTGGTTGAGGAGTTGGAGAATATCATTGTAGGGGAGGAGAGAGAAAGAAGAGAGAGAGAGAGAGAGAGAGAGAGAGAGAGAGAGAGAGGAGTAGAAGGAAGTTTATGGATTTGATCCGCTGTGGTGTTGATGGTTATTGGGTTTGGTTTCGGGGTGGAAACTTGAAAGAGGAATACGCGGGTTTGGAGACTGACCAAGGACCTAGTCCCCTTTGAACGAATATGGAGGCCAAAGTTTTGTCTTTTAAAGTTTTTTGGGTTTTACTCATCCACTACTGACTGGAAGCTCAAGCCAAGGGGGATAGAGGGCGGGTGTGGTCCCTACTGGTAACTATTCCACCAACTTGCCCGCGAACACACATCTCCTCAGATAATAGACTACTTAGTAGTGTTGGTTACACAGAGTCTCATCATGTCCTTGTAATGAGTCATTTTCTATTTCCCATGACTTGCGTTGCATTGGTGAGCTCCTACCAAAAGGTTGGTACAACCCCACACATCTACGTCAATCCCCCACCAATTCAAACTTCAAACTCTTCATCTTTGTCTCCGTCTACTCATATAAAGACTTCCTCACAAAAACTAGTACCAAAAAACAATAAACGCACCAACCCCTTTGAGTTTATGCACGTCCCACTCTCTCTCTCTCGTCCCTTTTTTTAATCCTAACAACCTCACGGCACTTCCTCAAATCTTTAATCCTTTCATTAATGAATCAAATTACAATTAAAAAAACCTAACCGAAAAAGAAGCTCTAAAACAAAAAGGATAATCCAAAAAAAATTTATGGACAACATGTTTTCAGTTGTTGAGTCATTGTCATCACAAATTGTGGAGCCACAAGCACAATTCACGCATGTGAATCCTAAGGTAGATCAATCCAACGATCGGAGTGTCGATGATCGAGAGATCGATGATGGGCCTGAAATCGCAACCAAGGCCGTTCAAGGCCATTTACAATCTCGGTCATTGTGGCCTATCTCGGCCCTCTGGGCTAACACAATCCGCGCCAAGTAGCCCACATAGGCGACTGCCTCAATTTCACTCGGCGTAGGAGGAGGCGATCCGAGGGTCGAGCACTCTGTGCAGGTCATCGCGCTACAATGTGTGGTACGGCGAATTCAACAACATTCTTCGGGCTGGGGTACCGCTCTCTTCGTACCGTTGGATCACTTTACAACCGGACAATATCTCCAATAACACTACTCCGAAGCTGTAAACATCGCTCTTCGCAGTCAGACGCTGAAGCCTGTAATACTCTGGATCCATGTAGCCCACCGTGCCTGCCGCACTAGGAGACACGTTAGGCCCATTAGGCCCATTAGGCCTGTTGTCGTTATGGGATGCAATCGGGTGCATCAACGAGAGCGCCAAAATCCGCGACCTTCGCAGTCCACACCTCATCCAACAGAATGTTGGACGACTTGATGTCCCGGTGAATAATCGGCGGAACAGCGTACGTATGCAAATACTCGATCCCTCGGCGCGCATCGAGCGCCGACCCGATCGACGGCCACGAGCCAACGGTAGGCCTACTTGCTGGTCGGATTTGTGTAAGAGATCATGCAGAGTCCCATTAGCCATGAACTCATAGACAAGTATCCGTTTCGGATCCTTGCTTGTAATATCGAACAATCTGACCAAATTCTTGTGGTTCACTCTTGAGAGCAGCCGAGCTCTCCCAAAACGCAAACTCCTTATCCTGTCTCGATTATCGCCTGTGTTCAGTGTGCGCCCCCGGGATGTGGAGGCTGAGGACGATGGCTCGGATCGTTTATCGCGACAGTGCGTCCATCGTCGAGTTTTGCACGGTACACGCAACGAAACTGCAGACCCGATCTTGTGCTCGTTGGAGAACCGTCCGTGATTGCCAACAAGAGCTTGATCGGGAACTCTTCGATTGTAGTACTATGACCATGTTCGCTTCGGGCGTGGCAGAACAGTCCGGCCGCCAATGTCGGTCGACGTAGCCGGTCGTATCGTGAATCCGACCCTTGATCCTCGGAATTTGAGAATAGAAATGAAGCCACCGCGATTAATCGACGACGAATCCGACCGGAGCGAGGATAATGAAGATCAGCCTTCTCCTCTTGCTAGCACTGCTGCTCGGTAAGTAGACCATCGGAGTCGGCTCGAATTTCTGATTCGGGTTCGTGTTTATCTTAAGCGGGCAGGGGCGACAAACCACATCTCCGTTACCGCAAATGTTACCCGTACCCGCCCAACGGCAAGCACCGGCATGTCGCGGCGCAAGTGCCCGGCAAAACCTCCTTAAAAACAACATGATTCCCCTGAAAATGTTCACTCCCCCAGCAAACCAGAGCGTAATTCTCCATCAAAACTCCACAAAATGCGTCCCCTCTCGCTTGAATTGACACAAACGGAGCTGTGGCCAAATCTTCAGGCAACTTCAAATTCTCCCCCCAGCAATGAACTGTCCGCATTGCTATCAAGAACACAAGTCCTTTCATTCCCCAACGCCATCAAATCGATACTGGTCGTCAGATTCTTCGCGATCGCCGGTGCTCGAGACCCAGCAGACTAGTCCCGACTCCGTCGAGATCGCACAGGCATGGCTCTTTCCTGCGGCAATCGCGACGAAGGTCCCGTTAGGCTCGTTGCGACGACACCAACATCGCCTCCACCAGAGAAGCACTTGACTGCCCCTGTACCCAAAATCGAACAGACAAACCCTCTCCAACGGCGACCTCAGCAGGCTTGAGGTTAGCTCGGAACATCAAGCTGCGGCCACCTCCAGCAGTCGAGGGAGCCGGAGCCGCCCGTCAAACCGCAGACGTGCGAATCGCCGGCGGACAGCGAGCTCAGAGCGGGTCCGATGTAGAACCGCCTTGGCGTCCGGAGGGACTTGTTGCGGGCGCTGTGGCGAAGTCCACCATTTCATCGTCGAGATCTTCGACGGAGAAGGGTGAGGTGAGGGCGCATAGGAAGCCGTCGCCCGCGGCGATGCGGAGTAGGGGTCGACGCCGGCGGGGGTAGTGGTGGGTTGTGCATTGGGAAGCTCGTGCAGTTGAGGTCAAATTTGCTGGGGGACGTTGGTGAGGGAGGAGAGCGCAGACTAGCGTTTGTTGAAGATGTTGAGAGATCGCAACAGTCGAGGAGGGGAGCAAGAGATTGAGGGGATGGAGGTGGTGATGATGATGAGGATGAAGAGGAGAGGAAGGTATGTTTGGTGGAGACATTGGAATGAAGAAGGGAGGTTGGTTGAGGAGTTGGAAATATCATTGTAGGGGAGGAGAGAGAAAGTAGAGAGGAGAGAGAGAGAGAGAGAGAGAGAGAGAGAGGAGAGAGAGAAGGAGAGAGAGAGAGAGGAGTAGAAGGAAGTTTATGGATTTGATCCGCTGTGGTGTTGATGGTTATTGGTTTGTGTTTCGGGGTGGAAACTTGAAAGAGGAATACGCGCGGTTTGGAGACTGACCAAGCGACCTTAGTCCCCTTTGAACGAATATGGAGCCAAAGTTTTGTCTTTTAAAGTTTTTTGGGTTTTACTCATCACTACTGACTGGAAGCTCAAGCCAAGGGGATAGAGGGCGGGTGTGTCCCTACTGGTAACTATTCCACCAACTTGCCCGCGAACACACATCTCCTCAGATAGGCATGCATGCAACCCCACCCCCCCCCATCTATCTATCACATGAGCGGTTCAGACGAACCGCTCGCATGCGGACGCTGGACTTCTAAGAGAAAGAGATGCGCACTCCTTACCCACAAACCCATTTTGGTTTTGCCGTGTATGTACTCATTGTAATGTACTGAAATACGTACGATTCATAATGGTCCAGTAGTATTTATAATACGTGTTGAGGACGTGAATACATTGAAGTCATTAGCTACGTAGTAGTAGGGATTCTATTAGAACTACGTCCCTGAATGAGCATGATAATTTGAAGTATACATGTAGGCATCGAAAATTGCCTATAGGTCTCCGTGAGCAGCTCAATGCTAAGAGGAGATGAGGAACGTCACTATCCAAGTCACAGAAGCTCGATTAACGTCGATGAACGCTTGAAGTGAATCGACGAACTACGTGAAGCAACGGAGTTTCAGAATAACAAGGATACGAATTGATCGGGAGCCCCGCGTCGCTTACAAAAGACGAAATACCCTTCGTGTCTCATTTATTCCACAGATGATCTAATCATTGGAGCTTATAGAACTCCTCGTCGGCTTTCCAACGCACTTTGAATCGCCCAAATCCGAGTTCGGATGAAGAAGTTACGGCGGAAACGGACGAATATGCAAAACAGAACGTCTCAGCCTGAGTTGAGACACCACAAGGTGTCTCGGCACAAACGAGACACCCCAAGGTGTCTCAGCCCAAGTTGAGACACCCGTCTCGGCCCTGGCCGAGACACCCAAGGGTGTCTCGGCCCAAGTTGAGACACCTAACGGTGTCTCCAGCCCGAATTTTCCCCCGTGCCTATAAATACAAGCCTCAAAGCCTCATTTTTTCGGATCTGGAATTCTCGAGCGTTGACGAAGCCCTGCCGAATTGAGGAGTGAAGAGCCACGAATTTCAGAGAGGAGGAGGAGACTTCAGTGGATTCTTCGTCATAAAGAAGAGGAGTTCGTCAGATCTGCAACCCGGTTCGTCCCTTAAGATTACCCCGTTGCGGTAATCTTAAGAAGAACAATTATCTCGCTGTTGCCGAGATAAGCGCTACGGTTTCTTGATTCCTTCGCGAATCAACGAAGCTCTGCCCAATTTTTCAGCAATCAGATCTGATCGACGGTGGTCCACAGATATCAACGTCCCCGTCACAGGCCAAGATCCCACGCAAGCAGAAGACCGATAAACGATCTCTGCGTTTGTTTGAAGAGAATTGTATTTTTTTTGTTTTCATTGTTTAAAGGTCTTATAAAAAGACTAATTTTTGTTTTCGTTGTAAACGTCTGAAGTTTGTAATGAACACCGCAATGAAACAATTAATTTTCTCCGCAAACAAGCTGGCGACCACAATGGGAGCCAACAGCCTCGCTGCCGAAGCTGTCGTGCCGCAGCCGACGATCAAGATCCTAGTGTTCGAAGAGGTCGAGTACGAATTCGACCAGCAGAAATTTGAAGAGTACATCTCCTCCTTCTCCTCCAGATCCGCTCATCCTCATAAGCGCAGGAAGATCTCCTCCTCCCAGAAGATCCGCCGGTCTCCAGATCTAAAGACCCGAGAAGTCGATCTCCACGTAGTCGATGCTACGGTTGCACCTTGTAACGATCCGCCGACATCCGATGAGACCAGATCTGCAGATTTGAACTCCTTCGCGTTCAAGGAGCTGACTGCTGAAGATGCGCCAACTCTATCAAAGAGAGCACGTCAAAAGAAACGCCAACGCCTCGCGCGCCAATTCGCCAAGGCTTTGGATCAGGTGGATGGACTCCGTTACCAAGCAGATCTGGAGTTCAGAAAGTGCCAAGTGACAAATCTATCGCCAAGACCAGCATCAGGATCCTCCTCCCGACCTCCGATTAACGAATGGGTTCGTGTCAAACGAACCCACTCTACTCTTGAGGAGAGAATCCAGAAGCGCCGCGCCTTGCTTGCGCATGCACAGATCCTTGTGCGAAAAGCACATGAAATGCAAAAGGACGAGGCAGTTAAGAGATCGCCGAGATCCAAACAAGTTTGGATGCTAAAAGCCAAATCGGCGCCTAAGGCAAAAGCAGGCGACGTTGCTCTCCGGCCTTCGTCAACTCCATATCCTGCTCCCGTACTTCCGGTGAAGTCCTATGACAGCATGGGTCTCTCCAAATCTAGAATCCCATTGAAGGGTCGCATTGGCTCTCTACCCGAGGATCGAGGCAAAGCACCTATTAAGAAACGCTTGGGACCATTGAAGGAACCCCGAGCAAACATCCAGACTGGGGGTAGTACGCGACCTCCTAACAAGTTGACTTCTGCAAAACGATTGGGGTGCGTGCAAAAAACCAAGAGCCCGTTAAGATTTCACCCTCACAAAAGTATGATTCCAAACGTGTGACTCCTGCAGACGCCAACAAGGCGATGCTTACTTAGATGAAAACGCGTCAGACAGAAGAATGTGTTATACCTGAGAATTCATGTAAACAGCCGATAGGTTGCTCTGACTGCAACGTCGATGAGTTGTACTATCGGGCTGGGGGTACGAATAAATCTCGAAAAAGAAGTATTCGGAAGCGGACTCTCACTGTCAGTGTACCAAAATTATCAGGGCAGTATTATCAACGTGTAGCTGCCCCAAGACCACTCCGCAGAGGGTCTCGATATTTGAGAGGATCTCCAACGGAAAGGCTAAGTCCAATCAAAAGCGTCTCCGTAAGAAACGATCGGTCGTTCAAGGTGACGAACCCCCAGAGGTTACCATCAATATGGTTGATAAGGGAAAATCGATTCGACCTTCTAGCTCTGATCCGCTTGTATCGCATCGTCTAACCCGGTTACGATCAGGAACTATTAGACAAAGGGATTATCAAAGAATGCAGAGAGGGTTATCCTCGGATGATGAAGAATCAGATGCTAACTCGGCAATCGATTCTGATAATACGGTATCCAGTCCAGGACAATCCCGTGAAGTGTTATGATTAACACCGAGGAAGTAACCAAAATGGTTGAGGAAGCCTTGGCCAAGCAGAAAGAGGCATTCAAGATTGAGATGGAAATGGCTATGCAGGAGATGAGACAAATGCACGACCAACAAATCCGAGCTTTGTCGAATCAGCTAGGTGAATCCAGCCGTCGCAGCACTGCTAACCAAGCAGGTAGCGATTCAGATGTGGATAAACACAACGCTGAGGGTGGCCCCACTAAAAATAACGATGCTGAGGGTGGACCCACCAATGATGATAACACTAGGGGTGGCCGTATTATTCCTCTCGAAAATTGTCCAAAACAGGATATAGATGAGGCCGAAAAGATGAAGGATCTCGAGAGCAAAATTGACGCCCTGATGTCTGCTCGAGAGGTGAAGAAGACTGGGATTCCGTGTCCTTACCCAAGAGAATGGGAATCGATCCCGTATCCGGCGAAGTTCAACCTGGTCAACTTCACGCCGTTCGACGGGAAGGGGTCGCCCTCTCAGCACCTGATCTACTTCAGGTCCCATTTGGGTATGATCTCCGGCAATGAAGCCTTGATGGTTCGGTCATTCGTTGGCACCCTTCGCGGGCCTGCTTTCGATTGGTACCGCCGTCTCAAGCCCGGAAGCATCAATAGCTGGGAAGACCTGGAGAGCATGTTCCTCGCTCATTTCTTCGATGATGACGCCGAAGTGTCGATCAGGACACTCTTCGATGAGAAACAAAAAGACGGAGAGTCGGTGGTCACAACAGCAATCCCGAAGGCAGCAAAAGACTTCGGAACCGAAACTCCAAAAAGAGTATTCCTTCAAGGACGAAGACGTTCCAGCCATCTTCGAGACCCTTCTTGAAAACAACAAGATCAAGCTGCCACCCATCACGAATCAGGAGGAAGCTGACAATACTGCGGATCCAAGGTACTGTGCGTACCACAGGAGGGTCCTTCATCCCACCAAGGATTGATTTACTTTAAAGAATAGCATTCAGACCTTGGTTGAAGCCGGCGTCATAACGCTGGGATAAGCCAAATGAGAACGGCAATACTCCGACAAGTATAAGAGTATAAACTGCTTCTCAATACTCCGACAAGTATAAGAGTATAAACTGCTTCTCAATACTCCTACAAGTATAAGAGTATAAACTGCTTCTCAATACTCCGACAAGTATAAGAATATAAACTGCTTCTCAATACTCCGACAAGTATAAGAGTATAAACTGCTTCTCAATACTTCGACAAGTATAAGAGTATAAACTGCTTCTCAATCCTCCGACCGGTATAAGAGGTTAAACTTATTCCTGATACTCCAATTGGTATATGAGTCTAAACTGTTTCCTACCGTTGACGGAAAGTTCCTGGAGAATTTTTATATGTAATATTCTTAAGGATAACCCGATCATGTAACCGAATGCAATGATAAACCCAGTTTCGCGAAGAAGCTGGGGGTGGATGATTCATATAACAGGAAGTTCCCGAAAGAATACTATATGTAATTTTCTTAAGGATAACCCGATCATTACAAACAAAGTGATAAACACTAAACCCCCACTATGATTTCCGAACACTCTTTTGCTGAGACGAGATTCGATCACTTCGTTGGATCAATCTTTCCTCACAAAATTCCCATTGGTGTTTGAAAACTCACAGTCTTCCACCACAAAATCCCCCACTGATCAGACTAATTGACAGTGGGACCACCAAAATTCCTTCGGTTGAATCCACTCAAACACTCGTTACGTCTGTGCACTCAACACTCCCATTGTTAGAGTCTGGACATAATACTTAGTATTTTGATATCCTGATCATTGACAATCGTTAAACCCCTCCGCGTTAAGTATTTATTACTTAACACCAGGAACCCCCTCTGAGTGACTTGTACAAGTCAACACTCCCATTGTAATTTGTACTCTCACTCCCACTTGGTCAAACCTTCCTACAGTTAGGGCCACAACCAAAATCCACTCTCGATTCCTCCAATGAATGAGAGGTCCACTTTCAATTCGAGCAATCAAACCTATAAAAGTTAGAATTGTCTCCAACTTCACTTAGTCAAACCTGCAGATAGTTAGGACTAAGATTGAGTTATCCCTTTCGATAAACGAAAAACTTCCATCTTTTCCTTTTTCAGCCAAACCTATAAAAGTTAGGGTCAAAATCGGAATTTCCCCTCAATAAATGAGGAACTCTTTTCTTGGATCAAGCAACCAATCCTATAAAAGTTAGAGTTACTTGAATCTTTCCGATTCTCGGAGTGGAGATCACACTCCTAGTCTCATATTTCCAGATTCTGGGGGTGGAGATCCCACCTCGAGTTTCTTTTCCAACTGGAGATAGAATATAAAATTCTTCCTCTTCAGAGCCGGGAGATAGAATATAAAATTCTTCATCTTCCGTTTTTCGTCTTTACCCTGAGAAAAGACACAATTCTCAACTTTCAATCCGCGCACTTTATGCACGGGGAATTTTATCCCGGATCCTAAGTAGGGATAAGTCAACGCCTAACAAGCGTTGCCGGTTTAGTCTTTCACCGATTGAAGAAGATACCAGAATTCCGGTCTGGGGAATTTTATCCAAGGTTATTGATAGCGGATCGCGGCGAGGTACCGCTAAGGCTATTGCGCGCTATTGCGGCGAAATAGCGGCAAATAGCGCACAGTCAAATAGCGGACACATTTAAATATATTTAAATATCCTAAATAATAAGAAAATTCATAAAAAATCTAAAAATTCTACAAATGCATACTTAATGCCTAAACATGAAATAGATGTGTACTAATTACATAATATTAACAAAGTACTATAATTATAAAGATTAAAGAATGAAAAATTTTACATGTTTATCCAAAAGACCGTTATTTGTCCCATTTCTTCAACTTTCAATCCTCTAATATAAAAATACTCAGCAATAAAAAAACATTGATTAGTAACATCATCATTATATTAACTACTAGAAATTTGACATAAAAATAAAAATATTCAAGTATAGATAAATAACAATATAAGTACTAGAACTTTACAAAATTAAATTTTATCAACATATTATCTCATTTATCAATTATCAATAAATCATAACTAAAGAGATAGACTATTAAATATTAATTAATGAATAATTGAAACAAATAGCACTGTGTTTTTTCCTTCTTCATTTGTTACCTGCGTAAATACGTACTCAGAAACAGTGCTTTAATCCCTATTTGATTTGATTTTAACTGTTATCATCTTACATCTTCACTAGTCCATTTACAGTTGGAAATTGTAGTGCTTTAGAACTGCTTGTTGAGAAGTTATTGAGCTAAATTAGCTAGTGCAAAAGAGAGAAAGTGTCGTCTATTTTTACTCCGGTCTACGGATCTTTAGTTTCAAAAATTTAAAACTTACTAAATCACTTGAATTTTGCATAAATTCAGAGTCAAGATTTGTGGGCGTTCTTTCTTGAATGAAATAATCATAAATCAACTAAATATTACCTTTTTTTTGTTCTCTCTGTTGCAGACGAAGCCCAGCAGAGAGGAAGGTGACCGGAGGCGACGCAACGTTGACCGGAGAGAGAGAGGAAGGTAAGACCGTGAGTGAGAGAGAGAGATGTGTCGACCGGAGGCGCTGCTGGTGCCGGATATGGCGTCGATCGGAGGCGTGTTGACCGGAGGCGTGTTGATCGGAGGCGACGTTGACCGGAGTTGGCGCTGGAAGGAGTCGCCGGAGGAGTGAAAGCATCGGAGTGAAGGAAGAGTAGGCGGCTAGGGCAAACGAGTCTGGATTTGGGAATATCGAAGAGATGCAGTTTTATATAACAGGTTCGGGTCGGGTTCGCGGTGAAATATCCGCGAGATTAAATGTTATCATTAGCGGGTTTTAGCGCTTTTAAGCGCTTTTAGCCGCTAAAACCCGCGTTTATCGCGCGTTTCGAGCACATAGCGCCTTTTTCCGTTAATCTCCCCCGCGATACCCATAAGCCCGTAAAAAGGACAAAAGACCACATATTCAACATTGTGGCAGGGTGTTATTAATAACACCATAATCCGTGCCTCACACGCATGGGTAATTTTATCCCGAAGCCTAAGCAGGGATAAGCCAACGCCTAACACGCGTTGCTGGTTTAGTCTTTCACCGATTGAAGAAGACACCAGAATTCCAGTCTGGGGACTTTTATCCCGAATCCTAAGTAAGTAAAGTCAGCGCCTAACACGCGTTGCCGAATACTCTATTCCCGTGAGAAAGACGAAGTCTACGTATTCGAAGTTGTGGCATCAAGTCTAAGGGAGTTCATTCCTTTAACACAACGTCACATTCGGAACGGATTTAAACAATCTGCTTGCTAGCCCGACTCAAACGGTAGTCGGTAAAGGCACATCAAATCAGTTGATGGCTGAAGATTTGCCAAAAATCCTAAGTCTACGTCTAACACACGTTGCCGGGTAGTCTATTCCCGTGAGAAAGACGAAGTCTACGTATTCAATATCGTAGCACTAAAAGAGTTAACTCTTTTAGCACAACGTTATGTGCAGAACGGATCTAAACAATCTGCATGTTAGTCCGACTCAAACGATAGTCGGTAAAGACTCATCAAAGCCGTTGATGGCTGAGAATTTGCCAAAAATTCTATAAATACGAGTCATTGACGCATCAGCTTCATTAGTTGGTCTCGTGACTTGAGCATCCAACAACTTCAGGATAAGATCCATACATGCAGATGAATCAGCTTTCATGGTTGGTCCTGCAGCTCCGACATTTAGGACCGCCATGCTCCAATACCTTAAGAGCTTAAACTGTGTATACTCCAGTAGACGTACGAGTATAAACTGTGTCAACGGCGATCGATGCAAAACCCTAATGTCAATGCCGGTCAACGCGTAACCCTAGGTCAACGCTGGTCAACGCCGGTCAACGCGTAACCCTAGGTCAACATCAGTCAACGCGTCGCAATGAAAAAGTCAACGTTGGGCAATACTAAACCCTAGGTCAACGCTAGTCAACGCGTAACCCTAGGTCAACGCAGTCAACGTGTTGCGATAAAAAGTCAACGCCGAGCGATCTAAAACCATAGGTCAACGCCGGTCAACGTGCAACCCTAGGTCAACGTCAATCAACGCGTTGCGACAAAAAAGTCAACATACGGTGATCTGAAACCCTAAGTCAGCACAATGTGACGGAGATAGTCAGTTTTAAGTCAACTCAATGACACGAGCCAAACTCAACTCATCAGTTTTAGATTCGAGACTTCGACGACGGCCAGACGATAAACGTAACGCCGGAAGGACTTCAGCTATTCGTCAAAACATCGAATAGACTGAAAATCGAAGGAGTCAAGAGTCGAAGCTAACTACAGATCCTTTACACCGATCGAAGACTGGACCAATCACATCCAAAGTATTCCAGCCTCTTCTATAAAAGAAACTAGTCTGGAACGCTTTGGAGGGGGTATCTGCAGGCATCGAAAATTGCCTATAGGCCTCCGTGAGCAGCTTAATGCTAAGAGGAGGTGAGGAACGTCACTATCCAAGTCACAGAAGCTCAATTAACGTCGATGAACACTTGAAGTGAATCGACGAACTACGTGAAGCAACGGAGTTTCAGAATAACAAGGATACGAATTGATCGGGAGCCCCGCGTCGCTTACAAAAGGCGAAATACCCTTCGTGTCTCATTTATTCCACAGATGATCTAATCATTGGAGCTTATAGAACTCCTCGTCGGCTTTCCAACGCACTTTAAATCGCCCAAATCCAAGTTCAGATGAAGAAGTTACGGCGGAAACGGACGAATATGCAAAACGGAACGTCTCAGCCTGAGTTGAGATACCCCGAGGTGTCTCGGCACAAACGAGACACCCCAAGGTGTCTCGGCCAAGGCCGAGACACCCAAGAGTGTCTCGGCCCAAGTTGAGACACCCAACAGTGTCTCCAGCCCGAATTTTCCCCCGTGCCTATAAATACAAGCCTCAGTGCCTTATTTTTTCGGATCTGGAATTCTCGAGCGTTGGCGAAGCCCTGCCGAATTGAGGAGTGAAGAGCCACGAATTTCAGAGAGGAGGAGGAGACTTCAGTGGATTCTTCGTCATAAAGAAGAGGAGTTCGTCAGATCTGCAGCCCGGTTCGTCCCTTAAGATTACCCCGTTGCGGTAATCTTAAGAAGAACAATTATCTCGCTGTTGCCGAGATAAGCGCTACGGTTTCTTGTTTCCTTCGCGAATCAACAAAGCTCTGCCCAATTTTTCAGCAATCAGATCTGATCGACGGTGGTCCACAGATATCAACGTCCCCGTCACAGGCCAAGATCCCACGCAAGCAGAAGACCGATAAACGATCTCTGCGTTTGTTTGAAGAGAATTGTATTTTTTTTGTTTTCATTGTGTAATGGTCTTATAAAAAGACTAATTTTTGTTTTCGTTATAAACGTCTGAAGTTTGTAATGAACACCGCAATGAAACAATCAATTTTCTCCGCAAACAATACATACAATAGGTACAATTTCCAAACCCACCAACCATCTGTGAATGATACATGTTACTTCTTTCTGTACAGAGTTCAAATAGAATCCTAAATATGTTGGATGATCTGAATGATCATAATCTGAATTAGTAACAACAAAACCAATGTCAAAGAGAGATGCAGTGTAACAAGATGAAGTATTTGTTCTAGCTTAGTTTCTATGCTGCCAAACTGACCCGTACCATTAATACCTCAATCCCGCAGTACTTTGCATGTTACCCTTCATAAATTGCAATACTAATATCAAATTTTGGAAGCAAATCAATAAATGACCGGGGTTCGTGTTGAAAAAATGACTCTGCCAAAGAAGTGGGCCTGTCTCTAAAATTTGGAAAGTAGTAGCATGCATCCATCAGAGAACCTTCCGAAAGTAGTAGAAGAGGGACTAAATTCAGAAACACCGAGTTCAAAATTGAAGAAAATGGAAGCAGTTTGAAGATTATTATTATTATTATTATTATTATGGCTATTTAGAAAAAAGGGTCTGTACACACTTTAAAAAAATACATGTACAAAGAAAACTAAGCGCAGCTAGACTATTTTCAATGAGCTTGTTTTTGTGACCGTTGAACTGTACATATCAACACCACGGCTAGTTTGCGTGCAGAATCGTACATTGAACTACCGTGTATGTTAACAGCTCCACAAGTTCTAAAAAGGAATATTTGGCAACGTCCATCAATTCATTTTACAAAACTAAAACCTTTATTCACTTGTTGTCCTTCTTTAAAAAATATGTTGTTAGTTAAGACAAAGATGTCACGATATGCTCACCAATTCCCACCCAGGATGAAAAAAGAAAATAATCCTAATCTACGTAGAGTCTTGTATAGAAAACCGTATATGATTAAAGAAGTTTCGGTTTACATTTTGAAGTTGATGACTGTACAAATACAACAGTTGATCCTACTAATGTTTTAACTATTTGCATTTGAACTGTCTACTAATTGCGCTGATTTACAAATTAGTTTAATTTCACAAAACCCCCCTAAAGTGTTACCACCATTAATGGAGATCTGTTCGGAATTTTTAAAATTTGAGGAGGGGTTTTGTGAAACACCGCAAAGCTACAAAGGGTTTCATGAAACTCTGCAGTAGAAAACTTTGTCATCTTCTAGTTCCTCCCTGTGTACAAAATGCTACAGGTGATACAAAATGCTTCCCATGATAATATTAAGGATACGATATGATACTATCTAAATTTGAAGGCCAACTACCAAGCACGATCAACAACAGGTACCTTAACTTCACCATATATTGATCCTACAGGTGATACAAAATGCTTCCCATAATAATATTAAGGATATGATATGATACCGGTACCAGAATTTCCAAGAGTTTTAATGCAAGTTGTCAAGTGTGCAAGTAAATGTACGCAAGAGGGTTTATTAACTCCGCTAACCTCGGTTCACATTCAATAAACTGAAATTAGCGGCGCAGCTTGTTGACCGCTTGTCATCATCACCACATGTGTAATATTTCTTAAATTATGTTTTTCTCTTTCAAAAAAAAAGGAAAAAGGAAAAAGAAATAAAAATTTTGCAAATAAAAAAAACTGAAATTCTAAAAACAAAGGAGGCCGAGGATCAGAGGTGACATAATGTAATCACGTTAGTGATTACAACTTAAAATTATAAACTCACTCAATGTCTGATCATTATATTGAGATGTGTACTCGTGTCAGCCACAATGGATTTGACCTCCTCATGGTTTGATAATTTGCCAGTAAAAGAGCTGACCGTTTTTTTTTTTCTCTGTTTCAATGTAACTGGAGGAGTTAAATTGATTATAGACCCCTGAAAGGTAGAGAATATTTTTTTCCCCCGACGAATAGGCCCCCACGACGGTAAAAGAGTCAAAAATAAATTTCACAATGCTTATATGCGAAAAATAAAACCAGAGGAGTAGTAAGTTCAAATAGCGATAGTATGAGGTCTGTCACCCTATTTAGAAACTACAAATTCAATTACACATATAAATTGTAAAATATAATCATAGTTCATCAATGTTGCTAATGTTTTCCATTTATTATTTGTTATTTGTTCTGCAGCTGCATATAAAAATAATAAACTGATTGGATCAGATCAGACTCAACCTCAACATCTACTATAATAATCTAGCCTGATCTGGCACTACTCTCTAACAAAACAACATATTCTAGATAAAGAACATCCAGCAAAGTAAAACACCGGATGGAAAGCATCAGCTTACCAAACTGAGATTGACCCATGAGCTAAGTATTACAAAAAAAAAAAAAAAAAAAAAAAAAAAAAAAAAAAAAAAATAAAAAAAAAAAAAAAAAAAAAAAACAACAACAACTAGATGAATAGACTTTGAATAATTGTCGAACTCTAGTTGTAAGTAAATAATAACAAATTAAGGTTATTTGCATATAGACCCCGTAAATAATGGGTATTTGCAAAAATATCCTCCAAGTCTCGGTATCTGCGAAACTACCCCTCAAATCATCAATTTTGGAAAAAAGTATCCTCAAAGCAATTAATCATCATTAGGTAATTTGCCATTGCAACGTAAAAATTAACAAAATAGTCAATTTTTGCACCAAGTTGATGATTTGTTGATTTTAGGGGTATTTTTTTTTCCACAGAGTTGATGATTTGAGAGGTGCTTTTGCAAATACCAAGATTTAGGGGGTATTTTTTGCAAATACAAATGATTTGAGGGCTATATATGCAAATAACCCAACAAATTATTACGACCTTTATGGGCATCTATTTTGAATTCCTTTTTTTTTTTTTGCCCCCTCATCTCTTCTATATCACAGCTGTTATCAGCTAGGACAAACACTAGGCCAAAGAGATGCAAAGGAATGTCAAAACCTACAGCCTGAGATTTTCTCTAGTAGAAAATTATCACTTTTTCCTTTGCTTCTCTAGCGCGTTCTGATGTAATCTGAAAAGATGTGAATCCTCTGCTTGGCTTGAATTTTAAGGACAAGTTCCACTATTCATAATGGCAGAGGAGGGAAATTTCTATAGGTGTTGAAATGTTAGCAAAGAAAATTAAAGAATTGACTAGTATGTGTCAACATGGAAATCATAGAAGAAGTGTAGACTTCTTCTAGCCAAACAACAAATTAGATTAATTCATACTATGATCCAGTAATTAGTAAGATATCTTTAGACCTCACTCTTGAGCAGCTTTAATTTGGTTTCCTCTAATCAATTTTTTTTTACTTAATGATGAATTTAACATTGTGAGTACCTAGTTCAGTAATCATTCATTTTTACATTTTAACATGCTTTTAAACACTGAAATTTACTGGTCATGAGTCATTTATTCTAAGGGATTCTACCATACGCAACCTTACGGTTCAAATATTGTACTTCACCTTGTTTTGCCTATTACTTATATAAACTCCAAGCCAAGTTTAATAAATATTTATATTTAACTTAAAAAGTCACCTGAAATTTATCAAATTGTAAATATTAACATGCTAACCAACACTTATAATAAAAACTTGACACTTCTTTATCTTGTTTGAATAGCAAAGATTAAAAAAATGATAGTTTAAACATTAAATAGGTTCGTTCGGATAAGCTAGGCCTTAAGTATTGACAACATGTATAACAAGCGTGAGAAAAGATCATCAACTAAAAAAGCTTAGCGGAAATCATGTGATACTTCATCTATTAAGAATCTAAGATGTTTCTATTACTCCAAGAAAGAGAAATTTCCATCAATATCTTGATGGACAGTGACAATTGTATGTTGAAGGACTTGGAATTAGTCTTTGATATTTGTCTATATTATAGTCACCTTCAAAGAGCTGTGAGTCTGTGACCTGCTGTTATTATTTAACTTATGATTTGCTAAAGTAGTAGTTTAAGAAGCAAAAGATTTCTGTCCATGTTTGCTCAAAAATCACATATATTATCAAGTCTAGCCAATATGTCCAGTTATCAATCCTATTTTATTGGCATGCCACTGACATAAGAAAATAAAAACAATGATAATAAACAAAATAATTCATATACACCGCCCCTTCTGAGAAAAGGAACCTTTAACTATATAGATGATGATGATAATAATAATAACTTTATTATAATAAGGCTAAATTACACTAAACCTCCATGATCTTTCAGTGTTTTGAAGTAAACCCCCATGAACATTCAAAATCACACTAAACCGCCATGCAGAAATCCCAAATGAACTTTTAAATAAATTACACTATACCACTATGAACTTTCAAAAGTGCTTTTTATGTTGTATTTTGGTTCTAATTTATGGGGGTTATCTACAAAACTCAGAAAGTTCATGGGGGCTTCTACAATTTCAAAAAGTTCATGGAGGTTTAATGTGATTTTGAATGTTCATGGGGGTTTACTACAAAACACTGAAAGATCATGGGTGCTTAGTGTAATTTACCCCTTATAATAATTATAATTAATAAGAACAATCACGAGAAACTTGTTCTCCAAACCTGAAATAGAAGATAATATATTCTTTTGCGTTAGGTGATGGTCATTGTAGAAGAAAAATTCTAGATGTTGATTTGGCAACAAAACTATACTAACTTCTACACGTATATTTTGACTAACAGTAACACAAAAAATAAACTGCAAGGATTTGATGGGGGGTTTGTTGTAAAATGTAGACATGTCTAACTGAATGCATGTACCAAAGTTTGGAAAAAGGTGTCGTCTATTAGAGAACAATTGAAAAGGAGAGATTCAGAAGAATGAATATGATACCGAAATCCATGAAAATGCTACTGAAATCCATGTATGATGCTTGTTAGATCACCATCAGTCCTGCACAGATTCAAGTTGAAAGATACAGGCATGTGGAATTCATGTAACACAAAAAAAGAAAGAAAGAAACTAGATGCATAACGCAAACTAACTTGTCAAACTATACAACAAGAGCAATTTAGTCAGAAACTCGGCAATCACTATTTTTTATGTATGCATTTCTGTAGCTCAGGTCGAGAAACTAAGTGTTCCATTACTGTTGTAATTTTTTTCTAAGGAAAATGTGATGCGTAGTTTCCTCATCTCATGAGGGAGAAATGATAAGTTCTGCAATAATACAATCGAAAACTTTCAACCTACAACCATGGAAATTGAAACCTGCAACTACTCCAAAAAGGGAAGACACCCAACTCACAGGCCAATTCTTGGTTGGTAAAAAGAAATAATATCGCTTTGCAAGATTTTCTAAAAGAAAAAACATCTCATTGTAATCATCTCATAGGGAAAAGGTGATTCTTATACTTGCAAAGGATAACATTGGATATTAAACATCAATGGACAAAAACTGAATCTAGCATCACACAAATCAGGAACTTCATGATGTAGACTGGAAATGGCAATTCTATAAACGGTGTTATTTCGCTGATGCGATATGTTCCAAATTAGTCCTTTGCACATAGAATTACTAGAACAAACACAATTATTATTAATTCCTGCCTCAATCAGTACTTACAAATGTTTAGTACCATTCCGAAGGTATCATAATTACTAGCATATCTTATTGGTTCAACCTCCTGGATACATCTTTAAATCAAGAATAAAATTATATGGTGAAGTTTATCGAGATAGCTAACAATTCAATGTTTGGGTATAACATCCACACAAAAAAATTCAAAAATGCCCGGAAAATGGCATATCTGCCAAATTATAAACTAGATGATGGATAACCATAAATGATGTATCGGATACAGACCTGTTTCAAGTGGAAAACCCGAACCAAAGCCTTCAAAGCCCTAGCAAGGAATAGGAAATAATATGAAACTTCTTTTAACTCTTTGCCATAAAATGGTCAAACTCAAGGGACTTTGTAATTTCCTTCACCAAATTGGATATCAAGTATACAACATAGAGTAAGCAATGTGGATACTATAAGCATCAGTTTTTTCAGTTATCTTGATAGTCCGCTAGTACATAAACATGGGAAACTATAATAATTCAAAAAAAGTGAGGCATAGCTATTATTAGGGGAAAATACGAATGCTTGAGGAGTCGCAATAAGACCTGAATTTGGAACTTCTCACAATCCACCGTAACCCTTTAACAACTCAGTACTCAGGGGGCACAGGTTTTAACTACTTAGTACGTAGTAAAAGAGCTATGAACAAAAAACAATGATGAGAACAATAACAAAGACTTTTGTCCCAACAATGATGTTCAGTCAGTCTACCATAAGAAAACAATGATAAAAATGCAAAATTAGTTGTGCCTGCAATTACTTACTTACAAAAATAAACATTAAAGCACTAATCGAACACAATAGTTTCCTTCCTTTAATTAAAAAACCACTAAAGTCCTCTTTCATTCAGATTCGTGGGTTAGGGAATCTAGTATTAATCAATATACGTCGCCATTAGGACACATGGGCACTAAAAAAACTTTATTTATTCTTTCATAGGCCCCTAGCACCATAACCAATCTTGTTTTCATTTGAAAGGCTTTGACGATGATGCAACAGAAGAACCACAATTCAGATTCTGATGGAAGTTAAATGTAAGATGTAAATTGTCATGGTTTTACCGTCTATTTAATTTATTCCATGGAAAAGACAATTGTATCAATAGCATGTTTACATCTTTAGTCTTTACCATATATCGAAATCATATTACTCCATATAGTTTCTATTGGCCTCATGGTTATGAGCCTACTCCCTAATCTTGTTTTGATGATTACAAACAATTCCTAACAATATGTGTCGAGTGGTTGCATTTGTTTTGTTAGGTAATCTACACAAATATCCATGTTGGAGGATGGATGGAATCGAGTTTTCACGTATCATATATCCAATGGAGGTTGGCGGTATAGTGGAGTGAAGCCTTGCAATTCAAGTTGAATATCCAAGTTCAAGCTTCATCCGCAAGTTTACCAAGAAGAGCTTATTGATCAAGAGAATAGCTCGGGTATATTTAGTTTAGGTTTTTATATTATGTGTGTTAATACTTCAAGCTCATATTAATCACACACACGTATTTGTTGATTTTATCAAAATATAGGTGTTTTTGTGAAAACATTGTTTTATTAGTTAATAGACTTCAATATCAGTGTTTTTGTGAAAACATTTTACTAAGTCTATAAAATTATTTTATAAAGTTTTAAAACATGGTTTAGTCAAAATGACAAAACAAGTGTTGTTCATTTTCATATTTTGAATTATTTTGAAAAATAAAGAGATTTATCATTTGGGAGGTGTTTTTTGAAAACCAGTTTTGTAACATGTTTACAATCATTTTCCAGAGTTTAATATTTTTCTGATTTTATTTGTTATTTTTAAAAGAAGTTTGAAAATCAGATTTTCTGTTTTAGTCAGGCTGATAACCTGTTATCAATCGATTGGTCAGTCGACTGATGAAATCAGTCGACTGGTCAGTCGACTGAAGAATGTATCTGCAATCTTTAAAAGTTTCTGTTCTGTTTTGGTCGACTGATGATCCATCAGTCAATTAATAAAAATAGTCAATCGACTGATGAGCTGTCTGACGTCTATAACGGTCAGCTTATCAGTCGACTAATGATTTTCGTCAGTCGACTGATAAGCCATAACGGCTATATTTCCAACATTGGTTATTTTATCATTTTTGCTGGTTTTGCTTGGGTTTTAAGCCTTGGTTTTTCATCCTATACAAACCCCTATTGTTCTCATCAGAATAAACTATTCAAGAGGTTTTTAACAAGAGTTTAAAAGTGTTTAAAAGATTGTTTAAGTGTTTAAGTTTGTTTTTACAAAGAGAAAGCTTGCATTGTAAATTGAGGAATTCATACTCAATCTTCTTCTCCTCCTTTGTGTTTATAGAGAACTTTTTCTAACTCTTTTCTCTAGCAATTTATTATTGGTTTTCATATTATTATTATTGCTAGTTTGCTAATTGAGTTAGGTTTTATTTACACTCATTTTATCACACACATCCTATTTGAGCTTGTAGGATTTCATACATCATATATTGGGTTGTGGGTTTGTGATTTGTGAGATTGAGCTTACATTGAGTTCTCATCCAATTAGAGAACATTTTATTATAATTGATGAGCTTACATTGAGTTCTCATCCAATTAGAGAACATTTTATTATAATTGAGCTTTATTGTGAGTTGCACATTGTATTATACTTGTATACCGAGAGAAGTGTGTGGTGAGAGACGGGATCGGTTGCAAGAGAAGTGGGGTCGGTAGTAAAGCCTAATGAGAGGTGGTAATTCCGAACACTTGAGAAAGATGACACGGGCTAGGCTAACACTTAGAGGGTGTGAAGTGTATTTGCAAGTGTGTAAGTTGTAAAGTTTTCGGTGAACTAGAAAACCGTATTATGAGGTGTAAACGTTATTCGGGTGAACGTAGAAAACCCGGTTGTGATAGTGAAGATCTCCTTGAGGTAAAGAGCGGAGACGTAGGTCATGGGGACCGAACTCCGTGATCATATCTTGTGTTTGTGTTTGTCTTTTACGCACTATCACTTGTGTTTATTTACTCTTGTTCATATATCCTTGCATATATCAAATTGAATATCAAGATTGTTAGGATATTTTGTTAATAACTTTTAATTGGTATTAATATCTAATAAGATTAGCAATAATCATATTCACCCACCTCTAGGGTTCTTTCAGTTTCACCTCAGTTCCTTCCTACTTTCTTATATAACCGTAGCAATCAGTGTCGTCAATGCGCGAGGTACAATGCGGGGCACAAAGCATCTTTACGCGTACATCCGCAAGGCACAACTCGATGTGCGCGCCTGAGTGATGCCAGCGCACACCACACACATAATTTTTTCAAGATATATAATCAAGCACGAAAGAACATGTTTAGAAATTGACATAAAAAATATGTCAGAATAAATAATATCTTACTACAAAATCACAATATAATGTCTTAATTTCTAATGCTAACACTCAACATCGTAGCAAGATAATACATTTTCAAATCAAATGTCAAATCAAGACTAATATCCAAGCAAAGATGGTTATGATCCTCAATTGAAGGCCACTAAAAAGGCCTAATGGATTTATTTTGCTTTTCAGGATATGGATTATCGAGTATAAAGGCTCAATTGAAATGTTAACAAACAAAAACTATATGACGGTATGTACTACATGCGCCTTGCGCAAAGTTAGGATGCATGCGAAGTGCAAAAGGGGTTGTTGCATCAGATGCGGGGCACTTCACCACTGCCCCGCATCTCAAGGCGCATGAGGCGCAGTGAGGTGTGCCCCTTTGAACACACTGGTAGCAATAAACTTGATAATACATGCATGCTCTCATGCAAATCAACACAACATGGCATGAGAATATATACTCATCGGTGAGCCTATAATAAACTACCGCAATGTTACAGGATCCTAATTTTCTTCTGTTTTGAAGAGTTTCGTTAGAAGAACATGGACACACTGATACACAGGAAAATTCTAAAAGATACCTCATGCATGTTCGACACAACACAGTTTCGTGATACAATAGTCCATACTGGAAAGATGCCTTAGACCAACAAACGCTCTAAAATAGAAGCATCTATCCAAAGGTCTAAAGAAGATTATAATATTCTAGCTTTATCAACAACCAAACCCACTACCAGTGAACATATCAGCTAATCAATTAATCCAGTGGACCAACCGAACTACACAGCAACATCCTAGTATTCCCAGCGATTGAGACACCCAGACTATAGAGGGAAGAAGACCTTGCAACTACACCAAACTCTGAAGTTGTGATACTGGTTGAGGGATGTAGTTTTACACTTTAACATGTCCCCGCAGGTTGAGCGTCTTTTTTTAAGGGCCGAAATGGTTGTTGGGAATTTGAAACTGGGCTGCTCTGATAATAACGTGCTATGGTTTTATATTCTAAACACAATATACATTTGTACTATAAATATTTACAATCAAGATTAGCACATTGGGCATGCACGCTACAAAATAAATCAAGAATACAGGCAAGAACAAAGATGTGAGCATGAACGTAAAAAATTTTTTAATCAGGAAAAATTGGGGGAAATTGTAAATAATAGAGGGAAAAGTTTCTTACCGAGGGGCTGATTCATCACTGTCTTCGATAAACCGCAGCCAACAATACGTTCATTTTCATTCACGGACTGGGGTTCCTCTTTGGATCGAAAACCCCAACTTCGTTGGGAATTTTCGCAATAAATTTGATTTCGAGCTAATTTAGGGCGAGAATGGCGCCATGCCAGGCCTAAAAATGTTGGAAATTTTGGTGGGCCCAGGGGTTACAAATGAGGGAAACTTTCCGTAAAACGCACTTGGACTTTGGGGTGATTAGCATAAGCGCCTCCGGGACTTTGGAAAATTAAGACAAAACCCCCTGAACTTTGGTGAGTTTCACAAAAAATTCTGCACTTTCTAAAAGTTCCACCAATTGAAATGCCCTTTTTCTACTAAAAAAAATTAATAAGCCTCACTTCTAGTAAAACTATTTACAAAGCATCTCCCCATATTTTTTCTTTGCTTCATATCCTCACTTCAACTAGTAAGAATCATATCAAAACCACTTCCATAGGAGCGGGGTGATTTGCACCACAGCTATAATTCCTAAACTGACTCTCTAACTTCACATGAATGTTATAAATTAACTCAGTCTATGTGTTGTTCTCATACAATTTTTACTCCTCCTCGGTGAATAACTCTAGTTTTTAAAAGCTCGGGACGATTTTTGCAAATCGCCTTGGCGGGCACAAGGGTTATGTGAAATTTATCCAATAAATAATCAGACTCGTAGAATAAATTAGTGACGTTTTCATTTTAATGCTCTAAACTTTTATTCATTTTTGGCATAGTATTCTGAAATTTAACTCTATCGGAACGGCACCCTAAATTTTCAGCTTGTCTAAGCTTGTTACTTTCTTCATTTATTCCAAATACAACTAAAATTTCATACCGTGAGAAAAACATTTTTCTGCAAAGGTATAAAACATTTGCCTCCTTTTTATATATATATATATATATATATATAATACAAAAGTTTCTCTCTCTCTATATATAATATATATATATATATATATAATATATATATATATATTATATATATAATTTTTTTTTTCCCTCTAAATAATATAGGAGACCCAGAGATATCACTATTCTAACTACAGTAAATGTTACATAATTTACCTGTTTACAGCATTAGTATTCGCCATTTATTTAAAGGAAATATTATCTGTGTCATCCCACTAAAAATTTGCTACACCTTTTAAAATATATTACTGTACACGAGATGGGATACTATAGCATTTTTAAAAAATATTATTGTAGCAATATTAAAAAAATTATTACCCATACACTAAAATCACCTCGTCCTATGCATTAAAAACGGGATTATGTAGGGATAAAAAAAGAGAAGGTGGTGCTTTGACCGGGCACCACTAATATATATATATATATATATATATATATATATATATACTATATATATATATATATATATATATATATATAGAAGAGAGCGAAGAGAGAGAGAGAGGAGAGAGAGGAGAGAGGAGAGAGAGAGAAGACGCCGAGAACGAGAAAAATGCCGATATGCTGGTACCCAAACACAATTTCATTAGTGGCTTGGCTTAGTGAGTGTCGTCAGTGTTCCCATCCACTCATTTAATCTAGCGGGAGACCACATTCAACCCCATGTGCAATGTGGTCCCCCATTGAAATGAGTAGAGAATAATGATGCCCACTTCCCACTACCAAGCATAACATTTTTGCGCTGGTACCAGCATACCGCATATTCCTCATATATATATATATATATTAGTATATATGATTATATATATATATAGCATATATATATATAGAAAGAGAGAGAGGAGAGAAGGAGAGAAATAGGTGTAGTGCTTGGTACCTCTCTCTCTCCTATCTTTCATTATATATATATATAAATATATATACTAATGATATATATATATATAATAAATGAGGAATATGGGTATGCTTGGTACCAAGCATAAATTTTGTGCTTGGTAGTGAGGTGTCAAATCCCTCATTTTCATTCACGGACTGGGGTTCCTCTTTGGATCGAAAACCCTAACTTCGTTGGGAATTTTCGCAATAAATTTGATTTCGAGCTAATTTAGGGCGAGAATGGCGCCATGGCAGGCCTAAAAATGTTGGAAATTTTGGTGGGCCCAGGGGTTACAAATGAGGGAAACTTTCCATAAAACGCTTTTGGACTTTGGGGTGATTTGCATAAGCGCCTCCGGGACTTTGGAAAATTAAGACAAAACCCCCTGAACTTTGGTGAGTTTCACAAAAATTACTGCACTTTCTAAAAGTTCCACCAATTGAAATGCCCTTTTTCTATTAAAAAAAATTTAATAAGCCTCACTTCTAGTAAAACTATTTACAAAGCATCTCCCCATATTTTTTCGTTGCTTCATATCCTCACTTCAACTAGTAAGAATCATATCAAAACCACTTCCATAGGAGCGGGGTGATTTGCACCACAGCTATAATTCCTAAACTGACTCTCTAACCTCACATGAATGTTATAAATTAACGCAGTGTATGTGTTGTTCTCATACAATCTTTACTCCTCCTCGGTGAATAACTCTAGTTTTTAAAAGCTCGGGACGATTTTTGCAAATCGCCTTGGCGGGCACAAGGGTTATGTGAAATTTATCCAATAAATAATCAGACTCGTAGAATAAATTAGTGACGTTTTCATTTTAATGCTCTAAACTTTTATTCATTTTTGGCATAGTATTCTGAAATTTAACTCTATCGGAACGGCACCCTAAATATATATATTTATTTATTTATTTATTTATTTATTTTTCTTTTGGAGATTGAGAATTGACGGGCCTTTGGCCACAATGGAAAAGAGCCTAATTAACAGTATTAAAAAGGGTATAAAACTACAAATATCATGTCACGTTCTCACCCCAAAGTAGAGGCCAAAATATACCTTTTCAACTCAAGAACATGAAGCCACCTAGAGAGAACCATAGATTTTGTTTGAGCATTTGCACTCTCACTAATTCACAGGAGAAAAAGATAATTTCATTACAAGTGTACAGATTTTGTTTGAACATTCGCACTCATTAATTCACAGAAGCAAAAGACAAATTTCATTACAAGAGTATACAAATCTCGTTACAATAGTATATACTATGAAAGCCTCTAGCATAGATTACAACGCATATTTCAAGTCAAGAAGCAGAGACGCATGACGCTACACATAACAGTTCAGAAACAGCAACAGCAACTTCAGAGTAGCAGCGTATCATCCAACCAGTTATGCTGAATAATATCCATGCTCATTGAAAGCGCAGGCAGCCATTGCTGATCACATAAATAGCTTGCGCTGTAATTTCAAAATTGCATGTATTTCATCGAATCAGAGGTCATGGTCCCGTCACTCCAGGGAAGAGCTCTGATAT
Source organism: Asparagus officinalis (assembly GCF_001876935.1). Lineage (NCBI taxonomy): Eukaryota > Viridiplantae > Streptophyta > Magnoliopsida > Asparagales > Asparagaceae > Asparagus > Asparagus officinalis. Next base: position 4,856,494 of record NC_033802.1, read on the forward strand.
CTTGGTGAACACATCCATAACCTAAGAAAAGGGAAAAGTGCAAATAAATTGAGTTGAGCTCGGTGCACGTGCTTGGATAAGTTAATAGGGTTAATGTTTATTAAAGGAAATGAACCGCTATGTGGAGAATATAAATGTTACCACTAACAAGTGATCTTGAGAAAAAGTGCAGATGAAAATGATAAGATGACAAGTAATAGCATAGTTTACGAGTATTATCAAAATATTAGGATCGATATAATTAGACAGTTGGCAGACAACTCTATCAAGCAGTATCAACTTAGATAGTGAAAGACACAACAAAGCATAAAATCTTCGGATGAGGCAGTCTGACGAGATTTGCATTTACGACGCACAACATAAACCAAGGACAAAGAGCCAAAGTTAAACAAAATAAATGTGTGATGAAAGTGAGATTCAAATCTCACCTCCTTGTCATTCTGATATTTTGCAATACTCAAGGGATTTTGCGAGCACTGCAAAAAGAGAAGAGTGTTGGCAAAGTAACAGGCTTGCAGTACTAATATAAACGAAAAGGAAATATTATTTCAACATACATCCATGATGGCAGCTTGCACTTTTGGGTTTTGAAATGCCATGGCAACTTCAGGGTTTGCCATGATTTTAGATATAACTTCTTCTGGAGTGAGCCCTATCTGGTCTGCATGCAAAACAGATGTAATAAGAGTAGGATTCTTATAACTTGCGAATGACAGTGAGAAGCATTTACTCAATGCTATCCACATATGGATTTTGGGAAGAAAAGTTTGACAACAGCCGGTAACCTGCTACTAGTTGCGGCATGTAACAGTAGAGACTAACATGTTAACTGGAAGAGAAATGTTTGTGCTGTTTTCTGTACTAGCTTGCACGCGGGTGTCTCACTTTTATGTTATCCAAACAAGATTTTAGATAGAGGATAATTATCTCTAACCTAAATCAACATCTTTTTCCTTCAGTTCAACTTGACCTATCAAATCCTAATCTCAACTAAAAAAAGGAAAGTAAAGTAAAACAAGGCCCTGAGTATTGTCATGCATAAAATGCATGTAATACCTCTGCAAGCATATTATAGACCACCACAAGTCCTGAGTGTTAAACACTACAAATCAAAGATCAGCTCAAAATATAGTATTCCACATGCGTAATTTCTAACTCCCAGAACGCCAAGAAAGTCGTTTTTGACACCTAAAAGTTCTTCCGGTAAGAACAAATATTTATAGAAAAAGAAACAAGAATGTATTTGAATTACTCACCAAATTGTTGTTTGACCTCAGGGCTGCTCAGATCAAAATTTTTCAAAGAATCCATCATACGACTGTCCCATTCACCACTTCCCCCCATATTGCTTCTGAACAAGCACAAGATTACTAAATATAACACACACACATACTATACAAGCTGCACAAGTGCACATTGCTTCGAAAGAAAGACAAATAACGAGTGTTTGACACAACTAACAGAAGCTCTAACAAAAGAACTTCAGAAACTCAAAATTTCATGAATATGGAAGCCACGTTGTTATTTACTTAAGAAAAGAAAGAAAATAGTGAAGGCAGTTTATTCAACTGCAGGTTTTCAAAACTAAATTACATAACCTTGAAATCTATAGTAGCGGAGAGTAAGTTGCTAATACTCTGGCACTTTCAAAGCTGATATGGAGAAAGCATAAATTGGGTATTAACACACTTGATTTCAGATTTTCTCAAACCATAACTTAGTTGGTGGAGCAATTAGTAATGTAGTATTAAAAAATAACTCCTGATTCATGACCTGGCAGCTGAACATGGTGCAAATCCATAATACCTAAACATGGGATATAGGTTCATTTCATGAGTCGAGAGTGGGCAGGCGCATTAAATTCAATAAAATTTAGGGCATGGAAAGACAGACGAGTATGTGTGAGTATATAATTGATCATATTTAGTGGATCAATAGATCTTTCTTAACACTTAAAAACTACTTCTTTAAACATTGGAACATAGTATTAGATCACAAGGATATGAGTTTGAATCACGATAGAATATTAAAAAAACTCAATACTAGTGGACACTTCTTGTTTATATCCATGACCCAAGGATCCTTTCCGGATTTTCTTTCAAGAGCCATGACCAAGTTTGGGACACATGAGTCAAGATTTTCTGCCTCATTCCCATATCTGGCACCACAATTTGTTGTAAAAAGAAAGGCAGCACTTTCCATACTGCTACTGCCACAGTTGTCTGAACTCTGAAGCTTGTAAGGTTCACAACGTTTTAATATATATCAACAGAAACTAAGAGCTGACGGATATAAAAGGAATACATTTAGACTACAAGAAAATTTACATACTCAGTCTCTAATAAGGAAATTTCGTAGCAATAACTATTAACCAGAAGGTGATTTGACAGAAAAATGCATATACCAGCGGGTTGGTCTTAATTTGAATGATATATTTTATTGAAATCATAGCAGACACAAGCTAGTACGTAGCAGATGTATAAATTACTGTAAACACAAGTAGAACAATGAACTTACAGCATGTCTTGCAGCTGTCGGCGGTATTCTGGATTCTGTAGCATCCCTAAAATAAGATGATAAAGCTCCAACATCTTTATTTGTCTTAATGAGAAGTACATCTTATATGAGATATATACATGCTTACACTAGTACCAAAAGAGACGGCGAAAAATGGAATGGTACAATAGTGTGAATAACATACACTTAAAAGTAGTTGGATTCCTCATCTCCTCAGGCAAATACCTGGATCATATATAAAAGAATTGAATCAATTTGCTGAAACACAAATAGTGAAGCATAAGCCTAACGAAGTAAAAAAGCGGGGAAAGCATTAAAAAATATTTTTTTTAATAAAATTAAGTTCACATGCTGAAAAACTGAAAATTGATCACTATGCGAGATAAATGCAGAATATCAAACAGGGAACAGTCAAAGATAATAAAAACATACAAAGATATACACAATCGAAATAAAATGTAAACTATGTATTCAAAAGGAGGAATAATCCATTCAACCAGCTTTAGAAAACATATATAACATGATCACACTTATATGCATAGGTTACCATCACCACAATTATCAAAGCCTTTTTCCACAAATGAGTTTAGCTATGAAAGCACAACGAAACCATGAAGCTTTATCCAAAATTAACTAAATTTTCACAAGCATCTATCAGCCCCTAATTAATGACGCTATAATGAGTATGTGCAATTATTGGAAATGAGAAGTATGGGCAAGAGAAGGCATTGTGCGTCATGCAACCTCGGTCTCATTCCGTACTTGGACCACGAAACTGTCAAAATTGTATTCATTTATTTTCTGAATTAATCATTAAAAAACAGACTGATAAAAACTGGGAAAGTAATTCACTAGGAAAATAGGATTTTATTCCTAAATGTTTCTCAAGGTATTGAGGCAGCCGCAGAACTTAATGCATAGAGTCCACTCATCCCCATCTCTCTTTGATATATACCTAATTTCTCTCTAGAGATAATCAGTTGCCTATGTAAGGAGAAAATGCAACCATATCTCCTCAACCTCATAACTTTTTTGCAAAACAGAACTGAATTTCTTATTTGGTTCCAGTTGTTGTCGATCTAATTTAGATGAGGGTTTTCCACACACCCTATTAACTACTTATCTGGTTTCAGGAGACCTTTGCTCCTCAAGTCACTTGACAGAAGTAGTATACATAATTTTGCCTATTGGAAAGGAGGAAACGTTACATGAAATTATCACAATCAAACAAATAGAAAATCAGCTATAACAATCGCATGTATTGACATGCGGTCCATATGTATAAATGCATCCATTCTAAAAAAATATAGCACTAAATGAGTGATCATCTTACGGATAAACCATCTTCTGCACATTAGGATCCTCCATCATTTTCTCCAATGCTTCAACTGACAGGAGAGATGGTTCTTTACCTGTTTGTACAAGCATACATTAGACTAATCCAGGTAAAAATGTTTATTCAAGAAAATAAATATAGATTTTGAACGATGCTCGACTAGAACTCTGATAGAATATAAGCTCAACAGTTGTCATAGCATCAGAGAGAGAGAAATATCTAGAATGCTAAATAAATAGTAAATAAACAGATGACCACAGAAATAATCAAAGTTACTTGAAGAAAAGTGACGCTGCCACTGATGACCACTAAAATGGCCAATCTGAAGCAAAATGTCAAGCATGTATTTTATGAAACCTATGATTCTAACATACGCTGATATTGAATGGACTCAGACATACACAGATGCATGTGCACACACACAAATAAATAAATGTAAAGAGAAAAGGAAGTTGGAAATAAATATAGGAGCAGCTGAGCAAAATGCTAGGGGACAAATGAAAAATCTCCTTTCCCACAGTAAGCTCCAGTGAGAATGACTTAATCTGAGACGATCACCACAAATCAACACCACATGATGCCACTAAATTAGTTTCAAAGAGACAAAGCTTGGCATAATTTCTGCTAGGGAGTACAGCATTAGAAATATTCAATATAAATTAATCCATGCTAAAGAAAGATATTATGGTATAAGCTATAAATCAGAAATTATTCAACCTAGTGTCTTACCAGATTGTGAGTGGTCGCTGGAAGCATTTGCGTCCTGCTTAGTGGCAGCTCCATTTGGTGAAACCTTAAAAATGACAGCACCATGTATCAAAGGATATGTTGCAAGGCATATATGGGGTAAATTGTATAAGGATAGCAACAAAACTGACTTCCTTCTCATAATTAGAATTTCTAGATGCACTGCTGCTTACCGAATCTACTGAATATCCTGAATCCTTCTGCAGAACTTCATCTGGAGAAACATCTACAAAAGCTGCATAAAGAATGTTATCAGAGAGATGAAATATGTCAACTGAAGTGAGAAATGACTTATCAAGAATATTTGAATACTGAAGTTTCTAGGCATCTTCTAGAAGGATGGTTCAGCGCATGCAGGTATATAGAATTGCAAGCAGACTTCTGAATATTTTCCGCCCCTAATGTATATGATCCATTAGGCATTTAGATGATGAGTGAATGGAGGGTTGAAGATACCAAAACATAAAATTCCCTGCACAATTTAAGTACTAAGGAAGAAAACATGATTTTAGCAAGCTCTCGCTTTTATGTTCAGAGATGCATTGACCATCACTTATCATCAATACTAGACCAGTTCAAAAGATATTTATTTGGCACCATTTTTTTTGGGCGCAATCAAGTGCTAACGTAAAAAAAAGCATGGCTTTAGTAACCTAAATCTTTTATGCTTAGTGACATATTGGCCATCAATAAATACTGTAAGCACAAAGTGCCCCTTGTTCTTCCTAATTTTTCACGTCCAACCAACTACTTGAAAATCAGTACCCTCCAATAAAAACAGCAAAGTCCCATCTCGCTCTTGGCCTACCATAAACCATCAAACAGAACCAAAGGATGCCTATGAGCTTCAAGAGTTGGAATTCAAATCAAACAATAAAAGGGTTGGGAGCTTTGAATTTGGGAATAGATCTGATCTTTTAGGGGTTTTAAATGTCGGATGTCGGGTTCATGTCGGATGGCTGAAATCCATGTCGGATGTCGGGTTCATGTCGGATGGCTGAAATCCATTGTCGTTGTCTCCTACCGTTGTTTCCACCATCATCACTACAAGGATGATGATGAAGATCATATAAAGAGTCTTATTAGTATTTTAAAATGTTATGATTTAATGTGGGTGTTTTTAGTTTATAAAGTTTTAGTAACTTTACTTTTAAGTGCACAATGACTTTGATTTGAATAGCTTAGGGTGTTATTGTTAGTCTTTGCTTGGAATGTTTCATATTTTTCATGAATTATTATATTTTAATATATGATAAGTATATATCAAAATTTTTAAAAAAACATAATTCTGTGTGATTCGATCAATCGTCACATGATTAGCTAATCGATACCTGATATTGGACCGTACGCATAATGAATCCGTGTTTTAGAACCTTGAAAATGGATGTGTAGTGTAGGATATATTCGAAAAAATTTAAGTTATGGGTTTTTGTAAAATTATCCCTTAAATCTTGGTATTTGCAAAATTGCCCCCACAATTATCACCTTGATTTTTCTACCCCTTCCACTTACCAATTGTAGTTTTTAAACAAGAAATTCATTGCAAACCTATTGAAAATTATTAGGAATTTTGACATTGCCTAGTTAAAAGGAAACATTCTTTATGTTGGAGAGGTAAAAGAATCCAATATGCTAATTTCACAACGCAATTTCGCAAATACCAAGATTTGAGGCGTATTGTATAATTGAATACTAGTCCAACAAATTTCATAATGCAAATGAAAAATAGTCCCTCGCCCTTTATGCGCCTTTATACGCTTAAAGCATATAATAAATAGATGCATATACTTAAGTAAGGAGTGTTCAAGAAGTCTCAAGTATGAGTACGACACGTGTCGGGTGCAGGTTTGGCTCCATATTAGAAGTACCCAGGTAACATAGATGGGGTCTTTATGGGAGCACCTATATGATTTTCCAGCATCAAAATGAGAAAAAAATAAAATTTTAAGAGTTAATATGGAATATGAAGGATATTCACAAAAAACTAAAACTTTTTATAGTGAAATCCAAATCACAAAGCAATGATATTAAAAGTATACCAAGTAGGGAAGAAGAAGAAGACACCGAAGATTTATTTGAACCAAAACTTTAACTACCTTAGAGTTGACTCTAACCCTTCTACTGAAAAGCAAGTTTGCATCCGTCTCAACCCAAGAAGCATTTGCTTGGTACAAAAATTGAATCCACCATAGAGTGAAACTATACACACAGATCTACAAGAACATCAAGCGCTCAATTCTTAAATTTATTTAAAGTTTTAAATATCAACACAAAGTGTAAGCTAGAAAGTCACCCACCCCCCACCCAAAAAAAAATAATAATAATAATAATAACGTGCATACACGCACAAACCACCACCACAAAAAGGACATAACATTCACGAAATCATAATATATGCAGGATCTAACTTCAGAGTTCAGATAAAAAAACAGTTTTGTGAATTTCAAAAAAGCGAGATACCATATTTCTTCTGTTCCTTCCTGATTTGTGGTTCATCTCCAACTTCAGTAGGTGAAGACGCTTCCACTTCGGTAGCAGGGACATCTACTGTAACGGCTGCTTGTGAAGAAACACGTGATGGTGATGGACTGCTTGAAAATGAGGGTGACGGAGTACTCGAACCTGATGGTGGTTTAGGAGGAAATTGGAAAGGTGAACCTTGTGGGAAAGTAGCATTACTAAATTGACCACCTTGTGGTGCTGATTGACCCATCATTGCCTTGAAAGCTTGCTGCATTGCATATTGCTGAATGAGACAACAAGTTAGTGTCAACAGTGTCACATCAAAAAAACTAAAGTAACAAATGCTCATACAAGAAATACGAAGTAAGCAGCTAGCTATGGAAGCCACTATCTCCTAGAAAACAACAAAAGTTCTTTCACCACACATACAATTCAATTTACGCAAGCAGATATGCATCTATAGTAATCTAAAACTCTTTAATACATATCCTTCGTGATAAGAGTGCATGCAGCTTTGCAGCACATGTAATGAGTGAATATCTATGTCCATATTTTGTTGACTTACACACGAGACTCTACCTACATATTTTATAGATTATACTGAATTCATAGCTACACAACATCAGCACTCTCTAAGAGCCATTGAACCTCACATGATAGAATGCACACTAGTGCTATATAACAAACTCCAAAGGAAAATATCAAAATGAAAAATCATGGATGACCTGTAGAGTACATAGCGGCATATCATATACACAAGAACAATTATTGTATATAATAATTAAAGTATAAACAGAACTGATTCAATAATATAGTCTAATGTCCAGAGCGGATTACAGAGAGGATAGCATTATAAGAAGTCATGATTTAATAAGAGACGCAACCTGCAAACCTTAACAAGCTATTACAGATTTGACAATAAGATGAGTATATAAAACATTGAAGTTAAGTTATTTTACTTCCAGCTCTAAACCTCACATTAGAGCGATTCTGACATCACCAGCTGCATGCATTACAGATATGTGGCTTTGCACTGGGTATGCTCACCTTTACTTTTGTTGCCACCTGCCAAATCAGTAGAGATTGTTGTTAAAAAAACTGATCACAAAGCCCATGAAAAGACAAGAAAGAAATCAACCAAACAACTTAACTCACCACAGAGAATAATGCAGAGATCCCGACCCCAACTCCAATCCATAAAAGAGGTGAGCCTCTAAAATGTTTCAAAAATATTAGAGAAAATATATGACGCAAGTACATCAGGTGATAAAATTTTAGAGAAGGGGGAGAAGGTTGGAAGAGAAAAGAAGTCCCTCTACAGACTTAAATGGAAGAAACAGTACAGTAGCTTACATATATGAGGGTGGGGGTGGTACTGGAAGCTGAGGCGTAGCACTAGCTGTAGACATCTCACTGCTGCTCGAAGATGAAATTCTTGCAAAATTTTCTCTCTCTAATTTCATCAAAAATGCAGTGCACAAACAAAGTGTTACACAGATAAGCCACAAATGGGAGAAAAAAAGGTAGATGCTAAACAAAAACATAGGCAGACAAAGAAAGTTCAATGTATTAATAATATAGTTGTCAAACAAGAAAGGGCTGTATAGTTATCTGTGGGTCAGGATTTGATACCAGAATGTTAAACTATTGTATTAAATACCTCTAGTTCTATTAGACTTCAACCCTTCATGATGTTTAGCCCTAAACTTGTAACAAGAAAAATATATAAAGGGACTCATATGTTCATATATCTCCATCGCTAAGTCAAGGATAGCCATTTTGGTTGAGGCCCTTGAGAAGGAGGACGAAAGATCCTCAGGCAATCAGGCTGCATGTTTCCTAATTATAATTATCCCATCTAAAAGTTTCTCCATGTCATTTCGTTTGTCACATTTTCATTTTATATTTTTTTCGTGGATAGGATAGCTAGCTTTTTATCAAAAAACTGGAACTATGTTAAGCCTCTAAACTTCTCTGGAGAGAGTCATAAAGCCTGTCTCGACCTACCAAACTACATAGTGGCCTTATCCTAATGGGTTATTTATATTGTTCCTCGTGAACTGCGTAATATAAAATGTACATGGACAAAAGAGGAACATGGTTCAAAGATTTCTAATTCATTCATAGAATGATTTCAAAACAAATGGTTGTTTAGCATAGAACAAAAGATCCATTAGACGGATTGTTGGGACAAACTCGGGGCCCAATAGAGCAGGGTCGCAGCAATAGTAGAGCAAAAGTAGAGATAAAATATTGGACACACAGATTTACGTGGTTCGGCACTTGATTGCCTACGTCCACGGGCAAGGATAGAAGAATTCACTATGAGGAGAAAACTCTGGAGTTACAATCTCTCTTTCTAAGGAGATACTCTCTCTATTTTTTCTCTCACACTCTTCTATATAAGAAGTTGTTTCTGGGATGAGATTTCCTTAAGGATTTGGAGCCCTATTTATAGTTTTTTGAAAAACACTATGCATAATAAAATATTAATATTTTACTGTGCATTTCTAAAATCTTCAAACTTCACGGCTGCTTTCGGTGTGATAATTTAAGGTGGGTCACACTCCTTTTGCTTTCTTTTCTTTTGTCAAACAAGATGGCTGGGAGTGGATTTGGAGGTTTGGCTACATTAGGCGTCTGACAATCTCCCACTTGAAGATTTGATTGAGCATCAATCATATCTTCACACCATTCTTTCTATCTTACCATCTTCATGTTGCTTACGTCTCCGACAGACCACAGGAGGATCGACACCAAGTAAATTTGTCGGTATGGACTGCTTTTATCAAAAAATCTGCTAGGTTGTCCTTGGTGTGAATTTTCTGCATATCCACTGTTCCTTCTTCCACTTTCTCACGAACGAAGTGATACTGAACTCGAATGTGCTTGGTCTTTGAATGAAAGGCTGGATTTCTTGCCAATTGCAAAGCACTCTGACTGTCACAAAATAGAACAATCTTCTTTTGTTCATGGCCGAGTTCCTCCAGCACCATCTTCAACCACATCGCTTCTTTACTAGCTTGTGTAGCTGCTACATACTCTGCTTCTGTTGTTGAAGTAGCCACAACTGACTGTAGTTTTAAAACCCAGCTTACAGCTCCGCCAGCAAATGCAAACACATAGCCTGTGGTGGATTTGCTATTATCACGATCACCTGCATAATCAGAATCAACATATCCACTAACAATAAAATCAGATCCCCCATAACATAATGCAACATTTGAGGTTCCTTGAATGTATCTTAGAACCATCTTTATAACATTCCAATGCTCTTTACCAGGATTCGCCATGTATCGACTAATCAGTCCCACTGCTTGTGCAATGTCTGGTCTTGTACAAATCATCGCGAACATTAAGCTTCCCACTGCTGATGCATACGGTACTCGAGACATCTCCATCCTCTCTTCTTCACTACTAGGACTCATACTAGAGGATAACTTAAAATTAACAGGAAGTAGGGTAGAAATTGACTTACAATCTAGCATGTTAAAGCGTCGTAAGATTTTCTTCAAATAGTTCTTCTGAGAAAGCCAAATCTTCCTATTAATTCTGTCTCGGTAAATTTGCATCCCTAGAATCTTGTTTGTAGATCCTAAATCCTTCATTTCAAATTCTCTAGCCAACTGAGCCTTTAATTCTTTGATACGATCTTTGTTGGGGCCTGCAACCAACATGTCGTCAACATACAACAATAAGATAACAAAGTTATTTTCACCAAACCTCTTGAAATATGCACAATGATCTGAATTAAGTCTGTTGTATCCAAGGCTCATGATGAATGAATCAAATCTCTTGTACCAACACCTCGGCGCCTGCTTTAGAACGTACAGAGATTTGTTCAATCTGCAAACCAAGTTCTTTTTTCCTTTTTCTTCAAAACCTTCTGGTTGGAGCATATAAATTTCTTCTTCAAGATCTCCATGAAGAAATGTTGTTTTCACATCTATCGCTCTAGATTAAGTCAAATATAGCGCTCATAGTCAGGACTATTCGGACTGTTGTTAGTCGAACTATAGGAGAAAATATTTCATTAAAATCAATACCTTCTTTCTGAGCATATCCTTTTACCACCAATCTAGCACGTGGTGCACATCCAAAAGCCCCTACAGCCCACATCATTAATACATCATATGGTACGTGAATTTCTGGATGTGTAAACACCAGTGTTTTAAATATCGGCCGACATGTCGGACATGTCGGCCGATATGTCGGATCGGGTGGTCTAGCGGTATGAGTCGGGCTAATTCAAGTCGTATATCGTTTTTTAAGAGGAAATCAGAGATATCGGGTATAAATCGGATATGTCGGCCGATTTTTCACCTTTGAAAAATCAGCCGACTTCTATTAAAATCGGTTCAGAGATGTTTTTGATTTATTGGGTTTGGGTTTTCACAAAACCCAAGCCGACTTCTATTAAAATCGGTTCAGAGATGTTTTTGATTTATTGGGTTTGGGTTTTCACAAAACCCAAACCCATTTGACCGCTGCTAACCTTTTCAGGGATTTTTAGAAGCCGAAAACGAGAAAGAAATCATCCCTCAGCCGAAAACGAGAAAGAAAAACACCGCTTGAGAAAACTAGGGCATCGTCAGCCGCAATCTTCAGCGCCTCTTCGACGACATCTTCGACCGACCGCCTTCAATCTTCAGCGCCTCTTCGACGACATCTTCGACCGACCGCCTTCAATCTTCAGCGCCTCTTCGACGACAGCTTCGACCGACCGCACTTCGACCGACCGCATCTTCGAGTTCCACCGCATCTTCGACCGCATCTTCCTGAGGTATGTCTCTCTCTCCCCCTTTCTCTCTCCCCCCTTCTCTCTCCCCCCTCTCTCTCTCTGAGTCTGAGCGCCTCTCTTGAGAATAGGTGGATTCGGTACTGGGACTTTTTTTTGTGGGCTTATAGAAAACGAATTGGGTTTAAGTGGCCAAGTGGGTACTGGGACTTTTTTTATGTGTCCTGTGCAGTTTCATGTGGGTTTATAGAAAACGAAATTGAATCTCTTAGTTTTTAGTTATTTTGTCATTTTGTCTAACAACCGAGAATTATTTTGTTTTCTAACAAATTGGGTTTAAGACAGATTGGGTTTAATAACCGAGAATCTCTTAGTTTTCAAAAACAAATTGGGTTTAAGACAGAATTATGAACAGTGTATGATATTTGTCATTTTGTCTAACAACCGAGAATTATTTTGTTAGGATATTTTGAATTAATTAATATGAAAGATTGATGGAGAACTTATTGTTTTAAGAATGCTTAGATTACATTTAGGACATGATATTGTACATATGCGCCCACCCGATATGGCAATCCGATATTTAGTCCATGTCCCCCGATATATCCCCGATTTCCGCTATCCGACATGGATTTCAGCCGTCCGACATGAACCCGATATCCGATATTTAAAACCTTGGACACAAGTTCCCAAGTCTTGTTCTTATGGAGAGCTTTAATTTCTTCCTGCATTGCTGTCATCCATAAAGATGCATCTGTGTTATTTATAGCTTCATGAAAAGTTGATGGCTCTCCATCTTCTGTTAGAAGACAGTATGCAACATTACTCTCCGTAATATACTCCGAGTGCCAAGTCAGTGGTCTTCTCTCACGAGTTGACCTTCGAACTTCTGGAGCCTCGGACTCGACCGGTTCTTGTACATCATGCTCCGGTGTTCCTTCAGAAGAATTCAGATTATCTTCTACCTGAACAGCTACAGTCTCTGAATCCTTCCTCGAACTGTTTTCTTTCTCTTCGCTTTGTAGTTGGTTCTCTACAAAGATAACATCTCTGCTGATGATAACATTGCGGGCAGTGGGATCCCACAGGCGATACCCCTTTACTCCATCAGCATACCCCAAGAATATGTATTTTCTGGATTTTGAATCCAGCTTTGTAATTTCTTGGGCATTGTACATTACGTACACTGGACATCCAAATATATGAAGGTTGGAATAATCAGCTGGCTTGCTAGTCCACATCTCCATTGACGTCTTCAATTGTATTGCAGTTGATGGAGATCGATTCACCACATAATAAGCGGTTTTTACTGCTTCCGTCCAAAAGACTTTTTCCGGAGACGTAAGCAACATGAAGATGACAAGATAGAAAGAATGGTGTGAAGATATGATTGATGCTCAATCAAATCTTCAAGTGGGAGATTGTCAGGCGCCTAATGCAACCAAACATCCAAATCTACTCAGCCATCTTGTTTGACAAAAGAAAAGAAAACAAAAGTTGTGAGCCCCCGATTAAAGAAAAAATAGAGAGTATCTCCTTAGAAAGAGAGATTGTAACTCCAGAGTTTTCTCCTCATAGTGAATTCTTCTATCCTTACCCGTGGACTATGTTACCTAGGTACGGGTACGGGTACCGGTACGGGTACGGGACACAGCAAATTTGTAAAAAATAGGGTACGGGGACACGGCTGTATATATATAAAATAATTCACTTTAGATCAGTGTTGAATTAAATACCTATTACATTTGCAAATATACCCTAAAATATGACAATCTATTTTTATTTTATTTAACAATTCTAAGAAATAGAAAGTTATTTTTATTTTATTTAAAAATTTAGAACTAATATTATTACTTATATAAACCCAAACCCAAACCCCTCCCCACATAAAACCCAAACCCGAACCCCTCCCCCTATATAAAACCCAAACCCAACCCAAACCCAAACCCCTCCCCTATATAAAACCCCAACCCAACCCCAACCCAAACCCAAACCCAAACCCTACTCCATATAAAAAACAGGTGAAGAAAAAAACCCAAACCCGAATCCAAACCCAAACCCCTCCCCCATCAAACCCAAATTCAAACCCACACCCCTCCCCTATATAAAACCGTAACTTCCCCCTAGGGTTTTCATCTTCGTCGCCTCTTCCCATTTCTCCTCGCGAACCCAAAGCCAGTCCTCCATCGATGGCCCCTCACAAGACCCTCGAAGCTCGTCCAAGCCTCAATCCTCTGTCGGAGCTCGTCCAAGCTTCAGTCCTCCGTCGAAGCTCGTCGCTGTCGAAGAATTTGTTTCGGGCTAGGGTTTTCACTGTTCAAATCGAAGCTGGTCGTTCACTCCTCGCTCGAAGCTCGTCGCCGACTCCTCCCTCGAAGTCGTCATCCCTTGAAGCTCGTCGTCACTCGAAGATCGGCGTTTACTCCTCCCTCGACTGTCTTCCCTCCTTCAGGTTCGCGACATTTTTTCCCCTCTCACTCGTGAAATCGCCGTGTCCCTGCCGTTTGGGTGTGGATCTGCACCCAAACCGCACCCGACACGGGTACGGCACCCATTTTGTCGTACCCGGGTAACATAGCCCGTGGACGTAGGTAATCAAGTGTCGAACCACGTAAATCTGTGTGTCTGATATTTTATCTTTATTTTTGCTCTACTATTGCTGCGACCCTGCTCTATTAGGCCTCGGGTTTGTCCCAACAAGTGATATCAGAGCCAATTTAGGATACTTGTATATATCTACTTATTATATGCTCTGTGACTGCCACCAAATGTGGATCCTCCACATCAGAAAATAAGTTAGGTTATCACTTACCCTTTGAAGGTGATGGGTACTATTCACGAGTACGGTACTGTTCACAAATACGATACTATTCACAAGTACGATACTATTCATGAATACGATTATTGTTCATAAATACAGTTACTATTTACGTGAAATAGTAAGAAGTTATTGTTCGTGGTAGAAGCAATAGCGACGAAGTTCAAGATCGAGAAATTCGATGGGAGTAATTTCTCACTGTGGAAGTTAAAGATAAAGGCTATCTTAAGAAAAGATAATTGTCTGGCGGCCATCAGTGCAAGGCCGAACGACATCACAGATGATAAGAAGTGGAACGAGATGAACGAAAATGCTATTGGAAATCTCCATCTGACATTAGCAGACGTGGTGCTGTCAAGCATAGAGGAGAAGAAGACAGCAAAGGAGATCTGGGATCATGAAGATTGTTAGAGAGGCGCTTGTGGTGATAAAAGGAGAAAAGATAGCTGCAAATCTGTACATGCTCAAGGGAGAAACCATGCAAGAAGCTGATTCATGTGTGGTATCAACCAGCCGTGGAGAAGAACAAACCATGATGTGGCATCGCAAGCTAGGCCACATGTCAGAACGAGGCTTGAAGGTTCTCTCCGATCAGAAGCTGCTTCCTGGTCTTAATTCAGTAGCTCTTCCATTCTGCGAGCATTGTGTTATAAGCAAGCAGTATCGACTGAAGTTCAACACATCGAGTTCTAGAAGCAAGGCTATTCTAAAACTGGTTCATTCTGATGTATGACAAGCACCAGTTACATCCTTAGGAGGAGCAAAATACTTTGTGTCCTTTATTGATGATTACTTCAGGAGATGTTGGGTGTATCCTATCAAGAAAAAGGCAGATGTGTTCTCAGTCTTTAAAGCCTACAAAGCGCGGGTCGAGCTTGAATCTGAGAAGAAGATCAAGTGCTTAAGGTCAGATAATGAAGGAGAATACACAGATGGTGAATTCCTAGCATTCTGCAAGCAAGAAGGCATCAAAAGACAATTCAGTACGGCTTATACTCCACAACAAAATGGAGTGGCGGAGCGGATGAACAGAACTCTGTTGGAAAGAACAAGATGGCTGAGTGGATTTGGAGGTTTGGCTGCATTAGGGGCCTGACACGGATGACATTAGACACATTCAAATTACATAATTTTTTTGCCTACATATGTTTTATGATGGGATAAATGAGATGGATAGAATGGACCATCTTTTAGGTGACTGATCATAAAGTTTCATAAGTACATCGTTTAGGCGACTGAACATCACACGACATTATGCGCATTCACCCAGAAGAAGTACACATATTATGGCAAAAACCATGGATCTATGTCATCGGAAAACTATAATATATACTGACATCCATCTCCCCCCAAAAAAACCATCATAATAATTGCTGATCCTATTTCATGCATTGTTTACATTTTGTAATTGCATTTCCTTCAAAGTTAATGGGCACAATTAACATCATCACCAAAGAATGCTAACAGATTACCATTTTTAGAAATTCTTCGAGAATCTCCTTCTTTGCCCCCGCTTCTAATCGCAGATACAACAAATCTCTGCCTTTTCCCGCCCCCAACTCCTCGAAGAGAAGGACAAGCCGGCAACTGCCGGCTGAGGATTAAGCTAGGGTTTGGGGAACCAGCGAGGACTGGGAATTTGGACGATAAGAGCGCAGAATTTTCCATTAATGGTAAGGTTGAGCTCGAAACCCTAGAAAAAGTTGAGATTTTTGGTGGAGGGTTTTTGGGGAGAGAGGAGAGCGAGAGGGGAAGCTGGGAGTTGGATCGAGATGATAACTGGGAGCTGACGCCGCGGAGCTGGGCCTCCCATATACTAAAGCCCATGATTTAAACGTGAAATTGTCCGAAACAATGTTGGGCTTGGCTCGTATTGTACCCTAAATTTGTTTTAAAGACTCTTTTTTTTCGTCTCTCTCAAAGAAAAATTCCAATGACCCAAAATATGGGATCAACAGGGGGGACAAGTGAAATATCACTCTCCTATTATATAATGAGTTAGTTATCATTAATGATGGACAGTTTATTATGTAATAGGAGGGGAACACATACTTATTCCTCCTGTTTGTCCCATATTTTGGGTCCATGTAGCAAAGCTTTCTCTGAAACCTTTCTTATTTGAACTGAGTCCCTCAAATCATGAAAATCACTATTACATTCCCCAATTCTTGAGTCATTTTGAAATTGATCCCTACAATAAAATATAGACGTAGCAATTGAAGGGATTAATTTGAAATGTCTAATTAGAATTTGAGACCTAATAGCTATTTCAATGATTGAGTAGCTAACTTGGAAATAACCAAAGATTTGATGGGTCTACTAGAAAATTTGATGATTTAAGGAACTAATTTCAAAAGATAAAAGATGCAAGGGACTGATATCAAAAAATCATTTTCCCTTGCTCACTAATGATGACAATATTTTGCCCACGATAAATAATTTGGAGAAATATAAAATTATTCTATTGATATTTCTTTTTTGCTTGACTTCTTTCAACTTACAAAGCACGCATATATATACTATTATAATGACTCTTAGACTTCCTAACAAAGACTCTTGAACTTCTAAACAACATTCATGCTTCTAATATATTCATGCATTTGACTCTTCAAATAACTAAATGATCTTTCCAATTCTCAAGGTAATTAATCAAGTTTACTTTCAAAATTTTCCTTCAATCATGTTGAGCTTGCCTCGCAATAAAGTAAACACATCATGCTTCAATGACTTAGTAAATATGTTAGCCACCTAATCTCGCGATTTCACAAACTCAAGCTCAACTTTTTTGTTCTTTACTTGATCGCGGATAAAATGATATCGAGTATCAATATGTTTACTTCTTTCATGAAACACTGGATTTTTTTCGAAAGTGCAGTAGCTGATTTGTTATCAACACAAATTTTGGTCGGCTTTTCCTGTCCGAACTAAAGATATTTGATCAATTTTCTCAACCAAAGTGCGTGAGTGACACCCGATGATGTAGCAACATGTTCGGCTTCACAAATTGAAAGAGTGACTATCGGTTACTTTTTTGAAGACCAAGCAAAAGCAGTGTCGTCGATATAGAAAAGGTGTAACTAGTTGTACTCTTTCGGTCATCAACATCTCTGGTCTAGTCACAGAGAATCCTCTTTGTTGCTAACAAGTGTGAAGACCTCAGATCTTCCATGTATCTTCTCACGAGCCCAACACCATAGAGAATATTTGGGTCTTGTGCAAGTTAGATAGTGAAGACTTACTGATCAAGCTTTTGAAATAACATGCATCAACTTTGCTTCCACCATCTTTCTTGGATAACTTGACTCCACATCCAACAAGAGTATCCACTGGATTGCTATCCTTCATATCAAGCTTATCAAGAATTATCTTTGCATATCCCTCCTAAGAGATAAAAATTCAATCTTGGGCTTGCTTTACCTCAATGCCATGATAATAAGACACGAGTCCGATGTCTATCATCTTATACTCATAAAACATGGAGCTTTTGAACTCCTCGAATATGTGTGGATTATTTCTTATAAAGATTAAATCATCCACATACAAGCATAGAATAAGAATATCCCTAGTTTCATTTATCTTGGTATATAAGGCATGCTCATAAGAACATTTAGGAAAATTGTGAGCTTGAAAGTATTCATCAAATCTGCTATTCCAAACTATTGGTGCTTGTTTCAAGCCATAAAAGGCTATCATCAACTTCAACACATTTGATTCTTCTCCCTTCTTAACATAACTAAGAGTTTGATCTATATAGATCACTTCTTCAAGAACACCATTCAAAAATGCTGACTTCATATCAAGTTAATAGATTATCTATTTGTCCTAAGTTGTTAAGACAATAGTCAACCTTATAGTTTCAAGACGAGCTACTGGAGAGAATACCTTATTATAGTCAATTCCAGCTTTCTGCTTGTAGCATTTGGCAACTAACCTTCGTTTTGCACCTCTCAACTTCTCATTTTGCATTCTTCTTCTCTTTGAACATTCATTTGACTTCAATTACTTTCTTGCCTTTTGGAAGTGCTTCAAGTTGCCATGTATCATTCTTCTCAATAGCCTTGGTCTCTTCATCCATAGCTGATCTCCACTTTAGATCTTGAACTACTTCTTCAAAGTCTAAATACTCACAGCCAACAAGTAAGCAAAACAATGTTAAATCATCTTAATTTCTAGTTATCTCATACAACTCTCTTAAACTCCCAAAAATTTGAGGTTATTAGCTTGATGATGATGAGGACAATGCTGAAGAAGTCATCGATTGGGGCAATTGAGGTGTGGTTGGTGATGATGTCGTTGGTAATGATATAGAGGATGTTGATGGAGTATGTGCTAGAGCATCTTTCTTGATCTCAGCTTCTTCACTAATGAAAGTAATCAGGCTGCTATAAATTTCTCCCTTGCTCCAGTCCCATGACTTCTCTTCATTGAATTGAATATCTCGGCTAATAATGAACTTCTTACTATAAGGATCATACATATTTTAACCCTTAGTTTTTGAATCATAACCGATGAATACATATAAAATACTCCCCTCATCGAGCTTATTCCTCTTTTGCTCTAGAACACGAGCATACTATCGAACACCTTGAAATGGCTCATATTTGGTTTGTAACTGGTCCAGTCTTCTCACGGAGTAATATTTTTAAGAATCTGAGTTGAACACCAGTTGATGATGTAGTCGGTGCAAGAAATGGCTTCGGCCCAAAAGGCTTTAGACACCTTCTTACTACTAAATATACTTCTTACCATATTTAAAATAGTGCAGTTCTTCCTCTCAACAACACTGTTTTGTTGTGGAGTGTAAGCAACAGTTAAAAAATGTTGAGCTCCATGTTCTTTATAAATATGCTTCAAACTCTTTTGAAGCTCCACCTTGGTCTGACTTAATAACTTTAAGATAAAAGTCACTCTCTTTTCCATATTAGCTTTGAACTTCTTAAACATAGAAAACACTTCAGATTTGCTCTTTAAGAAGTATCCCAAGTCTTTCGAGAAAAATCATCTATAAAGGTAAGAAAATTTCTATTCTCATCGACTGAGGTTGGAGTGATCGACCCACACACATCGGTATGTACAAGTTGTAGTGGCTTCGACACATGAAATGAAGCTTCCTTTAGTAAACTAGCTCGATGATGCTTCCTCGCTAGACATCTTTTACACAATTGCTCGAGATGATTAATTATCGGCCACCTTTTCATCATGCTTCTATCGACCAAAGTCTTCAGACTACCAAAATTGAGATGTCCAAATCTCATGTGCCATAGTTAAGCAAGATCATTTATACAAGCCTTCAAACATTTCACATCTCCACCTTGAAGGTTTAGCAAGATCATTAATACAAACCTCTATGATCTTGAAATAAAAGAATATGGTCTTTCGCATGAAAAACATAGTCCTTTGCTAAGAGTTGTCTCAAACTCAATATATTATTTTTCATATTACGCACATAATAGACAGCGGTGATAAATTTACATTCTCTATTTTTGAGGTGAATAAGAAATTTACCTCGACCTTTCACTAACGTATTTGAGAAATCTCCAAAAGTCACCTCGCCATTCATAGATTCATCCATATCGACGAACATACTTTTCTTGCCACACGTATGGTTGCTAGCACCAATATCAAGATACCAAACATCCTCATTGTCATCATCTCCTTCGAATGCTAATAGAAGAATATTATCATTATCTCCTTTCTCAACATAATTCCCCTTCTCTTCAACTTGATTATAATAAACATTAGAATAGTAATAGTCATGCTCCTTGCATTTAAAACATTGAACTTGTGCTTTCCATCGGTCTCCATTAGATCTACCATGTCCACAGCCTCTAAAAGATCTTTGATTTCGATCTCTTTCTTCAAAGTTGTTGTGACCTCCTTTTCCATAAGAACCACGTCCTTGATATTGAAATCTACCTCAAAACCTTCCACGCTCGCTGTTATTTCTTTCTTTTGAATCTTCTCGGCCATCCTTCAAAAAAAGCTTAGTTTGAAGAGCTTTCTTCACCAGTTCATTTTTCATATTAAATAATTTCTCGTGGGCATTTAAGGAATCTAAGAGTTCATAAGTCGTCATCTTCTCCAAGTCTTTCAACTCTTCAATTGCACAAACAATATAGTCTAATTTCTGAGGAAGTGATCCAAGAATTTTCTCCACCACATGAACATCTTCGATCTTCTTGTCATTTCTTCAAATATGATTCACCACGACCAAGACTCGAGTGAAATAGTCAGAAACTAGCTCATTGTCCTTCATCTTTAAATCTTCACACTCCTTTCTAAGTGTTTGGAGTCACACCTTATTCACCTTCTCTACTCCCTTATAGGAGTTTTGAAGTATCTCCCAAGCTTGTTTTGAAGTCACCGCATCTCAAACCTTCTCGAATGCCGATTCACCAACTCCTTGATAAAATAATGTAGAGGGCTTTACTATCCTTCTCACTAGACTCTTTAAGAGAGTCTCTCTGTACTGCTAATAGCGCACCTTCATCTTGATGCTTTTCAAATCCTTTCACCACAATATCCCCAAAATCTATTGAGCTTAATAGAGCCTTCATTTGAATGCACTAATTTACATAATTTTCTTTGGTGAGATTAGGAGCAACGAATGAGATTATTTTATTGGATCTCATTTCAGCTCTAATACCAATTTGATAATAGTATTTTGCTTAGGATAAATAATTTAAAGAAGAATAAAATTATTCTTTGATTTTCTTCTTCTTTGCGTGCCTTCTTGCAACTTTCAAAACACACATATATATACTATTACAATGACTCTTAGCTCCTAACAAAGACTCTTGAACTTCCCAATAACATTCATGCATCTAATATATTCATATATTTGACTCCTCAAATAATTAAATAATATTTCCAATTCTCAAAGTCATTAATCAAGTTTACTTTTAACAACTAACCCAAAAAATAGCACGGTGAACCCCTAAAACTCCAAATAGTTCAAATCAGCCCTCAAAATTTTTTTCCCTTTTTTCACATACCTTTAGAAAACAATAAGACTAACTAGTCCCACTTAAATCAAGAATAGAACTAGACAGGTAATATAAGGCACATTGATTGCAAGACACACTTTTAAAAACTTTTGCAAAAATGAAAGTTTTTGGGTAATTAACCGAGATAATGTAGTTGTTTGACATTTTGTGAAAAAAGTTTTAGGGTTCAGCGAAAAAACAAAGTTTAGAAAAAAATTGGGAAGCTTCCCAGAAATATGAGGGGTTTGATGAAATTTACATTAACAACACGACACTAGAGTGAGTATGTTTCTCAAAAATGAAAGGACGAGGTATATAAACTATTGGGTTTTTACATCAAATCCATCTTTACTTTTATCCAAATTAATACTTACTACTTTTAAAGTTTTTTTTGATGTAAACTATATTTACTTCCTAACATGTTTGCAATGTCACACCTAATCTAGTTTTTAGTCAAAAAATACATAAAGCGACCATTTTACCCTCACCATTTTTTTATTTTTTTTCATCTCATTCCTCACAAATCCTAACCCTAACCCTAAGCCTAGCCTCATCCTCCTCCTCATCTCCTCACCTTCCCTCTCTCTCCTCCCCCAACTCCTCTCCCCCTCTATCTCGTCCTCCATCTTCCTCCCTGACATCCTACTCTCCCATTCCTTCCAAGTGGGAACTAGGATTAGAATTAGGGTTTGGAGGAAATGACAGCCATGAATTAGGGTTAGGGTTTTGAGGGAGGTGGCAGCCATGAGTTAGGATTAGGGTTTTGAGGGAGGTAATGGAAATGAGTTAGGATTAGGGTTAGGATTTGTAAAAGAGGAGGATGGAGAAGGTTAGGATTAGGGGTTGGAAGGAAGAAGATGAGGGTAAAATAAGAATATATGATTTTTCGAGGGTGAACAGTAAAAAAAAGTGTGACATTGCAAACATGTTAGCAAGTAAATATGGTTTACATAAAAAACTTTAAAGATGATAAGCATCAATTTAGATAAAAGTAAAGATAGTTTTTATGTAAAAACCCTAAGCTATTTTTTACATTAAGCGCATTCACACAATCAAAATTTCATATTAACAATCGTTACATAATCTATAAGCCCATAACATGGTATTTGCTCCATTGTTTAAGTCCACGGTTGAGGCTGGACTCTCATTTACGACCAAAAGTTTTGCTTGGACTGGTGCCATATTTTAGGCCCAAGATGTTGGGTCTTGATGGGTCTTCTCAAGGGCCCATTGAGTGTTGACGATGCGTACAGTTAATTTAATATTTAAGTGAAAATTATGCATGGGGAGTGGTATTGTTAGAAATTGTAAGGAATAGACAATGTAAATCATTAATTGTTTAATAGATGATGATAATGAATAATTAATAATCAAAAATATTATTGATAAAAAGAGACATACCAACTTCTCAGTTATTCTTTTTTTTTTAATATTTTTTATATAGTTGAAACAAGCAACCGGAAAAACTATCGAAATGATCCCTCATGCATAGGCATTTTGGGTAATATATTCTATGGCTTTGGCTGATTATATATCAATATTGTTATGTCATAAAGATATCAACATTGTGGTTAAAATACACAGACAAATAGTCAATAACTCCCCCAAAGTCAAAAAGTCCCCAATATCGAAGTCCCCAATTAATCTAGGTGCATATGTATAAAACTAAACAGTATATCAATAATTAGCATCTAGACCAAATCCAGCTTTCCGCTCATCTTGCTCTCATGCAACAAAACAAACTAGTCCTTTAGATGCCTACATATGAAATTAATCAAAGGGAGAGGAATCGAACATAGATTGATTGTGCCTTTAATTCAAACCACCTTTTCTTAGCAAAAGTATACGTAGCTTTGGCTATTGGCATCAATACTTCTAGCTAGCTTTTTTTTCCAATCTACAAGAAGTGATGTAACATTAGATAAAGAGCTTGTGCATGTGATAATTGTTGTGCGCAGCGGAAATTTCGGCAGAGTTTCTGGTGCACAATAAAAGAGAAATGTCAATAATAAGAATTCCCGTCTCACCAAGGAGACAAGAATTTGAAGTGGTATCAGAGCCCAGATTCCAGATCTAGGGTTTGGTTGGAGAAGTAGATCAATTTGGAGGCTCGTTTAGGGCTTCGTTGGTGATAAAGGTGGGATCTTTTGATAAAGACTCTATCTTTCAGTTTTGGATCTATTCTTCGTTCGTTGGTGCGTAAGATGTCGGGGAAAGAAGGTGCTTCGGGTGTCGAGGGTGGTGCTTCTGGCGCGAAGACCATTCAGAGTTTGAATATCCACTCTATGAAGATAGATGTGGAGAAGTTTAATGGCACAAACAATTTTGGATTATGGAGATGCGAGGTTTTGGATGCGCTGAACGCGCAGAATTTGGAGGATACTTTGGAGCTAGATGGCAAGCCAGATGAGGTTGAAGAGAAGGTTTGGAAGAAGATGAATCGAACGGCGTGTGGTGTGATTAGGTCTTGTTTGACTCAAGATCTAAAATATGATGTGATGAATGAGACTTCTGCGAAGAAGATTTGGGAGATTCTCGAAAGCAAGTATTTGACCAAGAGTGTGGAAAATCGCTTGCATTTGAAGAGGAGACTTTATCGTTTCCACTTGAAGAAGGGAACCTCCATTAGAGATCACATGAACCACTACACAAAGCTTCTTGCGGATTTGGTGAATGTGGATGTCAAGATTGAAGATGAGGACAAGGCGTTGCTGTTGTTGAGTTCCTTGCCCGACGAGGAATATGAGACCTTCGTTCTTACTCTGATTAATGGGAAGGCATCACTTTCGTATAATGAGGTCACCGCTGCACTTGTGAATTATCAGCTTCGAAAGAAGGATAAGGAGGCTTCAGTTGAGCCGGTAGCGGAGGCGTTGGTCGCAAGAGGGAAGGGTCCAAACCGAAAGAATTGGAAGTCACAGTCTAGAATTGGAAAAGATCAGTGTGCTTGGTGCAAGGAGACTGGTCATTGGAAGAAAGACTGCCCAAAGCTCGACGAATGGATGAAGAATAAGCAGAAGGGAAAAGGGAAGCAACCATCATCAGAAGCAAACATCGTATCGGATGGTAATAATTCTGACTCTTCTATTTATTCGCTTTCTATCAGTCCTACAGATAGCTATTCGGAGGAATCTGAATGGATGTTGGATAGTGGTGCGACCTATCATGTGTGCCCTAGAAGGGAATGGTTCTCCAGTTTTGAGAAGCTGGTGGATAGTGGTGTGGTGTACATGGCTGATAACCGTGCATGCCAGATCCTTGGGATAGGAAGAATTCGCATAAAGATGTTTGACGGGACTGTTAGAGAGTTAAACGATGTGAGATATGTTCCTTCTTTGAGGAAGAACTTGATCTCGATTGGAGCTTTGGTTGGAGAGGGTCTGAAGGTTCGTGTTGAGGACATGGTTCTCGAGATTGCGAGAGACTCTCGTATTTTGATGAAGGGCGTCAGGAGAAATAACCTGTATTACTTGACTGGAGGTATAGTGGCAGGTGGAGAGCTGACGACTTCTGTTGATTCGACTAGACTGCGGCATTTGGGGCTTGGCCATTCCAGTATTGATTCCTCGCATAGATTGAAAGAGGGTGTAAAGACCTGCAGTTTGAAGTCCAGTGAACATGTTGATGTGAGCAAGAAGACCAAGGTGAAGTGTGGCACCTCTATTCACCGTGCTAAGGGTCGTTCTGGAGGAGTTCACGTGGATGTTTGGGGGCCTTCCAAGGGGGCATCATTGGGAGGTAATAGGCGTTTGGTTTCCTTTGTTGGTGGCTGTTCTAGGCGTGTTTGGGTTGCAACCAAATCCCCTTTGGAGAAAGTCCTAGTAGTTTCCAACAGATTGAAGAAGTGTGTAATAGACAGAAAGGTGAAGGTACTCCATTCTGGTGGGAGGTACAAGATGGACCTATTTCTGTATTGGAGCCGAGCTCACGACATTTCGAGACACTTCGTTGGAAAGGAAATCTTGGGGCAACTAGATAGGGTGGCAAATTTGGAGAACCGTGCCTTGCTGGAGGAGGATCGGTGTTTGTTGTTAAGCAATGGTCTGCAGAAGAGTTTCTGGACAGAGGCTTCGACATATTTGGGTCATCCTATTAAAGAGTTGTCAACTGCTGTGATTGGAGGTAAAACTCTATTGGAAGATAGGTCTGGTAGTGTCACTTTGGTTGAGGCTTCGATGAGGAAGCCAATTGACTCTCAGCAGGTGGAGAGTTTTGGACAGACCTTAGAGGTATCACAGCGGGTGGAGATTAATGCTACTCCACATTGGGTGGAGATTTTCCCACATACTCCAGGTCATTCTGCATTGGTTGGGATTCCAGCTGAGGTGACACAGCGTGGAAGTCATTTGGTTTTGGATGTAGATGATGAGCTGGGTTTTGAATCGAGTGCAGCTGGCAGACATAGTTTGGATATGGCCATTGGTTCGCCTCAGGTGGAGGTGTTTGAGGCCATTGGAGGTTCTATCAGCCGCAGAGTTGATGATATTAGAGAAGGGTTGCGAACTCTTCTAGTTGATTGAGGTCGTTCGCGGCCATTTGGGTGAACTACGTTCGGCTTGATTCCTTGGGCAAGAGGATACGTAGGCAATCTAGCCGGGTTGGATTATTTGATGGGGGTGAGATCGATTTGGTGAGTTGATATCGATATTTGGAGAGTGTTTGCACTCTCATTTGGGTTCTCGACTTGTTATGGATTGAGTCCGTTGTCGTGAATTGTTTCACTTCGTACTGGACACAACAAGTGAGATATTTGGTTTGGTCGGTGTCGGCTCAGTTTTGGGAAAACTTCACCGAGGTGGAGAATTGTTAGTGGGGGCCACACGAGAAGAGGGAAACCCACGTGAAGAGATAGCTTTGCGTGTGTGGGAGGCTAAGGCTTGAAAACCGCGTGAAGGGCACATCAAAGCAAGGACTTGTTTGATTGTTTTTTGTTTCCGCGTGGGCCCACCCAAACAACTTGCAGCCTATAAATTCTTTTGCTCTAGGGTTTCGTGCTTAGGCTTGGAGGCAGGTGCAAGGTGGGTTTCTTTTTGCTGGCGGCTACAAAAGTGCAGCGAAGGTGAAAAGTGCGAAGTGAAGGGGCAAAATCAAAAGCAGGAGCTTCTATTGGCGGCTGCAGCAGGCTCAAGGCAGAGGTGCGCAGGAGCAGGAAAAAGGAAAACGCAGATTCCTTTTTTTTGGTTGTAGCAAAGTACAGAGGCGGATGTCTTTTGTTTTGAGAGAGAGAATTGTGTGAGAGGGTTTGAGAGTATTTGTTTGAGGGTTTAGATTGTGTGATTGTAAACCCTAGTTGTATCTCACCCTCTAATAGTAGATCTCCCCCCTCCTTGCCCCGTGGACGTAGGCAGTTTGCCGAACCACGTAAAATTGATTGTTTGAGTTTGTGGCCATTGTAATAGCTTTTTAGGATCTCTCGACAGGTCAGTCCTAGAACTGATGAGAGGAAGAGCCGATATCTCACTTGGTTGAGATATCCGCTTCAGATTCTTGTCTCCTTGGTGAGACGAGAATTCTTATTATCGACCTTTCTCTTTTATTGTGCACCAGAAACTCTGCCGAAATTTCCGCTGCGCACAACAATAATATTCTAATAATTAACTTCGTTTAGAATATAGAATTACGGCACTTAATTATTATTATAATTCCAGAATTTTGATACAGTTAGAAAATAATAGTCCTAAGATCCCTGTGTATGCTTATCTTTTTTTTAATAGTTGTAAACTATAATGATTTCTTAGGTAAAAGATATTAAATTACTTACTCTATAAGAGGGCTAAACATATGCTTGCCTTATATTCATCCTCCTCTCCTATATACTACAATTTGGACAACCATCACAAGTTCAACAACTTTATGACAAATCACAAGTTAAACTACAAGTTGACAATTTTTAGTGTTGCAAACAAATAGATTGCATGGACGTATGAATATAACTGTACGTAGAGGATTCTTGCATGGCGGCATCTACATTCCCCTGGTCTCTCAAACTTGGATTATTTGTCTTCATTCATAAACATTCTTTTCCACTACTTGGAACTTCAAAGTTTCTGTACAAAACGTGGCGAAAATCAGAAGCTACATTAACCCTTGGGTCGGTCAACTAAAGGAGCGAGTGCGGTTGACCGACGCAATCGCCAGGACGAAGGGTTTACAGGAGTTTCGGGTCGATCGACCGAAGGGGTATGACCAGTCGACCGATCTCGTGCACGTTACAATGAGGTATTCTCTCCGGTGGTGAAGCACTCTTTGATTCGGATTTTGCTAGCATTGGTGGTACAATATAGTTTGGAATTGGATCAATTGGATGTGAAAACGATATTTTTTCATGGTATGACTCAGCCATTGGGGTTTCGAGCTGCAGTGAAGGAGAAATTGATTTGCAGATTGAAGAAATCGTTATACGGTTTGAAGCAATCTCCGCGACAGTGGTATAGACAATTCAATGGGTTTATGCTCGGTCAATCGTACATTAGGAGCCAGTTTGATCCTTGCGTGTATTATCGCAAGTTGCATGGAGGTGCGTATATTTACTTATTGCTTTATATCGATGACATGTTGGTTACTTCTACTTTCAGATCCGTGATAAATAGATTAAAGATTCAGCTTTCGAGCGAGTTTGAGATGAAGGATTTGGGTGAAGCGAAGCGTATTTTGGGGATGGACATCGGCAGAGACAGAGATAGGGGCAGACTTTGTTTGACACAAGTGGCTTATTTGAAGAAGGTTCTACAACGATTTAATATGAGTATGGAGACGAAGCCAGTTAGTGTACCTTTGGGAGCCCATTTGAAGCTTTCGGCTGACCTTTCACCGAAGACAATTGAAGATAGAGAGTTGATGTTGAAGACTCCATATGTGAGCGCAGTTGGAAGTTTGATGTACGACATGGTTTGTACGAGGCCGGATTTGTCACATGCATGAGTATTGTTTCAAGATACATGCACGACCCAGGTCCAGGTCATTGGGATGTCATGAGATGGATTTTGAGGTACATTAGAGGTACTCTCAATGTTGGTTTGGTTTTTGAGTGGGACACTAGTAGTGGGCAGCTATGTATTGGATACGTAAATTCCGACTACGCTGGAAATTTGGATAAGCGTCGGTCTACGACGGGATATGTGTTCACTTTGACCCGTGGACCAGTATGTTGGAGATGCACCTTGTAGTCTACGATGGCTTTGTCAATGACGGAGGTAGAGTATATGGTGATTACAGAGGCTATTAAGCAGGTGATTTGGCTTCGAGGACTTTTGGAGGATCTTGGTGTTTTGTAGCGATCCGTCACCATTTATTGTGATAGAATGAGTGCTATCTATTTGGTGAAGAATCAGGTCTTTCATACAAGGATGAAGCACATTGATGTCGGTTATCACTTCGTTCGAGATGTTCTTGAAGATGTGGATGTGAAACTCGTGAAGGTCTACACAAAAGACAATCCAACAGATATGCTCCCAAAGGTAGTTCCGAGCAATAATTTTGATCATTATAGAAACTTATTGTAAATTCATGATTGTTGAGGCCGTTTGCGGTCATTTGGATGAACTACGGGCAGCTTGATATATTGAGAGAGAGAGAGGGTACGTAGATAACCACATTAGTATAGCCCAATTTGGTGAGACGACGTATTGGTGTTCATGTTGGTGTAGGCTCAGTTTTGAAAAAATTTCGTCGAGGTGGAGAATTATAGAAAACACGGCGAAAATTAGGAGCTACAGTAACCCTCGGATTGGTCGACATAAGGAGCGAGGGCAGTCGACCGACACAATCGCCAGGACGAAGGGTTTACAGGAGTTTCGGGTCGGTCGACCGAAGGGGTATGACCGGTCGACCAATCTCGTGCACGTTACAAGGCTGATTTTTTAGCTCTCTGGCTAGTCGATCGTTTGCATGTGTGCGGACGACCGACAAGCGGTTATGGGCTTGTTTTGTTTTCCTGGTTAGTTTTGGATTAAGTGTTTGATATAAACACAAACACGTTTTTTAGGGTTAGTAAACCAGAGAATTGTGAGTCTTTTGAGCACTTTGAGGGGGGAATATTGTAATGGAGTTGAGATCTTTGGTTAGGGTTATTTTGAGAGTTGTTTGAGAGTTTGTAACCCGTTGTTTTTCCTCCATATAGTGAAATCTCCCCCATCCTCTTCCCGTCGACGTAGACAATTGCCGAACCACATATATCTTTGTGTTTGGTTTGATTTATGTCATGTTTTGGTGAATTACACTCGTGTTTGGTTTTGGTTTTCTTCTCTCATCGCACTCCGACTCGTTTGGTTATCGAGCATGCTTCCGCATGACGCGCAACAGTTTCATGATCCATAATCGAGGAAACCTGCTTGCAAATGCTTTAACTTGTTCTCTAGAAAATCTTTCTATTAAATATCTTGGTCTACCCTTGAAGATAGGTAAGCTCTCAAATGGTGATTGACAACCACTTTTGGATAGGTCAAGAAGCGTTTAACAACCTAGAAAAGTCAAAATTTATCTTATGGAGGGAGAATCACTCTTCTCAATTCGGTCCTCTGCTATGCCTTTATATTATCTCTCTTTTTATAAATTACCAGTTTGGGTGAGAAAAGACATGGATTCTACATGAAGGTTTTTTTTGTGAGGTGGTAACGACGACTCTCCGAAGAGTACTTTAGTGAATTGGAAGAAAGTATGTTGCTCAAAAAATGATGGTGGTTTGGGAGTTATTGATCTAAAACTTTTTAATGAGGCTCTTTTGTCTAGATGGATGCAGAAAGTGCTAATTAATGATAGTCTTGCGGTAAAGGTTATTAATTCCTTATACTCTTCCAACTCTTTCATTATACACAATGCTAGATCCTCATCATCTTTATCATCCTTCTAGAATTGCATTCTGTCAATCAAGGAGCCTTTTATGGTGTGTGTCAAATGGAGTTTAGGGAGAGGTACCTCTTTTTATTTTTGGGAGGATAAATGGATTGGATCGTATTTTCTTGCTAGCTTATACCCATTACTATATAGTTTTTCTTGGTCTCCAATTGTTCTAATCAATTCTCAAGGTAGATTTAAATCTCATCTTAGTCCTTAACCTCCTCAGCAATTTTCACTGTCAACTCGATCTATGAATTTCTTAACTCTAGGGGAGTCTATTGCCCTCATCATGATTTCACTTGGATACCATCAAAAGTTAAAAAAAAACTTTTTTTATGCCTTTTGCTTCAAGAGAGACAACAAATTAAAATTGTTTTATTAAAATGGTGGATTTACTAGTAGAAAAAAAACCAAACTAGACGGAACAACCTAGACGAAATTTTTTTCCGTCTAGGTTGATCCAAACTAAACGGGATAAATTCCGTCTAGATTGTTCCATCTAGTTTGGCACATTCTAGACGGAATATTCCGTCTAGAATGCTAAACTAGGTTGAATTTTTTATTTTAAAAGAATTAAAAAAATCAACCTAGACGAAAATTCCGTCTAGGTTGGGTTTAATAAAGAAAAAAAACAAAAACCTAACCCTAATTCTCTCCCCCCT
>NC_033802.1:4887649-4906303 GCF_001876935.1 Asparagus officinalis
CAGCCTCCGCCTCTCCCTATCTCTGTCTCAACGTTCTCTCCCTCTCCTATAATCCTCATTCAAGTGAAATTTTTATTTTTTTAAATTTATGAACCATTTTTAAACTTATTTACGATTTCAATTAAATAGTTATTTAGTTTAATTAAATTATCTAATTAAGTTAATTTTTGTTTAATATTATAGGTGTGATTATGTAAGTTTGTGATGTGAAAATATGTTAAATAACAAAAATTTCAAAAAAATGAGTGATACATAACACATTATAATTTTTAATAATGTGTTATAATCCAATTTAGGTGAATAAAAAAATAACGTTATCTCTAGACTTTCGTCCAATAATTACATCCAAATCTTTGGACTTATAATATAAGATAGACGACTCATATTTGGGTAGGAGACGAAAATTTCTCCTGGAAATGATCGTTTATTTTATATTATACAAATAAAGAATTTATACTAAAATTAGTAATTATTGGATCTGTCCTTCTCGGACAGGTTAGGAATATAGTAGTGCATACATCCAACTTTGTATACAGTAATTATTGGATCTGTCCTTCTCGGACAGGTTAGGAATATAGTAGTGCATACATCCAACTTTGTATACTTTGTATATTTTACAGGTTAGGAATATAGTAGTGCATACATCCAACTTTGTATACTTTGTATATTTTCATTCTTGAAAGTTTAGGCAACACGTATTCATTATTCTCCATGTACAATAGGCGTATGTTGTTTTGCATTTCAGGCTATTAGTAATACGCATAATAACATCTGTACAGTGTACATGGAGAACAGCGGGTAGGTGCTGGCAAAATTTTTAAAAAATAAAAATATACAAAGTATACAAAGTTAGATGTAAGCACTACTATATTCTTAATGGATAGACGCCTTCCTATGACAGTCGCTAGATTGGTATAATTAGTTTCTACCTACGTTTTAGATATATTTTATGTAGAAAATAATTCATATTGTTAAATGATATATGAATGTATGTTTGATGTGTGTTATAAGTATAAGAGTTATGAATGTACTAGTAGTTGTGAGATTAATCATAGTTAATAATTATATATAATTTATAGATGAGGATAATTCCTGATAAATCATAGATAGATATCCCACGGCTTCATAGATTTCCTGACACACAATACAAGGAGGGATGTGACGCCTTTATACGTTATGCTTGTAGGCGTCAAAAATTACCCACGGATTCCCACACGCGGCTTGAGACAGAGAGAAGATGATGAACACCACTATCCGGGTCACAGAAGCTTAATTAATATCGATAAATGTATGAAGTAAGTCGACGAACCGTGTGAAGTAATGGAACTGCAGAATAACGAAGATACGAACTGATCGGGAGCTACGCTTCACTTACGAAAGACGAAGCGCCCATCATGTCCCATCTACTCCACATATGATTTAATTATGGAAGATTGTAGATCTTCTTGTCGGCTTTCCTTCACACTTTAAATCATGCAATTCCAACTTCGGACGACGAAGATACGATGGAAACGGATGGGACGCACAAAACAATGTCACGGGCCTTAGCGAAGACACTCTAAGTGTCTCGGCCTTGGTGGAGACTGTCTCGCTTTGAATCTGAAGAAGCTCAAAAGATAAAAGTTATAGATTTCTCCTCTAGATTTCCAACACATCTTGGATCAACTCATTCTGAGATCGGATTAGAGAGTTAGAGGCAAAACAGCAGAGAGACACTTGCACTGTCTCGGCCAAGGCCGAGACAGTTGGACTGTCTTAGGCTTTATAGAGCAGTTTTGACCATAATTTGCTTCAAATATGAAGAATCTCAAAAGACAAAAGTTGTATATATCCTCGATAGCTTTCCAATACATCTTAGATCAACTCATTCCGAGATCAGATGAGAGAGTTAGAAGCAAAACAGAGGAGAGACACTTGCACTGTCTCGGCCAAGACCGAGACAGTTAGACTGTCTCGGGCCTTATAAAGCTATTTTAACCATGATTATCTTCAAATATGAAGAATCTCAAAAGACAAAAGTTATAGATCTCCTTGTTAGATTTCTAATTCATCTTGGATTAACACATTCCGAGATCGTATGAGAGAGATAAAGCCAAAATACCAAAGATAGTACAAACTACCTCAGAATTCCAAGATAGTGTTGGTGTCTTAGAGAAGAATAGAGATTTTAGCCATGATTTGATTTGAATATGAAAATTTTCAAAAGATAAAAGTTGTAGATCTATTCGTCAGTTTTCTTAGGTACCTTGAATCATTGCATTTGGAGATTATATGAGAGAGTTAGAGGCAAAGCAAGCAAAGATACTCTGACTGTCTCGGCCAAGACCGAGACACTCGGAGTGTATTCTTTTTGTTTATATGCATGATAATTATAATATTGAGACATTCCAAGTGTCTCGGCCAAGGCCGAAACACCGCGGTTGTTCCAGACCCTAAAAAGCTGTTTTTGCTGTTTTTGAGCTGTTTTTTTATCGTTAACCACCTGGATTTGTTTTAACTGATCTAATATCATCTAAGAACGTGATAAAGTGGTTACAACTGAGGATAAGAGCAAATCATTCATTCTTATCTAAAAACAGGACTCCTGAAGCCTATAAATACAGCCTAGTGTTAGACCCTAGAGGGGGGGGGGGGGATTAGGGTCTTATGCTAATCTAATCCGATTAAATACCAATTAAAATTAATTAATAAGTTATCCTAGCAAGTATGAAATACCACAAGATATATGAGCTAGGATAAGCAATGTAAACAATGAGATATATCCTATATGATGAATTATATATATATGCAAGGATATATAAACTAACACAAGGGGTAAACAATATGAACTAGATAGTGATCATATAAATAATGAGACAATGACGAAATGAGCAATGAGCATAAATAAGAATAAACGCCAAAGCACATTCAAACACACAATATGATCATAGAGTTCGGACCTTCCGTCCTACGTCTCCGCTCCCCACTCCCGGAGAGAAATCAACTATCACAACCGGGTTTTCTACGCTCACCCGAATAACGTTTACACCTCACAGTGTCGGTTTTCAATGCTCACCGAACAACGTTCACTCCTCACACTCTGAACACACTCCTCGGTTTCTAGCTCACCGAAAACCTTACAACACTCACAATGTAACAAATATAAATTTGTTCTCTACAATAGATAAAAATACAATGAAGCACAACTCAATGTTACAATCTCTCACAACCCTAATATACTATGTATGCAAATACAATAAGCTCAAGTGGGTGTGTGTAACAATGAGTAAAATCAAATCAAAACTCAATATAAAACTAGCTTTAATGGAAACGATAATTAACTAATAATTGATAAATAAAAGCTAGAGTAGAGTTTAGAAAACTTCTCAATAGATGACAAGATGGAGAGATGGAGATTGAAGCCCAAACAAGAAGATAATCTCCTCCACTTGTGAAAACCAAAACAGCTTTAAACCAAACCCTTAAACAAGCTTAAAACAAGCTTAAACTCTTTTTAAAACTCTTTAAAACATTCCCTTGCTTCTTAGTTAGAGCTGAGGTAAGGGGGGTATTTATAGAAACCCCAAAGCCAAGAGAAAGCCAAGAAAAAAGATCAAAAACCATTCTGCAACGGCTCTAAAAAGAGCCGTTGGAACTACAGCGGTCGACCGAGGAAAATCGCGGTCGACCGCGAACAAGGTCAGAAACTCAGGAGATATCCAGAGAGTTCGTCGGTCGACCGCACTGTAGCGCGGTCGATCGATGGTACTGTAGTACTATCTATCCAGCTCTGTAAAATCAATTAAAAATAGTAAATCAACTCCAAAAATTATGAAATTTTGAGGGAAAGTTCTAGACATGTATAAGAAAATGTTAGAGAAAGAATTTATGAAAAAACATTTCCCAGTTGAGAGAAATAAATGTTTGAACACAGAAATAAATGTTAGAGAAAGAATTTATGAAAAAACATTTCCCAGTTGAGAGAAATAAATGTTTGAACACAGAAATACAGTTTCTGAAAATCTGCTGACATACACGATTTTGTAAAATCAATTGGGCACAGTAAATCAACTCCAAAAAGAGTAAAATTTTAAGGAAAGTTTCTAAACATGCTCCTAGATTAGATAATTTCCCCTATGCCAAATACTGTGAGTATACAATTCCTTGTTTATATGCATGTGTATTATCTATTATATATTCATTTTCTTCATGCATATATATATATTTTTTGTAAATTGTTTGTCATCATCAAAAAGGGGGAGATTGTTGGCCTTCTTGTTTTGATGATGTTTAACAAACAATTTACCACTAATATTGTTTGTCTAGTATTTGTGTTTTCTTATTTATTATAGATAAACAACGTAGTTAGAGGATGGATGGAATAGAGCTTCAACGATCATATCCAAAGGAGATTGGCGGAATGTCGGTGAAGCCTTGCAATTCAAAGTTAAAGATTAAGTTCAAGCTTCATCCGCATGTGTACCAAGTTGAGCTATAATGAAGATCAAGATCTAGCTTGGGTAATCTAGTTTAGATTTTATATTATGTGTGTTTAATACTCTAAGCTCAATATCATATACACACACAATATTGGATTTTCTCACAAAATGAGCTATTTTGAGAAAACTTTGTGATATTGTTTTATTGACCATATTCACTTTATATTCATGTGTTATAATGTTTATGAAGACATTTCATAAAGTTTCAATATGCGTTTAAACTCTTTTTGTCAAAAACATGTTCTTAACAAATTCATATTCATGCATGTTTTTACAAAATAATGAGTTTTCACAATTGAGAAATGAAAATTGAAAATTTATTTTTGTAACATGTTTGTTTTCATGTTTATAAACATTTTGCAAAGTTTCATCAAGTTTGGAATTGATTTGTTATGTTTAATGGAATTTACAAAATCATGTTTTTGTTCGTGCACATGTTCGTGCATGTTTTACAAAACAGATGAGTTTTCATAAATGAGAAGTTATATTCAAGAAATTCTTTCTTTGACATGTTTATCTACATGTTTAGAAAGAATTTCTTGAATATAACTTCCCATTTATGAAAACTCATCTGTTTTGTAAAACATGCACGAACATGTGCACTAACAAAAACATGATTTTGTAAATTCCATTAAACATAACAAATCAATTCCATATATATATACGAAGAAACCAATAAATGTGTGTGTATATGATATTGAGCTTAACGTACTTAACACACATAATATAAATCCTAAACTAAGTTACCCAAGCTTGATCTTGATCTTTATTGTAGCTCAACTTGGTACACATGCGGATGAAGCTTGAACTTGATCTTTAACTTTGAATTGCAAGGCTTCACAGACATTCCGCCAATCTCCTTTGGATATGATCATTGAAGCTCTATTCCATCCATCCTCCAACTACGTTGTTTGTCTATAATAAATAAGAAAACACAAATACTAGACAAACAACATTAGTGGTAAATTGTTTGTTAAACATCATCAAAACAAGAAGGCCAACAATCTCCCCCTTTTTGATGATGACAAACAATTTACAAAAAGAAATATATGCATGAAGGAAATGAATATATAATAGATAATACACATGCATATAAATAAGGAATTGTATACTCACAATATTCCCCCCCCCCTTTGATAACATAAAAAAGGGGATAAAAGAATTAAGAGAGCGAAAGCTCCCCCTACAAATAAGCATGGGTGAGTATAAAACAAGTATAGAGATTGCTCCCCCTATCAAAATGTCTTAATGAATATATGCAATAAATGCTAAGGCATACATATGTGAGAAAGCATAGATTAAAAACATGCTAAACAAAACTCACATACAAAGAGACAAATGAGAACATATATAAATATGTTAATATGAAAATAGTGTCTCATTAACAAAAAACATAAAAATTATGTATAAAAGTAGATTTATGAAATCAAAAGAGAAATAATATGAGAATCAAGTAAAAAGTTTTCAAAAGAAAACAAATTACTCAAATGAAATCATAAATCAACCACAATTACATAAAACCAAACCATCATTGATTTTTAAAAATCAAGAGAGGCAACTATATCTAGCTCTTGAGCTAGTAATAACCCATATAAACATTTTAGCACCCGGTAAACAAGATTTGGGAATAAACACCCAATAATCCGGAGGGTTATATAAACATAGTCCTCTCATCAAAACAAAAATAATAGATCATGAAAACAAAAGATTTTGATACAAGAAAAATTGTTTTCATAACTAAATGATTTTAAAGATATAATTTTCAAAACCAAGAAAAGAAAAAAGAAAAGCCATTAAAATTCTTGGTTTAAAAATTAAATTTGTTTTGGTACCCAAGAACTCTTGGTACCAAAAGATTTAAGGACACGACCCCTATCATTTAAGCTCAAAGCCCTAGGGTTATGAACCCTCTTGGGCATATGTGGTGCACGGGATCGGTCATAGCAATAATCACTCAAATGACCCTTCTCATTGCAATATGTACAATGGAAAGGAAGCGTTTGCTTATGTTGACCATTAAAAGGTGCACGTGGAACATTTGCAAATAAAGATGGTCTTTTAAGATTATTTTGCAAATGAGAAACATTTTGAAACAATGTTGGTCTACTTGAAATATTTTGCGATTTAGAAACTTTTCGCAAATCAAAACAAAACTTAGCTAAGTGACCAACTCTACCACAAAAATCACAATGATACACATGAGCATGGTTATGATGAGAAATAGGTGCATGTGTGTGTACATGTGATGAAGAAATGAGATGCACAAGAAGGATTAATATTCTTATGTTTTTGTGCATCATAACAAAATTTAGCTAAATGGCCTTTACGACCATAAATGGAGCACTTGTAAACTTTGCTATACAAGTGTGCATAGTGTGTAGGTGATTTTGTAGCACTAGATTTAGCACACTTGTCCATAAGTTTCTTATGGTTATCAATGCATGTTTTTAAAGTTGAATCTAAGCATGATATGCGTTCCTTAATAAGATTCAAATCATCATTATGCACAACATCATTGATAATAGAAGTAGAGCATGCATGGTTATCAAAATCATTTCTAATAGCTACTACTTCTAGCATGACATTATCTCTTTCATGAGTTAACTTAGCAAAGTTTGAAAGCAAAGAATCATGATCCAATATTAATTTTTCATTGTTTTCTTTAAGGATCATATTTTCATTAGAAATAATATCAAACTTAGAAGTTAAAGACTCATGATCGGATTTCAAAATTTCATGCTTGCTTTGTAAATTAATAAAATCATTTTGTAATTTCTTGTAGGCATGTAATAATTTATTACTAGCACAAGCAAGTTCATCATTAGGTAAATCATTAATAGATTCGAACTCGCAAACCTCACTAGGGCTATCGTCTAGTGCTCGTGTGCATGAAGCTCTGCATGAACTTGAAGCCGGATCCTTCAAAGCTTGTCGGATCGCCTCCAAGTCTCCTTGATGTGCTTCAGTAAATTTTCATAAGGTGTAAGCACTATCAAAAGAATCAAGCTTGTTAGACATAAATGAATCAAATGCATTTAATAAAAATTCTAACATAAGCTTGTTCATAATAAACATCTTTTTATCATGTTTGTTCCACTTGGATTTCTTCAACGTGGGCACAATATAAGCACAATCAATGATTTCCCATAAATCGATATAAATCTAACATACCATTGGGCATAGGGGAAATTATCTAATCTAGGAGCAATATTGATGGCATAACCTAAACCATGCATATCCATAATATAAAAGGCAAGCAAGATACAAATAAAGCTCAAAATAAGATTAGCACAAAAAGATAACTTGGATCTTTAACTCAAGGTGATTAGACCTTAAATCAAAGAGCACCAAGCGATACCAATTGTTAGACCCTAGAGGGGGGGGGGTGATTAGGGTCTTATGCTAATCTAATCCGATTAAATTCTAATTAATAAGTTTTCCTAGCAAGTATGAAATACCACAAGATATATGAGCTAGGATAAGCAATGTAAACAATGAGATATATCCTATATGATGAATTATATATATATGCAAGGATATATAAACTAACACAAGGGGTAAACAATATGAACTAGATAGTGGATCATATAAATAATGAGACAATGACGAAATGAGCAATGAGCATAAATAAGAATAAACACCAAAGCACATTCAAACACACTTTATGATCACGGAGTTCGGACCTTCCGTCCTACGTCTCCGCTCCCCACTCCCGGAGAGAAATCAACTATCACAACCGGGTTTTCTATGCTCACCCGAATAACGTTTACACCTCACAGTGTCGGTTTTCAACGCTCACCGAACAACGTTCACTCCTCACACTCGGTTTTCTAGTTCACCGAAAACTTCACAACACACTCGGTTTCACAACACACTCGGTTTCTAGCTCACCGAACAACGTTCACTCCTCACACTCGGTTTTCTAGTTCACCGAAAACTTCACAACACACTCGGTTTCTAGCTCACTGAAAACCTTACAACACTCATAATGTAACAAATATAAATTTGTTCTCTATAATAGATGAGAACACAATGAAGCACAACTCAATATTACAATCTCTCACAACCCTAATATACTATGTATGCAAATATAATAAGCTCAAGTGGGTGTGTGCAACAATGAGTAAAATTAAATCTAAACTCAATATAAAACTAGCTTTAATAGAAATGATAATCAACAAATAATTATAAATAAAAGCTAGAGTAGAGTTTAGAAAACTTCTCAATAGATGACAAGATGGAGAGATGAAGATTGAAGCCCAAACAAGAAGATAATCTCCTCCACTTGTGAAAACCAAAACAGCTTTAAACCAAACCCTTAAACAAGCTTAAAACAAGCTTAAACTCTTTTTAAAACTCTTTAAAACATTCTCTTGCTTCTTAGTTAGAACTGAGGTAAGGGGGGTATTTATAGAAACCCCAAAACCAAGAGAAAGCCAAGAAAAAAGATCAAAAAATCATTCTGCAACGGCTCTAAAAAGAGCCGTTGGAACTACAGCGGTCGACCGAGGAAAATCACGGTCGACCGCGAACAAGGTCAGAAACTCAGGAGATATCCAGAGAGTTCGTCGGTCGACCGCACTGTAGCGCGGTCGACCGATGATACTGTAGCACTATATATCCAGCTCTGTAAAATCAATTAAAAATAGTAAATCAACTTCAAAAATTATGAAATTTTGAGGGAAGGTTATAGACATGTATAATAACATGTTAGAGAAAGAATTTCTGAAAAATAATTTCCCAGTTGAGAGAAATAAATGTTTGAACACAGAAATACAGTTTCTAAAAATCTGCTGACATACATGATTTTGTAAAATCAATTGGGTAGAGTAAATCAACTCCAAAAATAGTAAAATTTTGAAAAAAGTTTCTAAACATGTAGATAAATATGTCAAAGAAAGAATTTCTTAAATATAACTTCCCATTTATGAAAACTCATCTGTTTTGTAAAACATGCACGAACATGTGCACGAACAAAAACATGATTTTGTAAATTCTATTAAACATAACAAATCAATTCCAAACTTGATAAAACTTTGCAAAATATTTATAAACATGAAAGCAAACATGTTACAAAAATAAATTTTCAATTTTCATTTCTCAATTGTGAAAACTCATTATTTTGTAAAAACATGCATGAATATGAATTTGTTAAGAACATGTTTTTGACAAAAAGAGTTTAAACGCATATTGAAACTTTATGAAATATATTCATAAACATTATAACACATGAATATAAAGCGAACATGGTCAATAAAATAATATCACAAAGTTTTCTTAAAATAGCTCATTTTGTGAGAAAATCCAATATTGTGTGTGTATATGATATTGAGCTTAGAGTATTAAACACACATAATATAAAATCTAAACTAGATTACCCAAGCTAGATCTTGATTTTCATTGTAGCTCAACTTTGTACACATGCGGATGAAGCTTGAACTTGATCTTTAACTTTGAATTGCAAGGCTTCACAGACATTCCGCCAATCTCCTTTGGATATGATCGTTGAAGCTCTATTCCATCCATCCTCCAACTACGTTGTTTGTCTATAATAAATAAGAAAATACAAATACTAGACAAACAATATTAGTGATAAATTGTTTGTTAAACATCATCAAAACAAGAAGGCCAACACCTAAGGCCTTCATTTGCACAGATCTGAAATTCTTGAGCGTCGGCGAAGCCCTACTGAATTGAAGACTTAAGGAGCATGAATTTCAAGAGAGAGGAGGAGATCGGATCGAGTTCTTTAGAAAAACTAAGAAGCGTTCGTCAGATCTATAGTTCCCGGTTATTTTCCTTGAGATTGTCTCGTTACGATGATCTTAAGAATAGTGGTTATCTCGCTATTGCCGAGATAATTGCCTCAGTTTCTTGATTTCTTCGAGAATCAACGAAGCTTTGGATCGATCTGATCATTTAGTAGTCCACGGATATCAACATCCCCGTCGCAGACAAAGATCCCGCAAAAAAGCTACAGAAGATAAACACTTGTTGCGTATTGTTTGAAAGAGAGTTGTAATTTACTTTTCATTGTATTGAAAAATCTTATAAAAAGACTATTTTTTCTGAATTTATTGTAACACCCAAAGTTGTAATGAATTCTGCAATAAAAACAATTTTCTCCCAAAACAATGCTGAAATGAATTTAAGAAATTTAAGAAGCGGTGCTATGTATTATACTTGTTGTAGGTATAGGAATATGAAGCTGCTGAATAGAAATGATATGCGGATCCCACCTAATGAAATCAGGTTTTGATGAAAAATATAAATATTTGTCATATTATAGGGAAGGTATCACTAAATATGAGAATCCAAATGTGCGTGCTGGTACGTCCAGTGGCCAATGAATAGATGCCACAAAAACAATATTGAATGATATTTTTTCTCGACCTATAGAATATGATATTGATGATAATGTCGAGGATGATATCGGAGATAAAAGTGAAGATGATATCAAAGTTGAAGCTAAAGGGGTAGGAGATGTCGAAAGTGTCAAAAATATTAATGATATGCATTCCTCGGTCGAAATAAAGCGAATAATGGAGCTACTAGAAGATAGTGAAAAAGACTTATATGATGGATGTACCGAGTACTCCAAATTTTTATTTATGCTGAAACTCCTACATATTAAGACACTTAGCGGAATATCAGATAATTATTTTGAAATGTTTCTTGATTTGCTTCGGACGGTAATTCCTGGAGGAGAGAATAGCATACACCAAATAACTTATCAAGATGAGAAGATTATCTCTGCTCTGGGTCTTGATTATAATAAGATTGATGTATGTCCGAATGATTATATTTTGTACCATAAAGCCAAAAAAGATCTTCAAGAGTGTCCGACATGTGGAGTTTCTAGGTGGAAGCAACACACAAATTCTTCAACAAGGATTACAACGAAGACAGAGGTAACATAGAAGAAAATTCTAGCGAAGGTGCTTCGATATTTTCCATTGGCTCCTA
Organism: Asparagus officinalis; assembly: GCF_001876935.1. Taxonomy (NCBI): domain Eukaryota; kingdom Viridiplantae; phylum Streptophyta; class Magnoliopsida; order Asparagales; family Asparagaceae; genus Asparagus; species Asparagus officinalis. Next base: position 4,899,094 of record NC_033802.1, read on the forward strand.
GATTGCGAAGATTATATATGAACAAAGACACAACAAAGAACAAGATGTGGCACAGGAAAGATCAAGTAGATGATGATAAATTAAGACATCTTGCTGATGCTTTAGCTCAAAAACATGTTGATAAAAGTTATCCTCGTTTTGTCAAAGATTACAGAAATGTAAGACTGAGTCTATCTAGCAACAAGTTCAATCCATTTGGAGTAATAAGCTCTGGCTAGTCTACGTGACTAGTTGTATTAATGTCATATAATTTACCTCCATTGCTTTGTATGAAATAATTATTTATGATACTTTCATTACTGATACCCGGTAGGCACGTACCGGGAAATGATATTGATGTCTACTTAGAGCCTCTAATTAATGAGCTAAAACAATTATGGTCTGAGGGTATTTTAGCATATGATCCCCATTTAAAAGAGTCATTTAGATTACATGTTATTCTATTGTGGACGATTAATAATTTTTTAACTTATGCTAATCTGTTCGGATACTCTATGAAGGGCAAGTGTGCTTGTCTTGTATGTGATCCAAAATTTAAAGCTCTTCAATTATCACATAGCCGAAAGAGTTGTTATTGGTTTAGTCGAAGGTGGTTTCCCTTGAGTCATAAGTATAGAAAATTATCAGCTATGTTTGATAGCACAGCTGAGAAGAAAATGAAGTCGTGTCAGCTGACAGGTAATGAGATCGTAAAATTACTTGAGGGGTTTCCAAAAGTTAGGTTTGCAAAAATCATTATTCTAAATTCAACCTGCTCGGAGTTAGAGATTCCTTAAAGTCAAAAAAAATCATTAAAGAAAAAGCGAAAGGTCCAAAAAATACAAGTTGAGGACGAAGCCGAAAAATTACCTAGAGGATGGACTAAATTTAGTATATTCTTTCAGCTACCTTACTGGTAAAATCTTAAAATCCGACACAACTTAGATGTCATGCATATTGAGAAAAATATATGTGATAACATAGTATCAACTCTCATATAAGATGCAAACAAGTCGAAGGATGACCTACGAGTGCGCCAAGACCTGACTGCCTTGAATATCCGGAATGATTTGCAAGCTCAATATGTTGGCCTTAAAAAATTAAAGTTTCCTCCGTCTTGTGTTACAATGTCAAATGAGCAGATGCATTAATTGTGTAAAATTCTCAAATCAATAAAGTTGTCGGATGGTTACTCTGCTAACATTTCAAATAATGTCCAGGTGCAAGAGAGAAAACTCTTAGGTCTGAAGACTCATGATTATCACGTTTTTCTTCATCAATTGCTCCCAGTTGCAATCTGTAACTATATGAAAAAAGAAGCGTCGAAGATTATTATTGAGTATTGTGAATTCTTCAGAAAATTATGCTCTAAAGTCATAGATGTAAATGAATTTAAAAAACTTGAAGCCGAGGTCCGAGTTAATCTATGCAATATGGAAGTAATATCCCTTTCTTTATTTTTTACAATTATGATCCATCTTACCCAGTATCTTGCAAGAGAGGCTAGAATCACCGGTCCTGTTACTTATCGTTGGACGTATCCGATTGAAATGTTAGAGTTTTTATTACATTCATTAATTATATATGCATTTCTAAAATTATCTTTCTAATAATTACCTCGTCTTATAACTTTAAGATACTTAGGCTCCGTGAAACACAATGTTCACAATCGAGCTCACCCCGAGGGCTCGATAGCTGAAGGATATGTGGCTAACAAATGCTTTGTGTTTTCATCACGTTACATGCGTAAGAAGAAAACCACATTTCAAGCACCTGATAAGGAGAGGAAGCGTGAAAAAAATATCCAAGATCTCACTTAGATCAAATTCATACGTATGTATTGGAAAACCTTGATATGTTCAGAGACTATTGAAGGTAACAAATAAAATCAGTAATATATATGAGAAATATTCATTTTACATATAGTTTATCAATACAAACTTATATATTGTTTATATAGGCGATATCTGGAGAAGCTTAAGAATGAAATAACCTGTAGGAATGCAGCACATAATATTCAGAAAAGACATAAGAATTTTTTTTCTGATTGGTTCACAATTGATGTAAGTGTTTTACAATTAATTGTTAAACATGTTAGGAATCTTGACCTCAAGATTAGTTTATTTTGATGATAACAAATACTATATGTTGTGTGTATTATGTGATAATATTTGTTTTGCAGTATCAGAGCTATATCAACAATTATATTCAAAGAGATACTCAAGACATAGATGAGTTCAAGGTAAAATGAAGCAAAGAAGAAGATATACTTTATTGTCTAAATGTAATTTTATATTTTCTTTGCTTAGAAATTTGTACAAGCCTTGATCACTCACACACATGCACACACATAGTGTTAGAACACACTAACACATACTTGGTGTGTTGGTTAACAATAGAAATCCCCTATATTAGCCATTAGAGTTTATAGATATTGAGTGAGTCTTAAAATATTTTATTTACACCACTTAACAATTAGAATCTAAAAAACTCAAAAGATCAAAGTTGTAGGTCTCTTCAAGAGCTTTCCAACAAATCTTAAATCACCTCATTACGATATCGGATGAGAAAGTTACAGTCAAAATACTAAAAAGAAAAATTTTAGAATCTGAGTTTATAGTGTAGTCGACTACTATGCCTTGTAGTCGACTACTAAGCAATTTTCTGACTTCACAGAGTCTGTTTAGACTCAGTGTAGTCGACTATATATGCAAATTTTCCAGATTTCAGGTTTTAAATAAGTGACTGTTTATAGCCGTTTTATGGACGTTAATTGGGTTTAAAATTATGTCATTTCAGAGGCTATAAATAGGTTTAAACATCATAAAACAAGCACCAAATTTTGCACTTATAAGATTCACATATTGTGCAAATTAACTCTCTAAACTTTTAGTTTTTTCAATCTGTTTTTTTTATAAAAGAGAGTTTCTGATATTGCCTTTGTTTCTATCTGTAACAACCGTAATTTTCGATACGTATTTAAATAATTTTTCTAGTATTTAAAATGTTAAATTTTATCTTATTAATATTTTTCCTAATTTCTGGAATTTTCTGAGTTTTCAAAATAAATAAATAATAGAATATATAGTCTTTATTTTTAATTCTACTAAATATTAAGTTACGGTTTAGTGATTTTTATATATAATCATTTGGTGATTAATATTATTAATGACCTTGTTATTATTGATGTAAACTTGAGTATAGTACAGTAGTATATAAATATTAATAAAAAGATTTTTGGTTGATTATTAATTATTAATATAATTCAGATATTATATGAATTTTCGAATTTATTTTCCCTCTCTTAATTTCCTCTAATTTGAATTTGAATTCCTTCCATATTTTTCCCTAATTTATTTCTCAATCAATCCCCTAATCACTCCCCATCTTTTGATTTCTTTCCAAACCAACCCCCCAAATCACGTGCATATCTTTCTCTCTCTCTCTCTCTCTCTCTCTCTCTCTTTCTCTCTCTCTCTAGTTTCATCGTCGACAACCACCTCCCAGCCCCGCGTCCGCCAGCCGAGCTCCCCCTCCGAGCTTCGCTCGCCTCCACCCCGTCGCCGTGATCCCCGCCGCCGCCGCCTGCCCCTGACCGCCACCACCCGCGAGAGCTCCTCCAAGACCAGATCCGCACCAGCCTCCGCCACCTCCAGCAGTCCCCTGGCCGCCTCCAGTCAGCCACCGCACCCCCAGCAGTCTCGCCTCGCCACCGCAGCAGCCCTAGAACCCCTCAGGCCGTCGTCAGCACCACCCCCTGCCCCGTCGACCACCAGCGCCATCTTCATCTTCTCCTCAGATCTGACAGCGTGCGTCGCAACCAGCCCCTCCCCTGAGGTCGCCACCGCCCGCGGATCCGTAGTCTCGCGCCGTCAACGTTGAATCGTTCGACGAAACCCGAGGCAGGATCCCGCTTCCTTTTGACTCGTCAATTCCTATTTATATCTAGCGTTAATTACTTGCATAAATTAAATTATGAATTGTTATTATCTGCGTGGGCTTGTTGATGAATTAGTGAATTATCTGTTTATGTTAATTTATAATTTTTACTATCTACGTGGGTTTGATGAATAATATTGAATGGATAGAAATTATGTGATAAATAGTATTTTCAGAACCAATATAATAAGTTAAAGAACTTATTTTGGGTAACAGAATTATTTTAGATTAATTATAATAATTTTAGAATTTTTATCGTGGAAGGAAATTATTTTAGAATGATAAATATTTTTAAAGAAGTTATTTTGGTAAAAGTTTATTTTGTGTTATGACCGTGTGATTGATAGTTGTAGAACACGACATTTCATGTACATTGACTTCGACATGTTAACACTCTTATTTATACTCATTCATTGTCATATATGCATACCTGATTCATCACTAGTCTATATAGTCATGTTCATAATATGATTTGTATAAAATAGTTATATTTATTTATTATTTCTTGTTTTGTTGATAACCGTTAGTAGTTCATATTCTTAGTGGTCTAGCGTGTTGTGTATAGGACCTAGATACCTGTGGTTGTTGACTTAGAAAAGCGAGAAGAGTTGAGATGGGAATTCTTGGTTTAGGTGATCGGATGTGATTGTTGATTATTCCAGGCTCGCACCAACGATATTCCTGTGTAGCGTTGGGGTGGGTCTGAGGTGCAGTGATATTGATTGTTGATTATTCCAGGCTCGCACCAACGAAATTCCTGTGTAGCGTTGGGGTGGGTCTGAGGTGATGTGATATTGTGATAGTTGATTATTTCCAGGCTCGCACCAACGAAATTCCCGTGTAGCGTTGGGGTGGGTCTGAGGTGATGTGATATTGTGATTGTTGATTATTTCCAGGCTCGCACCAGTGAAATTCCTGTGTAGCACTGGGGTGGGTCTGAGGGGGCAGTGAAACGATACATGTGGATGATTTGTGAACAACCGGTTATTCATGAATATGAGTTTTGACTATATGTGAGAGGTAGACCAGTGACCTGTATAGGATGGTTAGTTGTGTTCTTTTCATACATAGATCGGGATTAATATTTAATTATTTACAATTTGAGACATATGGTATATACATGAGGGTTTCCTTGTTTGGATTATTTCGCTCGACGTACTACGTCTCTTGTTGTAGATTTTTAAATATTAATTCTATCTATTGTATGATCTTGTTGCTTGGATGGTTTCTGATCGCTACCTACATGATCTTGTTACTTGGTTGATTTTTGGATTCGTATGATTATTAGTATTCCAGTTGCACGCCTCTATTGTTATTACTATCATCACATGTTCTATTTTTATTTCTGTTCTGACGTACACCTGTTTTCTCTGGTGTACATCAGACTTAGATGAAGAACAGGTTTAGCAGGAGCGTGAGGATTCTCAGCAGGAGTGCCTTGTAGACGGAGCAGAAGAAGAAGCCGAAGTCTAGTCGTCTTTTTATTATCTGTTGGTCCTTAGTTTACCTTTGTAGCATTTCCTTTTTCCGCTTGATCATTGTATTTTATATTCTTTAGTATTCATTTGTTCAATTTTGTATAAGGGCATGTTTGACCCGTATTTTGATGTCTCGGATGTTATATCGTTTGTGATATGATATTTCCTTGTTCTGGGTTGTCTTTATATTCTTGCTATTGTGATTGGGGACCTGTGACTTCGCATTGTTTTATTTCCAGACGCTTAGCGTATTAGATTGAGAAGAAGAGGTCTAGCATTTATCTCTCCTCAGTCTAATACGTCGCGGGCTTGTTCACGTCCCGATTCCCTGGTATTTTGGGAAGCGGTTAGAGATTGTATAGGCAATATTCAGAGAGTTAAAAGAATTCTAAGCCACTGCAGCACTTCACTACACATTCAAGGCTTATAGGATCAATTGTGTTCTTACTTCAAAAAGGATTTCTCTGGGGTTTGAGAGGGTTGATCTCTTGGTTTAGAGATTGGGTGGCAATTGGCATGGTCTTGTCAATTGGTGTTGCAATTTGCATGGTCTTGCAAATTGGTCAGGTTTGCTTTTGATTTTGTAAGGTTTTAAAATCATAGTGGAAACTCTCAAACGGGATTTGCTTTGGGACTGGATGTACACCGGGGAGGTGGAACCAGTATACATGCTTGTGTTTGTGATGTTTATTTTCTGAGATTGCCATTCTTTCTTTGCAATTTATAATCTACTTTGCAAACTCACACTCTAGTGTTTAAGTGTAAAGCTTCCACAGATTTTTATACGAGCGCACTCTATTCTTAAGGGTCACGATCCTACACTTGGTATACATAAGCAAAATCAGACCCTACAAAACATTCATAATATAACATCACCTAAATATTCTCAAATTGTTTGGCTTAGGTTGAAAAATCACTTCTTGATGGCACTACATTACCAGATAAAATTATTACTCATGCACAATGCCCTTATCATGAAGTGCGACATTATAATGAGCATTTGGTCAATGCATATAAATTTCTAACGCTAGAGACCAATGATAGGATGGTAACCTAGAATAGTGGGGTCATGAGTATGTTTGCTCAAGAATGTTTTTTAAGTATAAGAGATCAGAACCCAATTCTAGATTGTTCGCGGGGAAAGTTGGTGTTTTCTTCATTATCGATTCCATTGCACTCAGTTAACAACTTTATGCGTTACAAAGAGATCCGGTCTTTTTATAAGATCCGGCTTGCAATGAAAATCAAAATAAAACAAAGAAATCAAAATTACAACTTCTCTCTTTTATGTCACAAATCACAAGATCCTGTTATCCGGTCTCTTGCTTCTGTGGGTTGTTTGCCTGCGCCGGGGTTGCTTACCGTGGACCACCGCGTGATCTGGATCCAAGCAGATCTACGACGTATTACGGGTATTATCCCACCAAGGAGATAATAGCCGGGAGGGATCGTTTCACCAAGGAAACGACCGCTCGAATCTCGGGATCTAAGAACCAAGCTTAGATCCGGAGTGTAACGACGTAGATCTGAGGATTAGACTCTCTCGAACTCCTGCCTTTTTCGGTGCGGGTGCTCGCTAAGAATCAAATCCGGGTCTCCAAGTCTTCAAGCCTTCAGATCTCCGAGTTGAGGTGACAATCCGGCAGAGTTTCGGCTCTCTCAAAAGTTTCAGAAGAAGTCCCTCAAATGAACAACCACCCCCCCTATTTATAGCCTCTCTGAACTGTGCCTTTGTGCACAAGAGAGAGAGGGGGGGGAGTCGGGCCACCTGAGGGTGGCTCGGCTCATGCCGAGCCACCCTGAGGTGGCTCGGC
>NC_033802.1:4918142-4937309 GCF_001876935.1 Asparagus officinalis
TTCTCCGCCTTCTTCCTTTTGATGAACCGCTCAGCTTGCTCCCCTCGGACTTTCAAATCCTTCCACGTCTTGGATGGTGCCGTGCCCATTGCTTCCAACACGTCCAGCGAGAGGTTGTTGTGGCAAGTCTGGAGAATGAATTCCTCGGTGATCGGGTCCCGGCAATTCATCGCCTTGTTGCGGAACCTCTTGACGAAGGTGTCGACCAACTCCCCGTCTTTCTGCTTCTCATCGAGCAATGACCCAATAGAAACTTCGGTGTCGTCATCGAAGAAGTTTGCGAGGAACTTTGACTCCATGTCGTCCCAGCTATTTATGCTCCCTGGCTTGAGGCGACGATACCAATCGAAGGCGGCTCCGCGAAGAGTGCCAACGAATGACCGCACCATCAGAGGTTCATTACCAGAGATGACTCCCAAGTGCGATTTGAAATATATCAAATGCTGAGTAGGGGAACCCATCCCATTAAACGGCGTGAAGTTAATTAGACTGAACTTCGCCGGATATGGGATTGATTCCCACTCCCTTGGGTATGGACAAGGAATGCCCGTCTTTTTTGTCTCTTGAGCGGAAATCAACGTATTGATTTTGCTCTCGAGATTTTTGATCTTCAGGTTTTCGCTGGTTTCTTCGCCAGCATTCTCATTACCACCCCCTGCGTTGACGGGAGGATCATTGGTATTACGAGCATTCGCATCCTCATCTTCCAGATTAATCGGGTTACGATGATTCTGCTCGCCTTGTTGGTTCGCCAATGCTTGGATCTGTTGGTCATGCATTTCTCTCATCCGCTGCATGGCCATATCCATTTCAAATTTGAAACTTTCTTTCTGTTTAGCCAAAGCGTCTTCAAGCATCTTGGCCATCTGTTCCGCGCTTATCATCAGGGCCTCGCGGGGTTGTCCCTCACTGGATACAGTATTATCTGACGCCACCGCGGAACCGGCATCGGATTCTTCATCTTCTGAAGGGTGTCTTGTCCGAACCCTACCATAGGTTGCTCGTTCAATGGCTCCGGACTGCAGACGGGTTCTAGGTCGGGATGCTTTCAGTATTGTTTCGAGATCATCTCGTATCGACGTCCCTCTGTTGGTCATGTTGGCGGTGACTCTCGGATGTTCACCGTCTTTGACCGCTATTCTTCTTCGTTGGAAACGCCTATGCCTTGGTTTTGGCGTTTCGACACTAAGTCTCTCGAATACTGAAACCCTGTCAGGGACTGTCTTGACACAGTTGCATTCTGAGAGTACTGCCCGAATAAGCTTCGAGCAAGGACATTGCGCTTCTAATCTTTGAGGGCTCCTCTTTCTGGTTTTATTCGTACCCCCTGCACGATAGTACAGCTCGTCCGTTTGACGGTTGGAGCAACCCATCGTGTGTTGGCACATTCTCCCAGGTATAACGTCGTCGTCATCAGACGACAACATTTCCTTCTGAGGATGGTTTATCTTCTTCGGACCGTCCAGAGTCGCACGCCTTGAAACGCGCCTTTGTGAGCGTGAATCTCCAGCAGGCTCCTGTACTTCTATGCGCAAAGTTGTGCGCTTGGGCGCCGCAATTTTCTCCAAGTGCTGCGGGTTGCGGCGACCTCCAGCATGTGATATTGTTTGGGACTTCTTCATTGGTCCCAAGCGTTCTTGGACTGGAGCTTTACCTCGTTCTTTGGGAATAGGACCGAGGCGCTCCAAAACTGACTTTCTCTCCTGGGATGGTCCTGCAGGATTTCCCGGAGCAGTTGCAGAAATCACCGGCCGTTTGGATTGATTTGCCGAGTGTTGAACCTTTGGCGGTTGCGGGTTTTGCTCCTTAGTCTGAACCACTCCAGACTTCGGCTTCCAAACCTTGCGAGTCGATGGCTGCTTCTCGGCCACCTCACGCTGTAGCTTGCGACGGGCTTCTTCAGCTTTAGCCCGCGCTTGCGCAGATAATGCGCGGCGCTTGCGGATACGTTCCTCCAGTGTCGAGCGGTCCCGTTTGACACGAACCCACTCCATTGTTGATGGCTTGGAGGAACCATCCTTCATTTGCTGTTGAGGCTGTTTGCCTCGTTTGTTCTTCAGATCCGCATGGTAACGGACCCCGTCAACAGACTCCATGGCCTTGGCGAACTGCTTCGCGAGGCGTTGGCGCTGCCTCTGGCGAGCTCTCTTAGAGAGAATCACCACGCCTTCGACGGCGGATTTGACCTGCTTCGAGGCCGGTAGGACTTCACCTGACGCAACTTCGGCGTCGAATGGGGTGAGGTCGTCGTTGGTGGCTTCAACTTCTTCGCACCAACGGACTTTTCTCCTGGAGGAGAACTTCTGAAACTTCTTGGACTTGGGGGAGGAGGTAGATCCAGACGAGGACACGTACTCCTCGTACTTCTGTTGGTCGAACTCATACTCGACCTCCTCCACGACCGGGATCGAGATCCGCGGCTGCGACGCTCCGATCTCAGCAGTGAGATCGGTGGCTCCCACTGTGGTCGCCAGATTGTTCGCGGGGAAAGTTGGTGTTTTCTTCATTATCGATTCCATTGCACTCAGTTAACAACTTTATGCGTTACAAAGAGATCCGGTCTTTTTATAAGATCCGGCTTACAATGAAAATCAAAATAAAACAAAGAAATCAAAATTACAACTTCTCTCTTTTACCGAACAAATCACAAGATCCTGTTATCCGGTCTCTTGCTTCTGTGGGTTGTTTGCCTGCGCCGGGGTTGCTTACCGTGGACCACCGCGTGATCTGGATCCAAGCAGATCTACGACGTATTACGGGTATTATCCCACCAAGGAGATAATAGCCGGGAGGGATCGTTTCACCAAGGAAACGACCGCTCGAATCTCGGGATCTAAGAGCCAAGCTTAGATCCGGAGTGTAACGACGTAGATCTGAGGATTAAACTCTCTCGAACTCCTGCCTTTTTCGGTGCTGGTGCTCGCTAAGAATCAAATCCGGGTCTCCAAGTCTTCAAGCCTTCAGATCTCCGAGTTGAGGTGACAATCCGGCAGAGTTTCGGCTCTCTCCAAAGTTTCAGAAGAAGTCCTCCAAATGAACGAGTACCAGGCCTATTTATAGGCTCTCAGAACTGTGCGTTTGCACAGTTCTGAGCCTAGCCACCCCTAGGTGGCTCGGCCATAGCCGAGCCACCCAGGGGGGGGCCCGGCTTGGCCGAGCCACCCTGGGGTGGCTCGGCCACCGAGCCACCCTAGGGTGGCTCGGCTTGGGCCGAGCCACCTTAGGGTGGTTCGGTTCGGGCCGAGTTCCCCCAGGTGCGCTGGTTTTGTCGTTTTCCGTTGTTTCCGGTTGTTTTGTCCGTTGTTCGGTTGTTTTGTTGATTTGTTGACTTGATTCCGGATTTGGCAGTAAACTCAGTCGGTGTTTGAGTTCAAATCCATTTTGTTGGAAGACCCGTCGACTCCCCGAACCACTAACGTTGTTCGCATGCAGTTCGTTAGCTTTGTAGCCTCTTTAGTTCGTTTCGTTGCTTGAACGTTCGTCGATTTGTCGAATCATCGCGCCGAGCTGTGTCAAGGGACCTATAAGCAGTTTTATACGCCTACATAGCTGACATACTATATTATGGCCAATTAGAAGATATTGTTAAGGTAATTTATGGGTTTGGTAAATCAAAACAATATAGTTACACGATGTTCAAGGTTTGGTGGTGTCCTGCAAAAAAGCAAAAGGATCATTATGGATTTACACTTCTCAATCTCCATCGAGAAGTATATACGGATGAAAAATTTATTTTTACAGAACAAGCTGATCAGTGTTTCTTCGTGAAAGATCCGAATATCATGTCTGATTGGGTGGTTTTGTACAAGAAGCCAAGATCTGTTGTTCTTTCTAATAATAATTAAAAAATATTAAAGAAAGTAAAGATAATTATAGTGAACCAATTAGGTCATCTGATGACGTTTGGCAAGAATTCTCTTACACATAAAATATGGCGCTTGATGTAGGTATGAACTATGTTACACTACATTAGCGATAGTCAAAATATAATAATAAAATCAATAATGCATTTCATAATAATATATCTATGTATATATTTTTTTCTTAACTATGTTAAAAATTGAATTTGTAGATGAGGAGGGCGAGAGGCTCTTTGGCCCGGAGGGTGATCGATCACGGAGTATCACCTCGGGTACTGGTGCTGATAATATACCACCATCTCTGGATGTAGGTATAAAAATTATTTTAATATCTTTTGTAAATTATTAGTTATCTAGCTCATAGTATTCATTTGTTGCAGATGCGAGTTATTCATCACCTGACCCCTCTGATGCAATACTAGAACCATCCCCCGACACAGGTATTCATTATTTAATATTTGATAATGGTCAATTTAAAATTTATATTAATGTTTCTCTTTTCTTACGTAGGTGCTACTTAGACCACGACATTTCCTTCGTATACATTCCATACTGACTTGCGTCCGAAGATGCAAGACTATCTCAGTTTACCCTTCCCTTCGGACTCTCAGAAGTCCAAGGCTGACTCAAGGAAGTATCACCCATGTACTGCGAGAAAGTTAGAGGAAATGATTCCTATGTCAGAGACTAGAAAAGCTGTTACACTCGCAGCAAAAGAAAGAGAGATAGCGAATGGTAAATTATATAAATACTTTTAGTTTCCACATTTATATATTATATGATATATTATCATATTGTTATATTGTAGAATCTAAGCTAGATCGCATAGAGGGACGACATGACGGAGGTAAGGCTGAGTCTAAACAACCGCCAAGAGGAATGAAGGCCATTATTCGGTGGAATAATTTGCCCGCTGGTCCTTGGTCGTCCAGATTAAATGCATATATTGAGGTTCTCATGCGTAGAGTGAACATCATCAATCCTTATTTTCATTTCCGAGAATTACCATGAACCGCATACGAGACGATATGGAATGAGCTTATGGTAACTTCATATTACTTTAGCTTTTCATTTATTAATAATTAATAATTGGTATTAAATTATCCTAATTAAATGTTTATGTAAATCTACAAGAATGCTTCTGCCTTGAGGACTTTGAAGGGGCTTGGAATTATGTGTTTAATGTCAATGTTGAAGCAGTCCTCAAACAATGGAGGCATGAGATCAAACACGAAACTTATATGACAAGTATGAGGAGGACTTGCAGAAGTTTTTAAACCTCGATGACAGAGTTGACGAGCTTCATTTCACGGTTCCCCTCATGTATTGGGACAGTGATGCCGTCAAGGTTAGTTTCATGAAAACTACTTTATAATTTTAAGATATTATTCCATTGCATATTTACTGAAATATATTTTCTTAGAGAATAAATCAATGAAGGGGTCAGAGAATAGAAGGAAGAAGCTGCATGACCACCACTTGGGTGCACACTCCTATGCCAATCTAGAGGATGTTTTATTTAAAGCTTCAAATAATATTAATGCTTAGTATGATTATGAAATCTCATAAATTAATAATATGACAGGAAAAATAAAAAATGTCGATACACTTAAAGGTAAAAGCGGCATATGGTACTTTCCGTGATCGATATAGGAGCGAGGAGAAGAATCAAGATAAGATCAAGGCAAATCTTGAGTTGGCGGTGAGACTTATTTATATCTTGATTAGTATTATTAACTCTATTTCGTTATTAATACTACGAGAAAATGAGAACACAAATAATATAGTCTTTACCTTGAATTAACTATATATTTGTGCTTTAGAAGGGTTTTGAGACTGCAACTAAGGATACTACAGCAGTGTACATGTCGCAGGAGGAAGAACAAGACAAGTCGGACCCTCACATGCTTTCTGCAGAGGATAACATCACTCTCACTCAGAACCTGATAGGACATAATACGTATGGATGGTAAAAAACCGAATCAACAAGGAATATTACGTTCCTATTTAATATTTGTTTAAAATTATTGAATCCGAGAGAAAAATCTAATATTTATTTCTTCCTAATAATAGGAGAGGAAGATATTCTCTGCATGATGTTGGGGCTTCACCCAACATAAGCATGAGACCATCCACAACATCCTCCACACCATCTATAACAATGAGCGCAACCCCAAGCAGTTTCCAAGCTATGCCATTTGTCGTATGTATCTCTGCGTATTAATTTGTTTGACAAGATTGACCCAGAGCTGCATATTCAGGTGACTAATGAGATGAGCAGAGTTGCGATGATGGCCAACTCGATGGATACTCTCATGGGGTACGTTATACAATATTTGCAGTGTAATTCCCCGTAGCACGTATGGTGGTATCATGTGGCTCATAAGCTTGATTGACGATAATTCCAGCGCTAGGCAGAGCAGTGCTCATGTACTTTATTTTTCCTTATATTTATAAATTCAATTTTGTTTAATATGTTATCAAACATAATTATTATTCAATTAGACCTTCAGAGTGGAGATATTGGAGGGAGCAACACCCGTTCTTATAACCGGGATAGAGATGCTGCCGACGACAGTGATTTTTGAGGTTTTTTTTAATTTTTAATGCAATAAACAGTTTTATTTGTTATAGCATTCTACTTTTATTCATGTCGTGTACTCTATCTTATTCATGTATATTGATAGTGTATATGTTGTTGGATGTATATATTAGACGGAATCGGTTGATATATGTTTTGGATTGGATGGTTGGATTTGTGCATGGTGTTGGATTTGATTATATTTGGTTATGGATGTAATTGTTATGAATTTTGATTATATTTGGATGGGTGGATGCTGATGTATTCATGTGTATAATGTAATGATAAATAAGTGTACAGGGAATTGATAATTGCAAATAATTTTTTTTGCTAAAAAAATATCAACCTAGACGGAATTTCGTCTAGGATGGTTCAATCTAGACAGAATTCCGTCTAGGTTGGTATTATAGCAACCTAGACGGATTTTCGTCTAGGTTGGCAATCTAGATAGATTTCTGTCTAGGTTGGCAATGTAGACGGTTATCTTAATTCCGTCTAGGTTGATATCCGTCTAGATTAGTCAACCTAGACGGAATTCCGTCTAGTTTGCCTCCAACCTAGATGAAATCAGACTAGACGGAACAAACTAGACGGAAATCAGTCTAAGTTGAGCAACCTAAACGGGAAGTAGAGCAACCTAGACGGGATCCCTTGAACATCTCTTCTTCTCATGTATGGAAGGCGGTAGGAAGACGAGAAGAAGAGATGTTGAAGGGAGTATGAGCATTTTTCTCCAATAGAATGGGTGTTAATCTTCAAAATTAAAGTCAGTCATCTCTTATTTCGAGCAAGGGATGTTTATTTTCTAATGCCAAGTCAAAATTGGTATGGAATGAGGTTATTACAGTGGCGGAGCCATAAATTTTATTTTTGGGGGCTAATAATACAAGTTACATGAACGTAAGTTCCTTCTAATGCATTTAATAATAAAATCAACTTCGAATCAAATTTGTATGGTCTTTCATTCAAAGATATAACATCATAAAATCCAAATGAAAAAAATAATACAAAACATATATAACAATATAAGGAAGAGAAGTGAAAAATTAAGATACTTAATGGTAATGCAAATTCTGAACTTTTGAGGAGTTTATGCTTATTTTATAAAATCTAATGATTATTATTCGCATAAGTTCTAAAAGTTTGGGGGCCCACGGCACCCCACACTTGTACGTGGCTCCGCCACTGGTTATTCTTACTATATGTTGTTGTATATGACAAGCGAGATACATGCTTATCTTTGAGGGGATTAAAGCGAAAATTCTAAAGATCATTGAATATAGTATGCATTTTCTTACTTTTTTTGGATAGGTTCCACCGAGAAGATATTGACAATCTCCATCAATCGATCAGCTTTTGCTTACCCGCAAAATAAATGATGTCTCAGACTAGCATGATGATGAAGATGAGGGGACCTAAGATAAAATTTGCTATCTCAATTTGATTAGCTATATATAATGGCTGATAATTTAATTTGAAGACTCAATTGTAGCTCCTTTGTTGTTTAGTGGTGTTTTTTGAAAACGTTAAAACTTTGCATGGGGGATTATTGTTTGTTGAGGTGATGCTTTCTTGTTTGGATGAAAGTCAAATTAAATAGGTTATGGCTTAGGATGTGATTACTATAAGTTATTTCCTAGTTAGCGGAGGGTGACGATAAAGTATCTACTTCTAACCCTCTTCAATATTATAATAAAGAGTTCTCTTATTCGTCCCTCTTTCTCTCTCTTCCAACCAAACTTCAAAGTTATAATGAGGACTCACGTAGTGGCATCGACTTTTAGAAAAAAAAATATGCATTAAATTTGTGCTCACTAGGATTCATACCTGGTCTGCTCTAATATCATCTTAAATTAAGTTCCTCTATTCATTACACCAAAACACTGAAGTTATAGTGATGGTTGAGGATTATATTTTTATGTTCTAACAACATTTTACAATCATTTATACATTTTCAAGAGTAGGACACTTTGGCCTGCTTTTTTCTATAAAAAAAATAACATCTAATACGCCCTCCTAGATTGAGCATTCTAAAAATCTAGCTATTTTTTATGTGTTTATTTTTTTTTCTAATTTCATTTTAAATGTATGTATTGGGATTGTAAGTTGGGCAGTCATCATCATACTTAACGGTCAGTTCGGCGACTGTATTAATTTGAACTGGTTAATTGGAATTAAATCGGTTTAAATTACGATCCTAGCTGGTAAAAGAGAAAAATGGACGATTCACCGATCGATTTTATTAATATAATTTTTTTTTTTTTTTGCCTTAGCTAGGCTGGTTTTGTGTTTTGGTCCATCTTCTTCTCGATTGATCAGAACGAAACTTGTTCAGGCGAAACTTGTACTAAGCCAAGTCAGTGTACGCGCAAACGAGAGAATCCCTCCTGCCATCAAACTTGGGAGCTGTGTTCATGCGTTAATTGTTTATATAAGGGAGAAGAAATTAAACCGCACTTTATCCAACCCCTGTGCAGTCTTGGCACTTTCATTCTCTCCCCTCTCTCTCTCTCTCTCTCCTCTCCTTTCACGTCACTTAGAAAGAGAAAGCAAAAGTTTATGAGTGCATGAGAGAGAGAGAGTAATGGCACCTTCCAAAGATACTCTCTTGTTCTTGAAGCCAGATCGAGTCCAAAAGAGAGTGAATTGAACAGAACTTGCGTGGGTTTTTTCCCCCTTTATTTTCTCCAAGTTAGTTGGCTTTACCTCCTCAAGCTTCTTTTCCTTCTTTTGTCTTTTACTTTGGCTTTGCTTGCTCATGAGCAGCATATATTACGCTGCTTCAATATAGTATAGCTAGCTAGCGCTCAGGAGATCGAAGTGCACAGTTGGGGAAAAGCAAAAGAGATCTCGTCTCTATCTGATTTAATTTAGACAAAGGCTCCCTCTTTCTTCTTCCAAAGAAACAGTGCTTTGGTTTTTGTGATGTGCTCATAGGAAAATGATGAGCATGCAGATGGAAGAAGAAAACCCTAGTCGTGACTTTTTAATTTCTAGAATATACCGACATGTGCATGCAGCTTTGTTCTAAAATTAATTAGAATCCAATGAGAACATTTGTGGAATTTTTCAGCGCGTGTGTGTATATATATACATATATAAAAACTATATATATGTTAATACTTTGATGAATACTTTTCTGTTGGATGAATTTTTTTTATATAATGTCTTTCTTGGCATTATTTGTGATGTCGCCTTTCCAACAAAATTAGTTTTATTGTCATTGTTTCTATCTTAATCCATATATATGCATTGGTCTTCTATGAGTCATGCATGTAATATTATTTTTTCAGATAGGATTATGAAGCATATCTCCCCAGCGTTTCATTCAAAAAAAAAAAAAAAAAAAAAACAAAAAAAAACAAACTTGAAAATGGAGGGATACAGAATATAAATATGAGAACTCTCAGATCCTCAAAAAATAAGAGAAAATATACGTACCTAACTGTATATATCACATGTGATAATTATATGTAGAAGTAAGACAACAAGACTACACACTAGCTAGCTATCTAATTTCATGCAAGTAGTACTACATACTAATTCAATGAATTTCGTATAAACATATGCCTATTTCTTATTGCATTAAAAAAAAAAAAAAAAAAAAAACACAAAACAAAACAAACTTGAAAATGGAGGGATACAGAATATAAATATGAGAACTCTCAGATCCTCAAAAAATAAGAGAAAATATACGTACCTAACTGTATATATCACATGTGATAATTATATGTAGAAGTAAGACAACAAGACTACACACTAGCTAGCTATCTAATTTCATGCAAGTAGTACTACATACTAATTCAATGAATTTCGTATAAACATATGCCTATTTCTTATTGGTTTTTAGACAATATTCCAACCATATGTACACGTTCAAGTTCTTTTCAGTCAATATTTTTTATAGCCAGCGCGCGTTAATTATCTTCAGAATATCTAGCTAGATTGTGTTATGCATGTACACTTCTATATATCATCTCTCTCCCATATGCCTGATGACTAACATGGTTTCATAATTGATATATATGCTTCGTCATGATAAATAGGATCAATTAACCAATTCTTAAAGCAAATTCCAACTATTGATGCAAATTAATGCCTCTTATATATGTAAAGAGTGCATCAAATTTAGCATGCATCAACCCTTTTGATAGAAGGTTGTACTTGTCTCAACCATAATACTTACTTAAGGATAATAATTAAACCCCTTCCTAAAGCTAGATTGCAATATTGACCTAAAACTCGATCTATATGGAAAAAAATTTAAAAAAAAAAAGTGTTGCAATCATGGGCAAAGAATAAATACCTACCCTACTCAAAGCATATGCAATTACCTTGAACTTTGTTGCATGCTTTGTACATAAAAGCAACCAGATTTTGCATCTCGCTGGGCCATTTCTTGAGCCACTAACATTTGCCATATATACTTAAAAACAGTCCGTGAGCGTACCACTTACCTGCCACGCGGTCACAAAAGTTTTAGATGGTGACTCCTCATGAGGGCAACCCTTAGCCTTAACTGTGAAGGCACACTTGCATGCATTAGCCCTAAAAGTGTAGCATCAGATGCCATGGATGTGTCCAAAGTCACCACTAGCCATTGTGGACCTCTTAAACCACCAAACCCTGATCACTCTCCTCCTCCCTAAAAAATAAAGCTTCAAAAAGGAGAAATTGTCTAGTACTCCAGTACATGATAAGAATGCAATTAAGTTGGTAGTAGTTTGTATCTGATTGGATAAAATTCGATTCGATACTTATATAAATATATATATGTATGTGTTTCATGATCTTAATTACTCCAGTGTAGATGTATCATATTAAACAATTAGATACGTCTAATATTACAGTCCAAAGTCGCTCTTGGCTGGTGTATTGCTGACGTGATACACATTATTAATGTTTACAACTCAATCATCAACTTATCATGAGTATCGTAAGTATTGTTAGATGTGTCTTAAAAAAAACAATAACACACCGGCCGGCACTCATGTGTTCAGCGCGTCTGTAATTCATGATCTCATTATAGCATAAGGACACCATGTTATACAAAGGAATACATCTAAACTTTTAGTTTAAAAAGGAAGAGAGGAGGAGTACTAACGCAACAAGGAGTGAAGAAAGCCACTCTGTGAGGGTGAATGCAAGAAAGATAAAGAGAGTAAAAGCAATGCACAGCATGTTAAGATATTGCTATCTTTAGTTTCTTTTGAAGTGGAGAAGGGGATCTAATCCTCTCCTCTTTCTTTGCTTTTGCCACCCTTTGATCTCTTTAAGACTCTCTCTCACTCCTTAGGGGGCAAAGAATAAAGCACACAAAAGCTTCACCAATTCCTTTCCACCCTTGTACATACCCTAAAATTATTACACTCATCATTTCAACCCTAATTTCTTAAACTTATAATGTAGCAAAGGCACTCTCTTAGGACATAATGATTCATCTATAATCACAATTTCTTGCTTTTACATGCACTAGTATTCTATGCCAGAGAAATATCACATCTCCACTCAATGCTTTATTCTTCTACTGTTTCTTTTATATTTCTCTGCTAGATGTTAAAGTATTAGTATTGTCAATCAGAGTGCTCTCATCTATAAATTTTACTGCTCTCTTTATCCAACACTATCATGATCTTCTGTGAATAAAAAATTAACTGTGATTCTAGAAAACTCTAGCCACAGCTTTTAGACTGCAGTGATGCAGAGCTCTAGCTATTTACAAGATCGTTGTCTCTCTCAAGAATGAACTTGTATTAGTCATGTGTTAGGTTATGAGAAATCATACACGCATAATCAGAAACTTTTAACATCCTGCGGTCTATTTACATGATGACATATGTTTTTTTTTTAGCCTGAGAAACAGGGTAGGATGCCCTGTTCATTTAAATATATTGAAAAAAGATCAGTAGAAGAGAATACATCAGCTCTAGGTGGAGAGAGCACAGTAGGAGAAGTGAGTAGGGAGCGGACCATTGTCATCACCTACCACACTTGACCTACTGTTCCCTACAGCTAGAGAAAAAACACTTCAGAAAGAACAACAAAAGGGATTAAACAACTACAATATTGTGCATAAAGACTGGAAATTGCTAAACACAGCTAGCAGCTAACCAAAAGGGGGGCATCTTCACAAAACAAAAAGTTCTACTTCATGCTGAGACAAGAGACATAGGAGCTTAGTTGCATGAAAAATTGTCCCATGCATCTGTAAGGATGTTCTTCTTAGCTAGCTCCTGTAATCCGAGATTGAGGGAAGCCCTTCGAAGCCTCCTAGCCGTCCTATCATCTCCTGTACCTGATCAGAAAATGGAAAACCTCGCTATATTAGAAGCAGTTTGAAGCGAGATGGGCTGAATATCCTTGAAAATTAGTGAATTTCTACAGAACCAGATCCACCAACAAAAACATGGCAACAGAATCTTCCATATGACTTTGATATCTGAGCAAATATTGGGGGCTTTGTGGAACAGCAGCAGGTCTTCCATGTTTGTAGGCCATCTGTTTGCTGGAAAGAGGGGGAGAAGGGAATTCCAAACATCACGAGCAAAAGGGCAGTGAAGAAATAAATGATCGTGGGTTTCTGTTTCCCCATGACAGAAAGGACATAGAGGATCGTCGTTCCATCCTTTTTTGATTAAATTATCTCTAGTATTAAGCTTCCTTTTGGAAATAATCCAGAGATAGACTTTTACCTTTAAGGGAATGATGAATTTCGAAATCATGTTGAAGAACTGGGATTTTTGACCCCCTGAAGTGACAAATGTATAAAAGGATTTTACAGTGAAAATACCCGTAGAGTGTAGAGGCCATTGTAAAACATCCTGCTCCGATGTACCACCTGGATTAATATGCTCTAAGAGGGAGTGAAGATTAAGAATGTCTGCCCTTTCATTAGGGGAAATACCCCTTCTAATTAGCGGATGCCAATGCCATGAATTATTTAGCCATCTGCCTTGAGAACCAATGCTGCAGTTTTTTGAGAGGGCTAGCTTATATGCATGGGGGAAGAGGCTGCTAAGAGTATTTGCTGAAGACCATTTATCATGCCAAAAACTGCCAGTGTTACCATCCCCGACATTCCATCTGACAATTTAAAAAAAGGTGGGTTGAATGGAGAAAAGGTCTTGAAGAAATCTTGAAGATGACATCTTTGGTTGAAGAGCAAGAGGATTTGCTCCATTTTTTGAATAAATGGAGAAAAACACTTTGCTAAGAAAAGAGGTTCTGTCGAGAATTTTCCAAATCCATTTTGAGAGGAGGACTGAGTTGAAAGAGGGGATATCAATCACCCCAAGCCCTCCTTCTTCGTTAGATTTGCAAACTGTTCCCCAGTTGATAAGGCATTTAGTTCTAGAGAAACTGAGGCTGCCATTCCAGAGGAAATTTCTACAAAATGAACAGTACAAAGGTACTCAGCCTCCAAAATGAAATACATCTCTACAAGACATAAAACAGTTGAGAGTCCATGGCGGATAGCTATTTTATGTCAGCCTCCTTCTTCCATAGTAGTTTATTTACTGTTTTATGTCTTGTAGAGATGTATGTCATTTTGGAGTTTTGTTTTTCCATATGTGATATTCTTAATTACACTAAGGGGCTGTTTGTTTGCTAAAAAAATAAGAACCCCCCCCCTCCACCGTCACGTCAGATTTCAAGAAATCTCCCTCCTGCCACATAGGATTTTGGTTTCAACCGATTTTCAAATCACATGTTTGTTTCGTTTTGTGATTTAAAGAAATAAGGATGCCACGTAGGATGTCACGTCAGATTTTTGAGAAAAACGTTTTCACACCAAAAACCTCTGAAAACACTTGGAAATGTCACTTCAATGCTTTTTAATTACTAAAAGCACTATTGAAACAGTGACTGTGAATAAAACAGATTATTTAATTGTTGAAAACACTGTTATTATTGCGACTGATTTCCATTTCCTTTTTTTATGTTCAAACAAACACAAGAAATGGAAATCGTAACAATGTTACTATTACGTCTGGATTTGTTTCTTATGTGACGTGACAGTGATTTCATTCATGTTAAGATATTGCTATCTTTAGTTTCTTTTGAAGTGGAGAAGGGGATCTAATCCTCTCCTCTTTCTTTGCTTTTGCCACCCTTTGATCTCTTTAAGACTCTCTCTCACTCCTTAGGGGGCAAAGAATAAAGCACACAAAAGCTTCACCAATTCCTTTCCACCCTTGTACATACCCTAAAATTATTACACTCATCATTTCAACCCTAATTTCTTAAACTTATAATGTAGCAAAGGCACTCTCTTAGGACATAATGATTCATCTATAATCACAATTTCTTGCTTTTACATGCACTAGTATTCTATGCCAGAGAAATATCACATCTCCACTCAATGCTTTATTCTTCTACTGTTTCTTTTATATTTCTCTGCTAGATGTTAAAGTATTAGTATTGTCAATCAGAGTGCTCTCATCTATAAATTTTACTGCTCTCTTTATCCAACACTATCATGATCTTCTGTGAATAAAAAATTAACTGTGATTCTAGAAAACTCTAGCCACAGCTTTTAGACTGCAGTGATGCAGAGCTCTAGCTATTTACAAGATCGTTGTCTCTCTCAAGAATGAACTTGTATTAGTCATGTGTTAGGTTATGAGAAATCATACACGCATAATCAGAAACTTTTAACATCCTGCGGTCTATTTACATGATGACATATGTTTTTTTTTTAGCCTGAGAAACAGGGTAGGATGCCCTGTTCATTTAAATATATTGAAAAAAGATCAGTAGAAGAGAATACATCAGCTCTAGGTGGAGAGAGCACAGTAGGAGAAGTGAGTAGGGAGCGGACCATTGTCATCACCTACCACACTTGACCTACTGTTCCCTACAGCTAGAGAAAAAACACTTCAGAAAGAACAACAAAAGGGATTAAACAACTACAATATTGTGCATAAAGACTGGAAATTGCTAAACACAGCTAGCAGCTAACCAAAAGGGGGGCATCTTCACAAAACAAAAAGTTCTACTTCATGCTGAGACAAGAGACATAGGAGCTTAGTTGCATGAAAAATTGTCCCATGCATCTGTAAGGATGTTCTTCTTAGCTAGCTCCTGTAATCCGAGATTGAGGGAAGCCCTTCGAAGCCTCCTAGCCGTCCTATCATCTCCTGTACCTGATCAGAAAATGGAAAACCTCGCTATATTAGAAGCAGTTTGAAGCGAGATGGGCTGAATATCCTTGAAAATTAGTGAATTTCTACAGAACCAGATCCACCAACAAAAACATGGCAACAGAATCTTCCATATGACTTTGATATCTGAGCAAATATTGGGGGCTTTGTGGAACAGCAGCAGGTCTTCCATGTTTGTAGGCCATCTGTTTGCTGGAAAGAGGGGGAGAAGGGAATTCCAAACATCACGAGCAAAAGGGCAGTGAAGAAATAAATGATCGTGGGTTTCTGTTTCCCCATGACAGAAAGGACATAGAGGATCGTCGTTCCATCCTTTTTTGATTAAATTATCTCTAGTATTAAGCTTCCTTTTGGAAATAATCCAGAGATAGACTTTTACCTTTAAGGGAATGATGAATTTCGAAATCATGTTGAAGAACTGGGATTTTTGACCCCCTGAAGTGACAAATGTATAAAAGGATTTTACAGTGAAAATACCCGTAGAGTGTAGAGGCCATTGTAAAACATCCTGCTCCGATGTACCACCTGGATTAATATGCTCTAAGAGGGAGTGAAGATTAAGAATGTCTGCCCTTTCATTAGGGGAAATACCCCTTCTAATTAGCGGATGCCAATGCCATGAATTATTTAGCCATCTGCCTTGAGAACCAATGCTGCAGTTTTTTGAGAGGGCTAGCTTATATGCATGGGGGAAGAGGCTGCTAAGAGTATTTGCTGAAGACCATTTATCATGCCAAAAACTGCCAGTGTTACCATCCCCGACATTCCATCTGACAATTTAAAAAAAGGTGGGTTGAATGGAGAAAAGGTCTTGAAGAAATCTTGAAGATGACATCTTTGGTTGAAGAGCAAGAGGATTTGCTCCATTTTTTGAATAAATGGAGAAAAACACTTTGCTAAGAAAAGAGGTTCTGTCGAGAATTTTCCAAATCCATTTTGAGAGGAGGACTGAGTTGAAAGAGGGGATATCAATCACCCCAAGCCCTCCTTCTTCGTTAGATTTGCAAACTGTTCCCCAGTTGATAAGGCATTTAGTTCTAGAGAAACTGAGGCTGCCATTCCAGAGGAAATTTCTACAAAATGAACAGTACAAAGGTACTCAGCCTCCAAAATGAAATACATCTCTACAAGACATAAAACAGTTGAGAGTCCATGGCGGATAGCTATTTTATGTCAGCCTCCTTCTTCCATAGTAGTTTATTTACTGTTTTATGTCTTGTAGAGATGTATGTCATTTTGGAGTTTTGTTTTTCCATATGTGATATTCTTAATTACACTAAGGGGCTGTTTGTTTGCTAAAAAAATAAGAACCCCCCCCCTCCACCGTCACGTCAGATTTCAAGAAATCTCCCTCCTGCCACATAGGATTTTGGTTTCAACCGATTTTCAAATCACATGTTTGTTTCGTTTTGTGATTTAAAGAAATAAGGATGCCACGTAGGATGTCACGTCAGATTTTTGAGAAAAACGTTTTCACACCAAAAACCTCTGAAAACACTTGGAAATGTCACTTCAATGCTTTTTAATTACTAAAAGCACTATTGAAACAGTGACTGTGAATAAAACAGATTATTTAATTGTTGAAAACACTGTTATTATTGCGACTGATTTCCATTTCCTTTTTTTATGTTCAAACAAACACAAGAAATGGAAATCGTAACAATGTTACTATTACGTCTGGATTTGTTTCTTATGTGACGTGACAGTGATTTCATTGCGAAACAAAAAAAATACGGGAAATGTCTTGAAATCTCTTGAAATGAGTTGAAATGTGAGTTTTCCATTTCCGGTTTTTTCAGAAAAAAACCAAACAGCCCCTAAACCCCCAAGAAATTTCAGTGTTTTGCAGCAAAGCCTCAATAACTTTCACACTAAATCCCCAACAACTTTTTAAAAAAACTCCTCAATATCATTTGGGTAAATTATAGTAAAACCCCAAACAACTTTCAAACTGCCTTTCTAGGTCGTTTTATTGTTCTAATTTACGTGGGTTTCTGCCAAATGCAGATATTTATTTGGGGTGTTTTTGGCAATTCCAAAAACTTATTGAGGGTTCAGTGCGTTTTTGAAAGTGACGGGGGTTTACTGCAAAATGTTGAGAGTCCATGGCGGATAGCTATTTTCATTTGAGTTAATTGGATTTCTGATATCCCCTTGTTTTATTTAATCTACAAACTTTGCTCCGTATTTTCAAAAATAATAAATATAGACATTAAATTTATCAGTTTAAACTTGTATAATTGACCCAAGATTAAACCAAAAGTACATCATCCTACGCATCTCATAAAGTAAAAAGAAAACAGTACCATTAGCAACTTTACTTTAACCCTTTTAATATTTTCCCCTCCCCCACGCTATCAAAATTTTTAAATTTCTTAAAACCAACGGCTCCTTATTTATTCCAAACAAAGCTCTGAAACTCAAACCAAAGCCTCAGTATCTATCACCATAAACCCTGAAGATTCTCACCTCTCTTCAAATATCTGAAGATGCCTCCGCTTTCAGAACCTGAAGCTTCTCTTAAACCCCCCCTCACTCACATCCAAACCCCTCTTCTATGAACTCAATCCCCCATGAACATCCTCAACATGCTCCTCTTCCTCGCTCTCCTCCTCCCTCTACTTCCTCCCACCTCCTCTGCTTCCGTTATCTCCGACGCCGTCGCTCTCTCCTCGCTAACTCTCGCATTCCCTGCCTGGTCCGGATCCAGCAACCTGAGCTCAGTCTGCTCGTGGACTGGGGTCCGCTGCAATCAAAATCGAACCGGTATTTCTTCAATCACCCTCTCGAGCTCAAACATCTCCTACTCTTCGCCCGTCGAAATCTCTGGCCTTCCGCACCTCGTCAACCTCTCTCTCGATGGGAATGGATTCTCCGGTACGGTCAGGATCTCGAATATGCCCAGCCTTCGGTATCTGAATGTATCGAACAACGAATTCAACGGCGATCTTGACTGGGATTACTCAACTTTGCCGAGCTTGGAAGTGTTCGATGCGTATAACAACAACTTTACTTCTCCGTTACCCGCTGATGTCATCGGATTGAAGCGGATTCGTTATCTTGATTTTGGAGGGAATTTCTTTTACGGGAGAATTCCTGCGAGTTACGGGAAAATGGCGAAGCTGGAGTACCTGGCGCTGTATGGAAATGACCTGCGAGGGAGGATTCCTGGTGAAATCGGGAACCTGACGAGCTTGAAGGAGCTGTACCTGGGCTATTTCAACGTGTTCGAAGGCGGGATTCCGCCTGAGCTCGGCGGTCTGGCCCAATTGGCCCATCTAGACCTCTCCAGCTGCAGCCTCGTCGGCGGAATCCCTCAGGAGCTCGGAGCTTTGGCTTCCCTGAACGCTCTCTTTCTCCACTCCAACCTGTTATCGGGGCCGATTCCTGCTTCTCTAGGAAACTTAACGAGCTTGGCATCCCTCGACCTATCGAACAATGCTCTCACCGGAGAGATACCGGGCGAGTTCAAGATGATAACGGGGTTGTCCTTGCTGAATCTGTTCCTGAACCGACTGCACGGGTCGATACCGGAGTTCATCGGCGAGCTCCCGAACCTGGA
>NC_033802.1:4937319-4982640 GCF_001876935.1 Asparagus officinalis
GATCTCTCATCAAACAGGCTCACCGGTACGATTCCTGATGACCTCTGCTCGCTGGACCAGCTCAGGGTTTTGATTCTGTTCAGAAATTTCCTGTTTGGCCCCATCCCTGAGCGTCTAGGAAAATGTCTGAGCTTGGTTAGAGTGAGACTGGGCAACAACTACTTGAATGGTACCATTCCTTCGGGGCTGGTTTACTTGCCGGAGCTCGACTTGCTTGAGGTCCAGAGCAATTTCCTCTCCGGGCCAGTCTCCGAGAATCCGAACCCTGCAGGTCAGAGCCCGAGCCCGTTGTCTCAGCTTAATCTGTCGAACAATCTGCTTTCGGGTCCCCTACCCGCTTCGGTCTCGAACCTCACTTCCCTCGAGTCCCTACTCGTGAGCGGCAACCAGCTCTCCGGTCCGGTCCCTGACTCGATAGCGCCGCTCCAGAACGTCGTAGGCCTCGACCCAGCGCCGCAACTCGTTTTCGTCCGATCCCCGGCCCCGATATCGGCAACGCACGCAAGCTCTCACCTACCTCGACTCTCAGCTGCGCGACAACATTTCGGCCAAATCCGCCGTCGCAGCCTGCCGAAATCGGGAACCCTCAATACCACCTCTCGAGGAAACACCTGAACGCGTCCGATCCGACGGTCCCATCGCCTCGCACTAAAAGCACTCACCTCCGCCGACCTTCAGCTTCAACGAGCTCTCGGGAAGCTGCCGAGCGCCCGGCAAGTTCCTCTACTTCAACGCGTCCTCGTTCGCGGCAACCGCGGCTCTGCGCGCCCGGTCCTCCGGAAGCCCGGCGATGACTCATCCGGCCGAAGCCCCGGCGGCGCGGCGGCCGCCGCGGGCCGGCCGACTTCAGGCTCTCCTGGCCCCTGAGCCTGCTCCTGTGCTCGCTGGCCGTTCGCCCCGCGCCGCCATCGCGAAGGCCCGGCCTACAGCGGGCGGTTAGGAGGCGGCCGCCGCCGCGCCGTGGCGCCTCACCACGTTCCAGAGGTCGACTTCGCGTGGGCGACGTGGCGAGTCGCATGAAGGACTGCAACGTGGTGCGCGCCGCGCCGGCTGGGGGTGGTACTACGCCTGCCGCCACGCCCGCGGGCCGGCGATTCCGTGGCCCGCTGAAGGAGGGCTGGTCTGCGGCTCCATTTCGACCGGCCACGACTCGTTCAAGGCGGGAGCGTGAGGACGCTGGGCAGGCATCAAGGCACAGGAACATCGTGAGGCCTGCTGGCGATTGTGCCACGAACCTGTGGGAGACGAACCTGCCTGTGTACGGAGTTCATGGGAACGGAGCCTGGCGAGCGTCTTGCATGGGAACGGAAGGGGCGTTCCTCGCGGTGGCGGCCGCAGGTACAGGATAGCCGCGTGGAGGCCGCCAGGCTTGCTGCTACACCTGCACCACGGACTGCAGCCGATGATCGTGCATCGGACCGTTCCAAGCTCCAACAACACATCCTGCTGGACGACAATGTTCGCAGGCGCACGTTGGCGGACTTCTGGCGCTGGCCAAGTTCCTGACCGACGGCGGGGCGTCGGAGAGCATGTCGGCGATCGCTGGGTCCTATGGGTACATCGCCCCAGGTGATTAATTTGTTTATCTTTTTAAAATTTAATTTGTATAATTAATTAAGTCAATTGACCTGCGTATACATTCATCTGCATCATATTAGAAGTATACAATTAAGTTAATTGATTGATTTTTTTAATTTTTTTTTCGCATGATGTCTACTTTAAGCTTTACATTAATTGTTTTGTCATTTTTCTCTGTAGCCGTCTATAGAAGGTAACAAATGGAAACTTCTCATGTGTATTGAACACTTATAATCTTTCATCAAGTACTTTTATTAACAGTTGACAATCCTTGGTTCATGAGGAAAGGGGCCCACCCACAACTTATTTTTTTTATAAAGTTGTAAAATCAGGAATGTTATATATATAGATGAGAGGTTATATGCAGCTCACACACAAAAAAAAAAGGGTTTACGTAAGCTTAAAATTATGAATTGCATGTGGAAAATGAAGAAGACAAATACAAGTGTCCATTGACTTTGTTTCTAAATAAGATGTGTTAAAAAAAATTATATATATGAGAACATGACCTATATATAAAACGAACGACCGCTTCATCATCATTCATCATTTACCGACGGGGTTAAATGCAAAAGCACAAGACAACATAAGTAGGGAGCATAATGATAATCCTAAAAAAGCCGTGTACTTAAGTGCGTAAAAAATTAAAGGATTTACAGTCAAGAGTACAGAGACAAGTCACTTTGTTCCCATACCGCACACCCTGATACGCCGACACAACTGACATTTTTCGCTAAACCCGACACGTAACAGTTTCGGCTTTTAAGAAAAAAAATAAAATAAAAGGGAAGTTTGCTACGTATAACTCATCTTAAAATCATAAGCTCTCCTTTGCTTTTTGTTGGTTTCAGCTACGGCTATAGTCTTTTTGAGTAGGCATCTCTGCATGTGTTTAGCACTAGCTAAAGTGAGATCTTTAGGTGCTATAGTTAATTAATTAAAGTTTGTTCTAGGAAATGCAAAACTTAGCAAACTAAAGCATGCACATAATATTTGGAGATTAGGGGATCCTCTCAATCTTCGTGCCTTCGTTTGTTTTATTTGGAGTTGGATGTTGCTGCTTCCTTGGGATTTGAGGGAATGTTGTCTTCCTCTCGCTTAACTTTGGTGATGACATAATAATATGCATGTTTAATTAACTATATGAGATTGCTAATGACTGTATATGTTGGCGTATGGGCATTTATTATATTGTAGGACATTTGTAGCATCATGGCATGGCCCCCTAAAGTTAGCACTAGAGATGCAATCACATGATGTGTGGGTATCTCTAGACAGCATGTGTAAATATATATTAATATATCTCTTGTCCAACTAATATAAATTTTTACAATGAACAATGATGAATAGTCCTGGTGTACATATATATAAATTTTTTGCTTTAGTCCTGGTGTACAGCTCGTATGCATGCCATCCCTTTTGAGAGAATTACAACTCACACGGCATGATGATGTACATCAAGAATCTGAAAACTTTTATTCATCACGTACCGATCTGAAAAATATATGCATGTACATCAAGAATCTCACATTTTTGAGCAAATTTTTCATGTATTCGTCTATGCAGAATACGCTTACACCCTCAAGGTCGACGAGAAAAGCGATGTATACAGCTTCGGAGTAGTGCTTCTAGAACTCATCACGGGGCGGCGCCCCGTTGGTGATTTCGGAGACGGAGTCGACATAGTCCAATGGTGCAAAAGAACCACCTCCGGGTGCAAGGAGCACGTCGATGTAATCTTGGACTCGAGGTTAAGTACGGTCCCCATCAAAGAAGCGATGCACGTATTCTTCCTTGCTCTGTTATGCGTCCAACAGAATAGTATAGAGAGGCCCACGATGAGGGAGGTGGTTCAGATGCTATCAGAATTCCCTCGCCACGCAGAAGATCAATCCCCGTCTTCTTCTTCCTCATCTACATCAAATAAAATATCGGGCAGTCCAGACTTAGAAAGCAATTGCTACAAAATGTTAACTCAAAGATAGGCATGATATCGTGTAATTTTATGTATAAATTTCTAATCACATTGTTAATTTCGGGGTGAATACATATTATGGGTTTAATTTGACCTCTTCAAAGGCCTATATATAGGGGTTCTATTATTGAGTTTGAATGGAGCGTTGATGGAAGTAATTAATCTTAATTAGAAATAAAACATTTTGAATTTTGTTTTCCAATAGGGGTACGTTTGCGTACTTGTTTGATGGAATGCTGTCTCGTAGCTTTATTTATTGATTTTTTTAGTGATATCTCATGAAGGTGGTCGACGTTCCTTAAAAATTGACAAGAGTGAGGAATATGATGGCGGAACATTTACGTGTCGTTGTCATGTCATCATTGTGCTTAAGGTGATAAGGCGTTGGAATTTTTGTGCCCCTTCATGAATGGAGCCCATGGACAAATTGATTGTAGTGTGCATTTGTGTACTTTTTTTTTTTTTTCAATGAAAAATATTTTATATTCATTCACCAAATGAAAAAAAAATGTTAGAACATCAAAATCTCCGGCATTGAAACAGCCTGGAGAAACAAACCTGTCACTCTAAGTATTTACATTTACATCCTCCCAATTTCCTCTTTAAAATGTATCGGTATATCCTCATTCAAAACTTTTGAAAGTATGGCAATCTTGATCACTCGAAGGAGAATGTCTGGGCTACGATTTTTTCCTTGGAATAGTCTCAAATTCCTCTCTTGCCACACAAAGTAGACTGCTGCAGCTAGAGCCATTCTCTTAATCTTCTTCATGAACCCCTTACCCCTAAGATTATGAGCATACCAGTTTAGTAGACAAGTCCAATTGCAAGACCTCCATTTAAATTGCAACCAATCCATCACACCGTTCCATACTTGGGCTGAATATATGCATTCAAATAAGAGATGATGACAAGTTTCCTCTTTTTGCTGATCAGGAGGACACAAAACACAGTGGTTTGTATTGAGTACCCTCATCCTAATTAGCCTGTCCTGTGTAGACAATCTGGAAAGAGTAGAGAGCCATAGCACAAAAGAGTGTTTTGGGTATATCCACCCCTCCCAAACTGTCCTGTACCAGGAAATTTGAGCAGAGCTATTGAATAGGTTATAGATAGAGGAGATTTTAAGCCTACCATTAAAACAGCAGCCATTAATGGAGTTTATGAGGTTGCTGACAGATCCAAACTTGATCAACATCTTGTCCCTAGCTCTTAGGAGCTGTCTCCACACCCAGGAGTCTGAAGCTTTGTTTTGTACATGCCATATATCTGATTGGTGCATATAATATTCGTGAACCCACTTGATCCAAAGCAGGTCTTTTTTCATATGGATCATCCAAATGAGCTTAAGTGCAGCAGAATAGTTCCAGTCCCTTGCTGAGAAGAGCCCCAATCCTCCCTGTTTTTTCCTTTTGCACACATCAGACCAGGAAACCTGATGAATATTGCTGTTCCATAGGAAGGCTGAACATAGACTGTCTATTTTTTCAAGAACTTTCATAGGCAGGATAAAATTACTCGTCCAGAAAGTTTGTACACCCAAGATGACAGATTTTATTAATTGCAGTCTCCCTGCGTATGAGAGAAATCTCCTCTTTTTCCACTGAATGAATTGATCTGAAATCCTGCTGATAAGTGGGGAACAATCAGTGAATGATAGTCTTTTAGATATAAGAGGTAACCCCAAATATCTAACTGGCAAAGTCCCCTCAGGAAAATTGAGTAGATTGCAAATCTGAATTTTTAAGCTGTCCTCAACACCACTAACATAAACTGAACATTTTGTAGGGTTGATTTCCATCCCAGATACCGACAGATGTGTAGTTTCATTATAGAATGAATATCAGCTCTTGCAAGGAGGAGAAGATCATCTGCAAAGGATAAGTGAGTGATCCCCAATCGACCACATTTAGGATGAAACTTGAATGATTTATCATTTTTGAGAGTACTTAGCTTCCTAGAGAGGTATTCCATCCCTATAACAAATAAGTAAGGAGATAGGGGATCTCCTTGTCTAAGCCCTCTCTCCCCTTTGAAATAGCCATGCAATGAGCCATTTAGAGACAGTGAGTATTTTGGGGAAGAAATATCTCTCCCCTTTGAAATAGCCATGCAATGAGCCATTTAGAGACAGTGAGTATTTTGGGGAAGAAATACATTCCATAATCCAATTTAACATAGTACTAGGCAGTGAGTATTTTGGGGAAGAAATACATTCCATAATCCAATTTAACATAGTACTAGGGAACCCCAACCCCCCCAGCATTGATCGGATAAAACTCCAATCAATAGAATCAAAAGCCTTTCTCAGGTCTACATTTAGGATTGCTCTGGGAGAGATATTTTTCCTTCCATAATGCTTAACTAATTCATGGGCTAGGAGAATATTGTTAGTAATGAGTCTGCCTTTAACAAATGCGCTCTGAGCATCACTTATCAGATAACCCATGATATTCTGTAGTCTTCCAGCTATAATTTTTGCAATGATTTTATAAACTAGATTGCAGCAAGAGATGGGGCGAAAATCAGATGCACTTTTAGGATTCAGAATCTTTGGGATCAAAGTTATAGAAGTTGAATTAAAAGTGCCAAGAAGCTTCCCTGAGTTGAAGAATTCCTCCACGGCAAGATATAAATCTTCCTTAATAATATCCCATGCTGATTTAAAGAAGGCTGCATTAAATCCATCTGGACCAGGCGCTTTGGTTTCAGACATTGAGAACACAGCTTGTTTGATTTCATCTCTACTGACAGGAAGGATCATGTTGGCCTTTTGAGTTGGAGTGAGAACTGGACCATTAGCAATTACATTCATGTCAGGTTCTGAGACATTTGTAGAAGTACCCAGTGAGAACTGGACCATTAGCAATTACATTCATGTCAGGTTCTGAGACATTTGTAGAAGTACCCAGTAGCTTCTTGTAGTAAGCAATATTACATTCATGTCAGGTTCTGAGACATTTGTAGAAGTACCCAGTAGCTTCTTGTAGTAAGCAATAAATTCCTCAGAAATATCAGAAGTGTCAGTGATTCTAAGACCCCCCTCTGTGTATATTGACAAAACCCTGTTGCAGTGCCTTTTGCTTTTCATAATTGAATGAAAGAAGTGAGTACATTTGTCTCCCTGCAAACTCCAATTTATATTTGCTTTTTGCTTGTAAAAAGAGTTTTCACAGTTAAGCAGTCTGGTATATTTTGAGATACACTCCTTCTCCTTCAGGATCAGCCTTTGATTGAGGAGATCATCATTTATCTGTTTCTGGATATCAGCTAATTCATCTTTAGCTCTCTTTACCTGCTCACTAATATTCATGAAGTGTTTTCTATTTAGTTCTTTCAAGATAGGCTTCAGATCTTTGAGCTTCTTATGAAATCTGTACATACAGTATCCTCTTATATTTTGTTCCCAAGCAGATTTAACAGCTGGAATGAAGTCAGGGTGTTTAGTCCACATATTGAAGAATCGAAATGGCCTTTTACCTTCAAAATTATCCTCACATATTGATATTAGAGCAGGAGAGTGATCAGAACAGCTAGGCATTAGGAAATCAACCTGACTAGAAGTGTATTTATGTATCCAGTCTTCATTCACCAAAATTCTGTCCAGTCTAGACCATATTCTTGTTTCAGCTTCCTGTTTGTTACTCCAAGTATAGAAACAGCCTGTTGCCTTAAGATGAGCCAAGTGAGTAAGATTGATGAAATTCTGGAAATCAGTTGTATCTGCTTCAGTTACTTGAGCACCTCCCAGCTTCTCTTCACTATTTAGTATAGCATTAAAGTCCCCCCCAACCAACCAAGGGCCATTTAGATTGAAAGCCAGCATATCTTGCCATAGAAGATTCCTCTCATCCATTTGATTTGATGCATATACCACTGTGATGGTACTAGACATCTTACCATCCTTAGATTCAAGGAAGCAAGTCATTTGCTGATTAGAAGAAGAAATATTCTGGACTGTAAGAATGTCACTGTTCCAAAATAACCATATTCTACCATTATTTGCTTCAGATGAATTTGAAATCCAACTCCAGTCTTTAGTGATTTTTTTAGCAATGGCCTGCATTTTCCTCCCATCAACTTTAGTTTCTAAGAGAGCTAAGAAAGAAAGATTGTATTCATGGATAAATTTCTTAACTATCAAATGCTTAGAGGATTTATTAAACCCTCTAATATTCCAAATAGCCAAATTCATTATTGAGTCCCTCCCCTATCAATACAATAGGGATCCAAGTCAGCTTGCTGGTCCAGAATAGAAAATTGAGATGTTTGGATGCAGGAAACCCCAATATTTTTCCCAAAACTTCTCATTGGAATAGGGCTGTTCACATTATTGAAACCAGATGCATTCATGGTAGGAGAACTACTATTGATTATTTGCTTCCCTTTAGCATTCAGGATAGAAAATTTCCTGGAACTAGCAATGGATTGTTCTATACAGACACTCCCAAGACCAATATCAGATCCAGATTTGTTGTTCCTGCTCTTTTGTATATCATGTATTTTCCCAGGTTGGTCAATATTAGCTTCTTTATTTATTTGTCCTTGCTGAAGATTCCCAGTCTGAGTTTTACTAGCTGTAAAATTTTCAATATTCCCATCCTGCATAGAAGTATGGCAGTGCACATCATTTTTCTGAACCTGCACAGGATTCTGGGGCCTATTGACAGGCATCCATTTCATTTTTGATGTCCTTTTCCTGCAGAACTCAGTTTCATGACCCACAATATTACACAAAGAGCACCATCGAGGCTTGAGTTCATATACAACTTTTTGATTGTATTTAATACCATCAGGTCCCTGAACTTCAATATAATCAGGTAAACTTTCTTTAAGGGGAAATCAATTTCTAAGAGAACCCTTGCATAACTCAACCTTTGTCTATCAGCTGTGAGTTTGTCAGAAGCAATAGGCTTACCAATCACACTGGCAATCTTACTCAAACCAGTTGATGTCCACAGATTAAGACGTAGGTTAGGGAATTGAATCCACATTGGGTAACTATAAGTCTGAAATTTATCCATATCTATATCAATCGTCCAAGGTTTAAGAACCATTGGTCTAGCTCCAAAGAACCAAGGACCTGCATCTAAAACTTCCTGCATCTGTTTTCCTGATTGGAAGTCAAATAGGAACATCCCCTGCTTGATTAAGGAAATTTTTGGGATAGATATTTTTCCCCAAATCTTATTAACATAAGATTCCATAGATTTAAACTTCACATTTAGGCCAATGACATATCCAACTAAAGCATGCTTCCAATAGTCTTCTCCCTCTTTCCATTCATCAGCCGAGAATGTAACAGAGTTGGATTTAACAGATTTAACAAAATTTAAGGATAAACCATTACCAGACTTCCTATTATCTGCAAAGAGGCTAGCAAATGTTTTCTTGGAATCTTGAGCGCTCTTGGATCCAGCATCACCTTGAGCTACAACTTCTGCTTCAATCTTATCCTCCTCAGAAGGAGCATTGACAAGAATTGGGGGCTCATTAGTATTATCTTCAGGAATTGAGGTTTCATCTTCTCTAGATCCAGAATGGTTCATTTCAGACTCAGAGTCATCATCATCTTCAATTTCATCCGCCCAAGAAACAGGAGATTTACTCAATTGACGAGGAATCTTAGATCCAATCAGATCCAGATGAGATTGATCCAAGCTCGAATTTGATCTAGCAAGAATTTCCTGGATCGGAATTTTCTTTTTAGCTCCTTTTGGACCCGTGCTCTCCATTTCAGCGGATTTCAAAGAAATCTCCATAGCTCTTGATCCCTCTCTAGATTTGGATGTAGGAACATACTCAAAAAGGGAATCTCGAAGCTCATTATCAATGGCGCCTTTGCTGTTTCTCTTCTTCTTCTTCATTCGTGAACTAGGCGGTGGCGTACGATAGCAGAGAAAATCGCCCTGCTAAAATACACCATCAGAAGCCCGCCACTTTTGTTTCATTTGTGTACTTGATTGATCTCCATTTCCCTCCTCTCCTGTTATTGATAGAGAAATGCTAGCCACAGTCACGAGTGCGGTGCGCGCTGTGGTTGGCGTTGTGGTTGGGATATGTACTCCATACAGGGACATGTAGGGATACATTTCCCCGCTATAGCGCAAGTGCAGTGCACTCCCAACTATAGCTAGTCCTCCACATTATTGACAACATGTACATTGTAACAGAATGCTGATATAGAAATATCTATCAATGACAAGTTGAGGTGTGAAAGTCGGAGAGAAATGCTGTTAATTACATGACCACAAGAAAAGAGTATATGAATCATCTCTGAACGTATTTTACAGGAAAATTTGTTATGTGATCTTCCGATTGAAAACAAATAGGTGAACAAATTAGGAGTTAAATCTTCTTGAAAGATTGCACTACTGGAAAACTTGGGATTATTTTCATAAACCTCTCAATGGATGAAAACTGGTAAATAAAGATAACGTATATTAACATAGCGCGGAAGTAAGAAACCTCGAAATCCGTCAAGGGGTGATCTCTGAAACCACAAAGAACAATGGAATCAACAAAGAGACAACCTCGAATCCACCAAGTAATATAAAAGAGAATTTTATTGATAAACGTGATATGCTTCTTTGGAGTTACATGACTCTTCTTAAATAGAAAAAAAAATTTAAAATGGACTCTTAATAAAACTAAAATTATAAAAAAATAGAAAATATCAAATATTATCCGAAGAAGACTCCACATAATAGAGAAAATAAATCATGAATCAAAATTAAATTTGTTTCCTAATCTAATTTGACTCCGGTATTGAATTTATTTCCTAATCTAAATTGACTCTAACTTTATTACTAAGAAGACTCCCCATAATTGAGAAAATAAATCATGAATTAAAATTAAATTTGTTTCCTAATCTAATTTGACTCTAGTATTGAATTCATTTCCTAGTCTAAATTGACTCTAACTTTATTACTAAATAAAAAATAGAAAATATCAAATATTATCCTAAGAAGACTCCCTATAATTGAGAAAATAAATCATGAATCAAAATTAAATTTGTTTCCTAATCTAATTTGATTCTAGTATTGAATTTATTTCCTAGTTTAAATTGACTCTAACTTTATTACTAAATCTAAACTAAACGCTGATTAGAAAAAAAGGGTGTTACTGATGGGATTGTGGAATTCTTCCAAGCTGATTGACTCCGTCTCGTCGAGATAGGAGATTTTTATATATAATATATTAGAGTTCGCCTTCCAGATTGGGAGGTATGGTTATTTCTCTACGGTCAGTCAATAATTCATCTATATCCGTATTTGACTCGCGAAGGTCCCACTTCTTCATGAATTTGGTCGTTATATGTCCTACATCAATATCCCCTTGTTGAAAGAAGCTCGACCCCGAGTTTATATTTTTTTTGAATAGTTATATATATACATACATGTGTTTTGGTTTTTATGATATTATGATATTACATACTCTATTGTGTTTTAGTACTTATTGCATAGAATATGTAATTTTGTGAAAATATTATCTCATTAGTTTATAGACTTCAATATCCATTTATATATATTTTACTAAGTCTATAAAAACATTTCACAAAGTTTAAAAGTTGGTTTATGTCAAAACATCAAAATTCAAGTATCTCATATTTTTATGTTTTGGACTATTTTGTAAAATGATGATATTTTTCATTTGGGAAGTCTTTTTTGGAAACCAGTCATTGTAGCATGTTTATTATCATGTCTACAATCTTTCCCCAAAGTTTTACATTTTTTGGAATTTATTTGATATTTTTAAACAGTGTTTTAAAATTAGCAAAACAGCTTTCAGACTTCATTTTTTATGTATCAGATTTCGGTCGACCGCACCGGTCGACCGCTCATTTGTTCTGTCGACAGCATGCAGCAGAGAGTTGGTCGGTCGACCGATGCGGTCGACCGAGAGCTCGATATTTTCCATCGGTCGACCGCACCGGTCGACCTCTCCGTCGGTCGACCGAAATTTCCGCCGGTCGACCGCCAATGTATCAGTTGGCTTCCAACGGCTATTTTTCTGAGTTGTTTGCTGGGGCTGTTTTTGTCTTTTGTTAGGGGTTTTGGCTGAGTTTTTGAGTGGGTATAAATACCCTATTGCTGCTCTCTTTCAAGTTAAGAAAAGAAGTTTTTAACAAAGGTTTTAAAAAGGGTTTAAGTTTGTTTTAAGCTTGCTTAAGGGTTTGGTTTAAAGCTGTTTTGGTTTTCACAAGTAGGGGAGATTATCTTCTTGTTTGGGCTTCAATCTCCATCTCTCCATCTTGTTATTCAGAGAAGAATCTCTAAACTCATTTCTAGCTATTTATTATTTTGTTTATAATTTCTATATGCTAGATTTTAATTGAGTTTAGTTTTGATTTTGATTTCATCGTGGGTTTCTTTGTTATTGATTCCATTGTCATCTTGAGTTACAACTTTTTGAGTTACAAAAGATCCGGTCTTTTTATAAGATCCGGTTACAACGAAAATCAAATAAAAATAATCAAAGATTACAACTTTTCTCCTTTTGTGTCGAACGAATCGCGAGCTCCTGTTTTGCGGTCGCTCACTTTGTGGGTTCTTTGCCTGCGCCATGGTTGTTTGCCGTGGACCACCGCGAGATCTAGATCCGGTCGGATCTATGCAGTACGACGGGTATTATTTCACCAAGGAAATAATAGCCGGGGAGGATTGTTTCACCAAGGAAACAATCGTCCAAGTCTCGGGATCTAAGACCAAGCTTAGATCCGGAGTATGCCTGCGTAGATCTGAGATCTGATCCTCTCGAACACCTGCCTTATTTGACGTTGATGATCGCCGAGCACCAGATCTGAAGGAGTGAGTCCCCGAAGTCCCAAAGTTTCAATCTTTTTTAAGTTCCGAGTCTCCAATCCAGCAGGGCTTCGCCTCTCCAAATTTTCCAACCCTCTCAAATGAACAAGGGGGTGGCCTATTTATAGGCTACCCTCACTGTGCCTTGGGCACAGTGTGGCCGGCCACCTAGGTGGCTCGGCGGCCACCGAGCCACCAATAGGTGGCTCGGCCACCGAGCCACCACCTGGTGGCTCGGTGGTGGCCGAGCCACCTTGGTGGCCGCCGAGCCACCAAGGAGGTGGCTCGGCCTCCGAGCCACCATTTGGTGGCTCGGAGGTGGCCGAGCCACCCCAAGGTGGCTCGGCCACCGAGCCACTTAGGTGGCTCGGCCGAGCCACCACTTGGTGGCTCGGCCACCGAGCCACCTTGGTGGCTCGGTGAGCCGCCTCGGTGACTTGGTTTCCGAGCCCCTCCGGGTGTTTGGTTTTCTGCTGTTTTCCACCTTTGGGTTCTGTCCGTGATTCGGTTGATCCAGACTCTGATTTGATTCCTGATTTGGCAGTAAGTCGGATTCCTGATTTGGCAGTAAATCCACTTCTGAGTTCGAGTCCGAAACCGATCTTGATTCGATCGTGATTCGTCCGAGTATGCCCTTGGTTGGATGACTCGTTGACTCTTCGAACACTTGGCTTGATCCCGCACGCGAATGGACGTATTCCGTTGCTTGCGTGCGATTAGTCAATCTCGTTGCCTCGTTGGTTTGTCGGTTTGTGCCGAGCTGAGCTAAGGGACCTATAAGCAATTTTATATGCCTACAGATACCCCCTCCAAAGTATTTCAGTCTCGTTCTTTTATAGAAGAGTCTGGAATACTTTGGATATGCTTGTCCCAACCTTCAGTCGGTGTAATGGGACCTTGGAATGACTTCCGTTCTTGATTCCTTCAATTCTCCAGGCTATTCGGTGCTTTGTCGAATGTCTGAAAGAGTTTCGGTGCTGCATTTATTGTCTGACCGTTGTTGGAATTTTGAACTTTGAAGTCGTTTCCTGATTTAGCTGACCATCGATTGTTGGCGTCGAGTCTTTATCTGCAACGCGTTGTCCGGCGTCGTATTGTTTGAGTTATCCTTAAGAATATTTATAGAAAACATTCTCCAGGAACTTCTCAAAAATTAGGGAATAGTTTATACTCATATACCTTATTGGAGTATTTAAGAAGCAGTTTATACTCGTATATTTTTTGGAGTATTGATTTTTTCATTGCAACGCATTGATAGGTGTTGACCTAGGGTTACGCGTTGACCGGCGTTGACCTAAGGTTACGCGTTGTTCGGCGTTGACTCTGGGGTTTTGAACGTCGTACGTTGAATTTTTTGCTTGCAATGCGTTGACTGGCGTTGACCTAAGGTTACGCGTTGTCCGGCGTTGACCGTAGGGTTTTGAACGTCGTGCGTTGAATTTTTTTGCTTGCAACGCGTTGACTGGCGTTGACCTAAGGTTACGCGTTGTCCGGCGTTGACCCTGGGGTTTTGACCGTCGTACGTTGACTTTTTGATCGCAACGCGTTGACTGGCGTTGACCTAAGGTTACGCGTTGTCTGGCGTAGACCTTAGGGTTTTGAACGTCGTATGTTGCTCAGGTCACGAGACCAACTAAAGAAGCTGATGCGTCAGTGACTCTCGTATTTATAGGATTTTTGGCAAACCCTCAGCTATCAATGGGTTTGAGAAGCCTTTACCGACTACCGTTTGAGTCGGGCTAGCATGCGGATTATTTAAGTCCGTTCCGCATGTGACGTTATGCTAAAAGAGTTAACCCTTTTAGTGCTACGATATTGAATACGTAGAC
Source organism: Asparagus officinalis (assembly GCF_001876935.1). Classification (NCBI taxonomy): domain Eukaryota; kingdom Viridiplantae; phylum Streptophyta; class Magnoliopsida; order Asparagales; family Asparagaceae; genus Asparagus; species Asparagus officinalis. The sequence continues at coordinate 4,951,506 of NC_033802.1, forward strand.
TTCGTCTTTCTCCTGTGAAAAGACTAAACAGCAACGTATATCAGACATTGAATACGTAGACTTCGTCTTTCTCCTGTGAAAAGACTAAACAGCAACGTGTATCAGACGTTGACTTAGGATTTTTGGCAAATCCTCAGCCCTCAACGGATTTGTCATGCTTTTACCGATTACCGTTTGAATCGGGCTTACATGCGGATTGTCTTAAGTCCGTTCCGCATGTGACGTTGTGCTAAAGGAATGAACTCCCTTAGACTTGATGCTACGACTTCGAATACGTAGACTTCGTCTTTCTCACGGGAATAGACTACCCGGCGACGCGTGTTAGGCGTTGACTTTTAGGATTTTTGGCTAACCCCAAGCCTTCAACGGATTTGATTAGCCTTTACCGACTACCGTTTGAGTCGGGCTAGCATGCGGATTGACGAAATCCGTTCCGCATGTAACGTTGTGCTAAGAGAGTGAATTCTCTTAGACTTTGTGCTATGATGTTGAATACATAGGCTTTACCATTGTTATGGGAATAGGCTACCCAGCAACGTGTATTAGACGTTGACTTATCCCTACTTAGGCTTCGGGATAAAAATACCCCAGACTGGTATTCTGGTGTCTTTTTCAATCGGTAAAAGACTAAACCGGCGACGCGTGTTAGGCGTCGGCATATCCTTTCTTAGGATTCAGGATGAAATTCCCCATGCGTGTAAGGCATGGATTTTGGTGTTATTAATAACAACCTGCCACAATGTTGAATATGTGGACGGATGTTCTTTTCAACGGTTAAGAACTAACCGGCAGCGCGGGTTAGGCACAGACTTATCCTTGCTTAGGTTTCAGGATAGAATACCCCAGAATCGAGCTCTGGTGTCTTTTTTCTACGGAACAAGACTAAACCGGCAACGCGTGTTAGGCGTTTGACTTATCCCTACTTAGGATTCGGGATAAAATTCCCTGTACCTGTGACACAAATTTTGGGAGTTGAAAAAAAGGTGGTGTCTTCTCTTGGGGCAAAGACGAACCCGAAATGGGGGAAGAATTTTTATATTCTATCTCCCGACAATGAAGAAGAAGAATTTTATATTCCATCTTCAACTGGAAAGGAGACTCGAGGTGGGATCTCCACCTCCAGAATCCGGAAAGGTGAAACTGAGAGTGGGATCTCCACTCCGAGAATCGAAAAGATTCGGATAACCCTAACTGTCGGAAGGTTTGATTACCGAACTAAAGATGAATTTCTCGTTTATCGAGAGTGAATTGCGGTTTTGGTCCTAACTGTAGGAAGGTTTGACCAAGCAGGAGTTTGAGATGACCCTAACTGTAGGAAGGTTTGATCACTCGATTTGAAAGTGGACCTCTCGTTCATTGGAGGAATCGAGAGGGGATTTTGACTGTGGTCCTAACTGTAAGAAGTTTTGACCAAGTGGGTGTTTTGAGACAATCCTAACTGTAGGAAGGTTTGATCGCTGTGGACCTCTCGTTCATTGGGAGAATCGAGAGGGGATTTTGACTGTGGTCCTAACTGTAAGAAGGTTTGACCATGTTGGGAGATTTGAAACGATCCTAACTGTAGGAAGGTTTGATCGCTCGATTTGAAAGTGGACCTCTCGTTCATTGGAGGAATCGAGAGGAGATTTTGGTTATGGTCCTAACTGTAGGAAGGTTTGACCAATTGGGAATTTTATGTCGAGACTCTAACAGAGAGGGTGTTGAGTGCACAGACACGGTGGGAATTTGAATGGGAGTTCTCATTTATTACATTGTTGTGGTTTAGGGAACTTCCCGTTACATAAATCGTCCACCCCCAGTTTCCTTTGCGGAACTGGTTCGGACATTATTCTCAGTTACCTGATCGGGTTATCCTTAAGAATATTAGCGTAATATTCTCCAGGAACTTCCCGTCAAAAGTGGGAAACAGTTTAGACTCATATACCTATTGGAGTATCAGGGAACAGTTTTGCCATTCTCAATTGGCTTACCTCAGCGTTATGACGCCGGCTTCAACCAAGGTCTGAATGCTATTCTTGAGAGCAAAGCAATCCTTGGTGGGATGAACGACCTTCCTGTGGTATGCACAGTACTTTGGGTCCGTAGTGTTGTCAGCTTCCTCCTGATTTGTGATAGGTGGTAGCTTGATCTTGTTACCTTCAAGGAGGGATTCGAAGATGGCTGGAACGTCTTCGTCCTTGAAGGAATACTCTCTTTGGAGTCTCGGACCCGAAGTCTTTTGCTGCCTTCGGGATTGCTGTTGTGACGCTTGATTAGCACCACCAGTAGCTGCAGGTGTTTTGCCCTTACCACGAGAGGCGAAGTTTGAGTCCAGAGGATTAGCCGTCGGTAGGTTCCTCTCGGCCTTCTTCCTTCGGAGGAAACGTTCGGCTTGTTCACCTCGGACTTTCAGATCCTGCCACGTTTTGGACGGTGCTGTGCCCATTGCTTCCAACACGTCCAGCGAAAGGTTGTTGTGGCAGGTCTGGAGGATGAATTCCTCGGTGATCGGGTCCCGGCAATTCATCGCCTTGTTCCGGAACCTTTTGACGAAGGTGTCGACTAACTCCCCGTCCTTCTGCTTCTCATCGAGCAATGATCCGATAGATATCTCGGTGTCGTCGTCGAAGAAGTTGGCCAGGAACTTGGTCTCCATGTCATCCCAGCTGTTCACGCTTCCTGGCTTGAGGCGACGATACCAATCGAAGGCAGCTCCGCGAAGAGTGCCGACGAATGACCGCACCATCAGAGGCTCATTGCCGGAAATAATACCCAGGTGCGATTTGAAATAAATCAAATGCTGAGTGGGGGAACCCTTCCCATCGAACGGCGTGAAGTTGATTAAACTGAACTTCGCCGGATAGGGGATCGATTCCCACTCTCTTGGGTATGGACAGGGAATGCCTGTTTTCTTCGTCTCTTGAGCGGAGATCAATGTGTTGATTTTGCTCTCGAGATCTTTGATCTTCAAGTCTTCACTTGTATCCTCGTTGGCATCCTCGTTACCACCCCCTGCATTGACGGGAGGGTTATTGGCATTGTGAGCTCCATCCCTATCCGTGTGCTCTTCTTCCTGAACAACCTGATTACGGTGACTTGGTTCACCTTGTTGGTTCCTGAACGCCTGGATTTGTTGCTCATGCATCTCTCTCATAGTCTGCATGGCCATCTGCATCTCAAACTTGAAACTTTCTTTCTGTTTAGCCAAAGCGTCTTCAAGCATCTTGGCCATTTCTTCCGCGCTTATCATAAATGACTCGCGGGGTTGTCCTTCGCTGGACACTGTATTGTCCGATGCGACAGCAGAGCAGGAATCCGATTCTTCATCTTCCGAAGGCAATCTTGTCCGAACCCTACCATAAGTTCCTCGTGCGATGGCTCCGGACTGCAGACGGGTTACACGCCGGGACGCTTCCAGAAACGATTTGAGATCAATCTGTGTCGATGTCTCTTTGCTGGTCATGTTGGCGGTGACCCTCGGAAATTCTCCGTCTTTAACCACCGTTCTTCTTTGCCGGAAACGCCTATACCTTGGTTTTGGCGTTTCGGTGCCGAGCCTTTCGAACACTGAAATTCTCTCGGGGACTCCCTTGATGCAGTTGCATTGAGACAGTACTACCCGAATGAGCTTGGCACATGGGCACTGAGTTTCGAGCCCTTGAGGGCTTCTTTTTCTTGTTTTGTTCGTACCCCCAGCACGATAGTACAACTCGTCCATTTGATCGGAGTAACCTATCGCGTGTTGGCATGATTTCCCAGGTATAACGTTATCATCCTCGGATGACAACGTTTCCTTCTGAGAGCAAACTGCCTTATTTGGACTTCCGAGAGTCACTCGCCTCGAAACACGCCTTTGTAGACATGAATTCTCAGCGGGCTCCCGAACTTCGATGCGCAAGGTAGTGCGCTTGGGTGCCGTAAACTCTTTGTCATGTTGAGGGTTGTGTCGACCCCCAGCATGTTGATTAGTTCGGAGCCTCTTCATCGGGCCCGAGCGTTCATGGACTTCGTTGCGCTCGTCGGGAATTGGACCGAGGCGCTCCAAGATTGACCTCCTTCCTCGGGATGGTTCGGGAGGTTGAACTCGTTTTGAAGGCTGTAAAGGTCGATCCTCGGCCTGACTCACCACTTTGGACTTTGGCCTCCATATTTTGTGAGTTAGTGGTGATTTCTTGGCTACTCCATTCTGCCACCTTCTACGGGCTTCTTGAACTTGAGCTCGTGCTTGTGCTGAGAGTGCGCGGCGCTTCTGAATGCGATCCTCCAGCGTTGAACGGTTCCGTTTGACACGGATCCATTCGTTCGTTGGTGGCTTGGAGGAGTTGCCATTCATTGGTTGTTGAGGTCGTTCGCCTCTTCTGTTCTTCAGATCCGTGTTGTAACGGATCCCGTCCACAGATTCCATTGCCTTTGCGATTTGTTTCGCAAGGCGCTGACGTTGCCTTTGGCGGGCTCTCTTTGAGAGAGTCACTACGCCCTCGGCAACGGAAGATTCGGCCAGAGCAGATCTGACCTGGTTGGAAGGAGAGATCTCACCCGATGCAGCTTCGGCATCAAACGGGGCGAGATCTTCGTTGGCAGCTTCAACTTCTTCGTACCAACGAAGTTTTCTCTTGGAAGAGAGCTTTGGAGACTTGGACTTGCGAGGGGAGGTGGATTCGGACGAGGATGACAGATACTCCTCGAACTTTTGTTGGTCGAATTCGTACTCGACCTCCTCCTCGACCGGGATCGGGATCCGCGGCTGCGACGCGACAGCTTCGGCAGTAAAGCTGTTGGCTCCCACTGTGGTCGCCAGATTGTTCGCGGGAAAAATCGTAGCTTTCTTCATTGTTGATATCATTGCTATCTCAGTTAACAACTTTATGCGTTACAAAGATCCGGTCTTTTTATAAGATCCGGTTACAATGAAAAATCAAAGAAAACAAAGTAAAGATTACAATTTTCCTTATTTGTCGAACTAATCGCGAGCTCCTGTTTTGCGGTCGCTCGCTTTGGTGGGTTCTTTGCCTGCGCCGGGGTTATTTGCCGTGGACCACCGCGTGATCTCGATCCGGTCGGATCTACACGATATGACGGGTAATATTCCACCAAGGGAATAATAGCCGGGAGGGATTGTTTCACCAAGGAAACAACCGCTCGAATCTCGGGATCTAAGAACCAAGCTTAGATCCGGAGTGTGATCGTGTAGATCTCAAATCCAATCCTCTCGAACTCCTGCCTTATTTGGCGTTGGTGATCGCCGATTTTTTAAGTTCCGAGTCTCCAATCCAGCAGGGCTTCGCCTCTCCAAAATTTCCAACCCTTTGAAATGAACAACCCCCTCTCCTATTTATAGCCAAGCGTCACTGTGCCCGTGTGCACGTGTGGCCAACACTCAGATGGCCGGCCACCTCAAGGTGGCTCGGCTCATGCCGAGCCACCAAGAGGTGGCTCGGCCGGCCACCTTGGTGGCTCGGCCACCGAGCCACCTCTTGGTGGCTCGGTGGTGGCCGAGCCACCTTGGTGGCCGCCGAGCCACCAAGGAGGTGGCTCGGCCTCCGAGCCACCATTTGGTGGCTCGGAGGTGGCCGAGCCACCCCAAGGTGGCTCGGCCACCGAGCCACCTAGGTGGCTCGGCCGAGCCACCACTTGGTGGCTCGGCCACCGAGCCACCTTGGTGGCTCGGTGAGCCGCCTCGGTGACTTGGTTTCCGAGCCTCTTTTCGGGTGTGTTGTTCTGTCGTTTTGTGTTGTCCGTTTTCCGGTTTTGTCTGATTTGTTGATCTGATTTGGCAGTAAATCCGGATCCCGATTAGGCAGTAAATCCACTTCTGAATTTGAGTCCGAAACCGATCTTGATTCGATCGTGATTCGTCCGAGTATGCCCTTGGTTGGATGACTCGTTGACTCTTCGAACACTTGGCTTGATCCCGCACGCGAATGGACGTATTCCGTTGCTTGCGTGCGATTAGTCGATCTCGTTGCCTCGTTGGTTTGTCGGTTTATGCCGAGCTGAGCTAAGGGACCTATAAGCAATTTTATATGCCTACACACACACCCATTTGAGCTTATTGTATTTGCATACATTATATAATTGGATTGTGGGATTGTGTGATATTGAGTTGAGCCAAATTGAGTTCTCACCTTGTTAGAGAGAACAACCATTTGTTATATTGTGCTTATTGAGAAATTCACTTTGTAATACACTTGTATACCAAGAGAGAAGTGCGTGACGAGAGTCGGGGATCGTCCCAAGAGGAGTGGCGTCGGTTGACGATCCTAGGGAGAGGTTGTAACCGAGCATTTGAGGGGGACACGTCTAGTTCAACACTTAGTGGGTGTAGAGTGTGTTTGCATAGTGTTTGTTGTGTGAGAGTTTTCGGCGAACTTGGAAACCGAGTGTGTAGAAGTTACGGCTTCCAAACCGGATTGTGTTAGTGGATTTCTCCCCGGGAGTGGGGAGCGGAGACGTAGGACGGAAGATCCGAACTCCGTGATCATATTGCTTGTTTGAGTTTGTCTTTGGCGTATTTGTTTTTGCATTCATCTTATATCGCCAATTGTGCATTGCTCATTTATTTCATCCACTATCTTATTTAGATTATTTACCCTTGTGTTGTTTATATATCCTTGCATATATTTCTATCATATAGGATATATCTCATTGTTCATATTGCTTATCCTAGCTTATATTCTTGTTGTATTTCATACTTGCTAGGATAACTTATTAATTTATTTAAATTGGCATTTAATCGGATTAGATTAGCATAAGACCCTAATCACCCCCCCTCTAGGGTCTAACACAAGCATTATCTCTGTTTCTGTGAGTGACTCCAACATCTAACTAGCATGGTCTACCTAAAAGCATATGATAAGTATCTATCTTGACCACATCACACAATACCTCATTGACATAGTTACGACCGATAGAAAAAGGTCCCGACATATCTCATCGTTCTGCACATCATTCCCCTTAAGAATCCAGTTGATCTTGTAAGGAGGTGGGTGTTTCTCTGTCTTCAAACCTAACTTATCCATCATACACCGAGAGATTAGATTCTTGCTACTGCGACTGTCAATGATAAAACTACAAAATTTTTGCATCACATTGTATCTCATGCGGAAGATATTATGCTCAGGAGGTGGTTCTTCTTTCTTTGTTGCTATTTAAATGCTCTTCCCCAACTCCTGGGTCTTGCTCAAGCTCAAATTAAGGCTGCTTAATCCTTCCATGACCATAGTTAGAGTATGAACTAGGATGTCGATTGAATACATAATAATATATAGGAAGAAAATGAGCTTTCAACAATCCATTCATCTTTTCCCATAATCGGATTTTTTACTTCTGTTGATGGGCTCGATCTTCGCATAATGATTACCACCAAAAAGCTGCTTTACCCTTTAGTTAGTAAGCTACTCACTTAACCTTCTGATCTTCTGCGATTCCCAAATATTTGAAAAATCTCTCCACCTCATCAATCCAATAAAGAAAATCCTCTACATCGAGTTTTCCATTAGAAAATTGTAAATCAGTCCTCATGTTTCCAATATCCCATCGTGAGTAGTCTCTATGATCATAATTTTGGTGCAGGGCTTCATACTCATTGATGTTCCTATTGAATTCTTCATGCGGAGTCCGGTCACATCTTTGGCGACCATCAACGCAATCTTAAACCCGTCACTGGTTCAAACGCTCCACTGTCAGTGCAAGTTGATCTACACAAGTCTTAATCTTAGTTAGGATAATAGAGTCTTCATCGTCTGCCATCGAATTGGAGAAACATGGCTCTAAATCCATAAAGAATAATCTTTGAATCCATGGAAAGACAATATCAAATCCATGAAGTAATATAAAAGAGAATTTATTGATAAAAGTGATATGTTTCTTTGGGGTTCCATAACTCTTCTTAAATAGGAAAAAAAATAAAATAGACTCCTAATAAGATTAGAATTACAATGAAATAGAAAATATTAAATCCTACCCTAAAAAGACTCCCTATAACAGAGGGAAAAAAATCATAAATTAAAATTAAATTTGTTTTCTAATCTATTTGACTCCAATATTAAATTTATTTCCTAATCTAAATTGACTCTAACTTTATTTCTAAATCTAAACTAAAGGTTTATTATTTCTGAAATCCTACAAAAAAAGGTGTTGCTAATGGGATTGTAGGATTCTGCTAAGCTGATTGACTTTGTTTCATCGAGATAGGTGACTTTCATATATAATATGTTAGAATTCGTCTTCTAGATTGGGAGGTATGGTTGTTTCTCTGTGGTCAGTCAATAATTCATCTGTATCCGTATTTGACTCATGAAGGTCCTACTTCTCCATGAATTTGATCGTTATACGTCCTAAATCATATATGCACTTAATGCTCTCCCATAAAACAAGCGCTTCTATGAAAAGCTGAAGTCCTAAGCATTCACCATAAGGGTTATCTAGATATTTCACTAACTAAACTTTTATACACATATTCTTTTATTACAATCATTACAAGTTAAATATCTCATCAACTCTTCTTGCATAATAAACCACATCTGAAGAACCCTTTAATCATGACTTCATGCTTTCTAGTACTTATATTAGAGAAGCTAATGTGTTTTCCCCTAAGAAGTTCTCAAGTTTAAGATATTGACCCTTACAACTAAAAGCATAAGTTTGCGATCCTATAAAAGAAAAGTTAATCACAAAAGGCAAAAGGATTATCCCAACAACACTAGAGTTTGTCATCAAAAACTTCAAGTTAGCAATCAGTAAAATGCCTCATTTAGGCCCACATTTTTTTCTCTCTCTTGTTGGTTTGTATCATTATGACCAAGGCCTAGTGCTCATGTGGATCCTTTATAGCTTGAAATCATGAATAACACAGCTCACTTCTCTCTTAAGCCATGATTGTTGATGAATAAGAATTGTTTATATATTTGAAATAGTTGAGTTAAAAGAAAATTTGATAACATTTTAAAGTATAATGGGACTTGTTCGAGCAGAAAAGATCCCCAAAACATGACTTGAATGTTTAGGTTTGGATCCTTACAACATACACAATAGCCTATCTATATGTATCTTAAAATAAAAATGCTTCTCTATTAGACTTTTCATGAACCATTAGGAACCCAAACCTCATAACCTAAATAATCAAGCAGTATATTGATCAATTAGTTTGCTTAGTTCCAACTAATCAAAAATTTTCCCAAAATACAACTACATATATAAATTATTTGATCATATTTAAACATGACTTATGATATCAAAAATCTAAATAAAAATATCAGCATTAGGATTTTTTTTCTATTTTACAATCAACATAAACTACATAATTACATAATCTATACCACTTATAAAAGAGAATACTCATGTCAAAACTTTTAATTTCCTATTTTCCCCTTTTAAATTTTGATAATTCGCAATTATATCATTGATTATAATTAATCCTTAAATAATTATCCATAACTCTTTATTAAATGCACCTCCTACTCTCCCTATTTAAATAATTATCCATAACTCTTTATTAAATGCACCTCCTACTCTCCCTAAGAATATTTGGTCAAGAATAAAATCATTATCATCCTACTCTCCCTAAGAATATTTGGTCAAGAATAAAATCATTATCAATAGTTTATAATCTAATACTACATGCAAATGATTATGTCTATATTTAGAATTTTAGAATATCAATGTTCACTTTTTTGTCTATCTTAGTTGCATGTCTGGGGGCTTGCGACTCTTCTCTCTAAGAAGTTGAAATGACTGTATTGGAGGGACATCAAAGTTTAAACCATGGGAGGACTAGAGTTTTGTAGAAACTACCTAATATAAAATTAGAGAATGATGCGCTTCATTCTTTATTGTTTTGGGTCTTTTGAGCACCGGCTGCTAATGAGTCAAAATTTCAGCTCAAGTCTATGAATTTCTTCCCAATCAGTCATAAAATAGTATAAGACAAAGTTAATCAAATAATTACAAAAACAAGATGTAGAGTCTAGACTTTTAAAATTCAATTTGAATCAATGCATAAACTATGAACCAAATTAACTAACAAACAACCCTTTTTTTTTATATAACTTCTCTTTCATCTCTTGAGTATAAATTAGCTCATACATTTTCTTCCACTCACCATAATACCTACTAAGTCAAAACTATACAATTACAAAAGAAAAGCTCAACTAGAACTCCACTTGGATTAGAATAGAAAATTTAACAGAGCATAATATGTCAACTTCTTTCGAGGATCAAATTTTCTCAAGCACGTGTTAGCATGATATGTTCCTCTATAATTCAATTAGAATTTTGAAAATATGTTTCGAAACTTGATTATTGTAGAAATGAGTCAATTTGGTACAATTTAAATTGGTACAATTAATTTGGTGATTAGTTTTCTTTTTGGAGACATTGGGATCACTCAAATTTCAAAATGTATTACAAAAAGACTAAAATGAACAAATGTATCTTAAAATCTCATTATATTAAATATTTTAAAATTCAACCCCTTAAATGTATTTCACGGTATAATTTAAAAGCACATTGTATCAAAAAAAATCTATGATGTTAATATCATGAAGTAGGGACACGATTAGGAATATATTAGGTTAATTGTATTATCCTTTTGATGTTACAGTGAAAAGTACAAAATAAACTTTCTTACCATGACTTCAGACAAAAAACTTAATTACATGAATATTGGTAAAATCTAAACCATCGATTCACTTTATCATTTTATGGTCCATATTTAAAATTTTCAATACTGAACAAGTATACCCACATACAACGCATGTGCACTTTACTAGTCTTTTAAGATAAAAACATCTTTTGATAGGTATAATTAGATATGTATGTTGTTCTAAAGGAATAATGGGAAAATGATATATGGTATTAATTATATAATTATTGGCTCATTAAATAAATACTACAACTAGCATATTTACATGCATCCAAAATAAATGTTATATTTTTATTATAAATAAACCCTAATTACTAAAGTGTTATCTTCTTAAGCTTTGGCTTTTTACCTTCTAATTAATTACTCATTTTATATGTTATATTTTTTTCATTTATATCTCTCTTCCTCTCCTTCCAACCATCTGACTTCTATTTTTGAGAAACGAAGTGCTTGGGATGACATTAAAAATAGAATAGATTTTTATGAAAATGCTATCGCAATGATTCAGTGCCAACTTGTGAACTAGAGATTGATAAAATGCATATGAATGACATATGCCAACTTGTGAACTAGAGATTGATAAAATGCATATGAATGACATAATCAGTCTCTCTTGTAATTGTCACGAAACTTCAACAAAAATGCATATGAATGACATAATCAGTCTCTCTTGTAATTGTCACGAAACTTCAACAAGTGACAAGTCCCTGCGTATGATATATCTCCATCATTCAAATATGTTAATTTTAGTTTTAAGTTTAAGAAATTTATTTGGGAAAGCTCTTATTAATTAGCATTTCTGTAAATAGCTTGAACCTAAGTGTAAATTGAGCAAAGATGTGTCTCTCATCTCTAATATTAGATAATCTTTTAATATTGCTATTGTCTTTACAAAATAAGTTTGTTCATGCATAGGGTTATAATTTTTTACTCTATTAATCCACGTCGAGTATATGCTATTTAGTAAATTTGACCCTCTATATTTGTATGTTTTGTTTCTGCTTTAAATGCTGATGATTAATATAGACTTTGATAAGGTAATTAAATTTGAAACATGAATTGGTTCATTCTTGTCTCACTACCCTATAAGTTCAGGTATTCTAGCTATTGGCCAATCTAATTATCTAAGAATCATAGCACATAAATCTCTTATTACGTTCTTCATGTGGATTTCATGAATATTGGTAAAATCTAAACCAACTTAATTACATGAATATTGGTAAAATCTAAATTATTGATTTACTTCATCATTTTACGGTCCACGTTTAAAATTTTCAATACTGAACAAGTATACCCACGTGCAACGCACATGCACTTTACTAGTTAAGGATAAAAGTGGATATTGGATACTTTGAAATTCTGAGCAAAAAGAGAAAAGTTGGGTATATGTAAAGCCCAGTCCAAATTTTTCTAATAGGCCCATGGACAATACCCATCGTTCACTGGCCATACAGTGATGGGATCAAACATCTTTACACAACGAGGGAAAGAAAAAAGATCTTTATATTGTTTTAAAAAACCTTCACATATAGAACAAATGATTATTTTTCAATAACCTATTGGTCCAAAAATTATCTATTTTCAATAATCCAGACCATTAAAATATGCGTTTATATATTTAATTATATAGGAGTTTAAGCCATATGAAACTGCATGGCCCCACATTTTTATTTTTTTAAAGAAGAGTTTTGTTTTATTTTGGAGGAACATAGTTTCCTGCTACTATTTTTAATAAAGAAATTTATGTGCTAAGAAATAAAACTTGTGCACTAGTTTTTCATTAACATCACATGTTGCTCGAGAGAAAAATTAGAATAAAAATAATTGATAAAAAAATACTTATAGGGTTGGCCCAAAGCTACTTGCAACTAGGCTGCATCAAAATGGGCCTTCACTCTAGTTTTAGTTTTGAATATCCCCAGGTCCTTTGAGAAGGAGTCTGAGATTTTTATTGACTTCAAAAGATAAAAGAAATTACTGGACTCTACCGAACGACTCCATAAAAAAAAACATGAACAGAAAAAAAAACATGGCTTACAAACTTTCAAGTAAGGCAGAATATAATAATAATAATAATAATAATAATAATAATAATAATAGAAAAAACATAACCTTAAATTGGTTAATTTATAGCTATTTTAGTGATAAAAAAATCTTTAATCAATAGCAGGTAAGTGTCTCATATTATGCATAATCAAGTCAACATCTCAAGATAATCAAAAGCCCAGCTCCGTTGACTCGACACGTCGACATCTTGCGAGGACGACTCGAATGGCGTCACATGTCGACGATCCGAAAAGCATTGCGTGACGTCTCCCGACCGAGTCGACTACTCAAACACTCCACTCGGCAACCCATTGGCCGACATTCTGCGAGAGCGACTCGAAAGGAGGTACTTCTCGACCACCAGACGAATAGACAGGCGACGAAACGCCTTGAGCCTCGAGCACCTCATGTGCACTGATGACCAATCACTTCGCCATAAATGTCATTAAATACATTATAGACGACATCATTCTTTATCTCCAATAGTATTTATGACACATCGAACCACGTCGACACCACACACCCCACATCACTTTGCATTAAACCGAAGTGACCTCTCCTCTACTCCTCAGCCGATACCTGTAAAGATGAAGCTGACTTGGCCGTCAGCCCATGCCCGGCCAAAGTTAACATCCTACCTTCCTTCTACTACTACAAAAAAGGATACTATTTTCCATTATAAGGTAAGCTTTTCCACCATTCTTTGAACTTAAGGAATTTCTACAGTTACTTTTACTTCTCCACACAAGCCACCCGTTGTCTTGATCGTCGAAGGAATAAACGGGGAATCACACCCTACCTCTTACGATCTGTTACTTGTGCAAGGAAGTACAACTTGCCCAGAGTCCAGACATTTATAGAGTTAGAGGACCTCCGTCAACATAGTTAACCCCTTCCTTTTGACTGTGTGATTCCATACATCAATAATTAACCCATTAAAATTTTAAATAATAATAATAATAATAGTAGGAAAAATCATATCCTTAAATTAGTTAACCCATTAAAATTTTTGGTTTTGAACTTTGAATAATGCTAATTAGACCACACTCTCCCAAATTCCTGCGAGAGAGCAGAATCTACATTAAAATTAGGTATATGTAAAGAAGAGTTCCTAATATTCACTATTTATGCTACAATAAATTATTATTGTAGCATTATTACTGTATCTCATATGGGATATTGTAGTATTTAAAAAATATTACTGTAGCACTTACAAAAAACTGTATTTAAATACAAAATTAGTATAGCAGAAAAAAATAGAGGTTGTGGTTTACACGGGGTGCACACTAGTATATTGTAATGCGAGAATAATTTTTGAATGAGTAGTGTAGTTATCAGGACTCTTGAATTTTATGTCAATCATGAAGGAATAGGTATTTTTCCTTTATTGATATAAGTTATAGGATTTGTAGTTAATTTTTGTATGATACAATTCCTTTTCTTTTGACAGTTGGGTTGTTAAATTAATATCAAATAGTTATGGTAACCTTTCGTGAAGCTTTCATAGCTCAGTTGGTTAGAGCACCCGTTTAGTAAGCGGGAGGTCTTGAGTTCAACTCTCAATGAAAGCAATTTTCATTTATTTAATTTTTCATGACCCTTAACAGATAGGCGTTTTCTCAATAATGGCATAATTCTTTTTAATAAGCAGAAGTCCTTGAGTTCAACTCTCAATGAAAGCAATTTTTTTCTTTTTAAATTACATATGAAACTCTCAATGAAAGCAATTTTTTTCTTTTTAAATTACATATGAAACTCTCAATGAAAGCAATTTCCCCCCCTTTTTGAATTACATATGAAATTCATGACACGTAACACCAAGGCATTTTCTCAATAATAGCATAAATTGTTTTAGTAAGCGGGAGGCCTTGCGTTCAACCCTCAATGAAAGCAATTTTTCTTTTTTTTCTTTTTAAATTACATATAAAACTCATGATGCATAACATCAAGGCATTTTCTCAATAATAGCATAACTTTTTAGTTTTCTTTTTTAAGTTGCAATATAAAACACATGATAGAAAACATCAAGACATTTTTCTCAATGAAAGCATAGTTTTCCTTTTCAATTATGCTAAATTACTTATAGAACATGATATATATAAGATCAATGCCTTGTTCTTTAACTTCCAAACAAGCCCCATTCCTCAATGAAACATACTTTAAAAAAACAATTATACTAAACTAAAGATATGTGTAATCTAATGATATAACCTTTCTATTCACCATCTCAATAATAAAATATGCAAATGACATGTTTAAATTTCAATGAGGTTAACTGGTTAAGAGAAGTTGAGGTAAACTAGGAGCGGAAAGAAAATGATAGGAAAGAGAGTTTTCTTCCTCTTAGTTACACCCCAATATGAGAATAACAAATTTTATGTTATTATAGGATGAACTAAAGGGAACTAAGATGATTAACTTCATCTCCTAAATATTTATAAATAAGATAAATGGTTCATCTTAATTTTTTTTTTTTTTTGTTCTCCTCGATCCAAAGAAGCATGAGGCCCTTATTAATTTACTTTTAAAAAAATTTAAGCGCTTTTCCGCATGGTATTTTGAGAGGGAGACATGTGACCCCCACTCCGAGGACACTTGGGAACACTCCAAAGTTAGTACATTCCTTTTTTTTTTTTATTCCATCAAGACATCAACTTTTCCTTATTCAACGAAAAAATTATAGCCTCTCCCCTCTCAACTATTTGCCTTCACGTGTTTTTGATCCTCATCATTCATTGATTTGTATTAAATCTAATCTTAACCAAATTTGCAATTGGATTCACATAATTTTGTTATTGGCAAGCAAAAGTAAGGGCAAAAAAACCAAAAAAAAAAAATCTTGTGCCATTTCTAAATATTGATGCTATTAATTCACTATTTCTATGAAATTTTTTTATCAAATTTCAATTTGAGTTACGTAACCCTTGTTAGTGGCAAGCAAAAGTGAAAAGGGAAAAGAGAACCAAAATATTCTTGTATTTTTTCCCCCTCCAAATGTTAATGCTATTCTAGTTGAAGCCTCTATAACAGATGGACCTATGCATCTATTTGACTCAGAATGAAAGAATTTTCATAACTTTGGGTTAGATTTTATTAAGTTTAAATTAGAGAAATAATATTCTTTGCAAATCTTCATTATAGATTTTAAATAAATAATTACCTTTAAGAAGTTTTAATGATATTATTGTAGACTTGTGGTCACAATTATATGTTTCTAAAGCAAAGCACTAGAGCTTGTCTCCAACATGGTGCCTATGTCTCCTTGCTTAGACTCAGCATTGATTGCTTATTTGTGTAAACTAATATATTCCTATACATGGCCTTTTTTGTTGTATAATTTGATAGTTCTTGCTTATGTTTCCCATTTTCTTTATAACAATTTTGATTGGTTCCTTGTGCTCTTTCCTTTTGTTTAGGGTCTTTGCTATCATTATCATAGAAAGTGAATGACTGCTTATATTGTGGTTTGCTACATGCTTGGATTAAATTTTCTAACCTTTTTTTTTTGCAATGTATTAAGTAAACTAAGAAATAAAGCTTCCTTAAAAATTGAAATTAATTCATCATGTGTGAGAGTAAACAAGATTTATTGTCTAACTAGGCTTTCATTCCCTTGCTAGCCTAGTTATGATCATATTGGAAAAAAAAATAAATAAATGGAACCCCTCAATGCACTTAGAGCTTTGAAAAAGCCACGTCTTCTTATCAACCTATTTTAATAATAATAATAATAATAATAATAATACCATCTTTTTTTTCTTTATCATAAACTTCTCTCTTTGAAGCAAAGTGTGTTTGCCAGTTGGCTACAACAATTATTGAGTCTTTTCTTGGCATAAATTGTGTCATGACTTGTGTCTCTCAAACAAAGGTCTCTTGAGTATCACAGTTCAGCAACCTTCATTCGGGCATTTTTCGTCGAATATTTTTTCTTCTTTCTAGATTTGAAACTAATAGAAATTTTTTTTTACAAGGTACATTCTTGCAGCTTTTTCTTTTCAAACTTACAAGTCAGCTTTCCCTTTTTCATCAAGTGATGGTGGCAAGCATGCATTTGAAATCTCGCACTCTGGAGATCTTTATGCAATGCACATTGGCATATAAAATGCACAAGTGGGGAGTTTAAATAAGGATCTCTCAAGTTGCAGGAGATTCTCAAGTACTTGAGGGGTTTTGGCTAAGAGTCATTAGCTCTCACTTGGATCAATGATTATAATAGCCTAGGATCAACTGTTCAGAAATCTTTACTTAGGATTTTAAGTTACAGTTACGAGGAAGTGGAGCTTTCCCCTATGTTTATCTCATTGCATAAGTTGGTAATTTGATATTGTACAATGTCGATAGAGTTTGATATATCTGCAGGTATCTGAAGGTAGTGTTTCAGGTATTATGCAAGTCATCTATGTTCTCTATGCCTGTTGTTTTAAGAAATTTTTTGTTTTATTTTTCTTCATGTTCACTGTTTTTTTTTTTGTTTCCCAGCATACTGAACTTGAGAGTAGTTTGTTCTGCTTGCTGATACTCTTTAAAGGTAATTATCACGTCTGCAAATCAACAGAAGTATTTTCTTTGTCCAATCAAAATTATGGAGGTAGACAGAAGAAAAAAAATCTGCAAATGTATGTGTTCATATCCTGTCGAATATGCATATAAATAGGCATGTATATCTGATCGAACACGACATAGATATCATTTTTTTGGTGGTTGTTGATCAGATTCATGCTACCAAATGCGGATGCCCGAAATCCTTATCAACCAGATAGTTGAAATTGTTTTATCTCAGGAGCGAAAACTATGAGTGGCTTTGGCGATAGACGACCATTCTGGAGCTCAAACCCTGCACCAGCTGAAACAACAACAGAAGAAGCAACGTGGAAAGATTTCGGAACATCAATGAATGCAATCTCATTTGGTTTCGTTGCTACCGCAATCTTGATATCGATGTTCCTCATCATGGCCATTGTCGAACACCTCTTCAGACCGAGAACTTCATTCCTAATTGCTGAGAATGGCCAAGCACAGGCTCAGATGTATGCTCTTGAAAAGATCAGAAGCTCACAGCCAGTAAGTACATACAGGCATAGCAAATTTCACAAAACTTAATGTCCTTACAGGGTTTGGCCAAAAAAAAAGGGAAAAAAGAAAAAAGAGTAGGGTTAATTGTTGATAGACCCCTTGTACTATGGGCTTAGTTCTATTGTTGCAAATAGACCCCTGAGTGAAAATCTATTGATGCAGATAGACCCTCTTATTGATCAAAAGTTTCACCCAGGGACTATCTGCAACAATAGAACTACAGTGGTAGTGATTTCAATTTCCATTGTACAAGGCATCTATCCGCAATCAACTCAAAAAACTACTATAAACCAATTACAGGGGTAGCAATTTCAATCAAGGGATCCATCCGCAATCAACCCAAAAACTACTATAAACCTTTTTTTATTCGAGAAACCATAAGGAACAAGCCTGTAGACAAATACCTTGAAACTATTGGAATGCAATAAAGTCTAAACTTCCCTTAGCAACTCGCTCACAGAGTTCTCAAGGGTTATATAGAAGATATGAAGTACACAAAAGCAAAATTTTGGTGGAATAACTTATTATTGGCCCTTATTGCCTGTCAATTATGGTACCTTGGTGAAACAAAGTCATGAGTTTTCTCAGATAAACAATTTTTACGGTAGCCTTGCGCAGAACAAACAAAATGATGGTAGTTTTGGGAAATTACCCTTATTTTCCTGGTGATTTCTCTGCACATTGTGAACTTATTGGCTCGGTATATCGACAGGTAGCAAGTTCATGCCCGCCTGATTTATCAGTGATGATGCCTGGAGACCGGTATCCAACATACATTGCTCAGCCTGCACCTTTTCCATGTACAAGAGAAGGGATCTGTTGGCCTTCTCATGATCATCGCCCGTTTACCTCATCAGTGTAATACACCAGTGTATCTCAATTGTGCAGGTTGCAGACAAAAGAATTTAAGTATAAGAGATATTTGCAAGTTGTAAAGAAAACAGTAGTAATTGCCATTGCAGTTTCTTGTTTCTTCTGGAAGTGTAAGTTTTGTACAATCGCAACTACGAAAAGAGCATTTGTTGTAAAAATGAATTGCTGTCAGGTAACTTCGACAAAAAATGACTCATTTTTTTGAGGTAAAAATAGGGCACGATGCTCTGTTCATAGATATAACACAAAACAAGAAGGATACAGAGAAAGGCAGCTACAAGTAGAACTCGAAGTTCTCGGTTTTAGCAACAATGAATAGAGAACTTTTGGTTCTATTTCCAGCCCCTTAAAAGTGAGCAAACAAAAAGTACAAAGCTAATCAAGATACAACACCCAAATGACACACCGAACATCACAAAACAAACCTGACATCACGAGACAAAGAACCCAGACCCTCGTTCGCTCCCCGAATGCTCGACAGTCACTGCAATGTCCTCTATAGCAGCCACCCATGTCAAATGTAACAGGGACCTCAAAGTCTTTTTTGGATGATGCCCCTGCCCATAAGTACAAATTATGCAAGATGATAACCACTATTTCATCAACTGAACAATTCTTATCAATAAAGATTCTATCATTGCTCTTCGACCATGAAACCCAACAGCAAATAGGGAAAAGAAACTGCCACAGGAACCTCACATCTTCGTTTGGCATAAACCGAATCACCCATAGATTCAATTGAAGGTTCGAAAAAAGATGGCTATGATGCCTCAGAACAAAATGAACATTGAGGATTACCGATCCAACCCTTTTGTAGTTACAATTTCAAAAGAGATGTAAACGATAAGTATACACTGCACATCGGACTACACTAATAATCTTCTACAAACGAAACAGCAAAAGTGCCTTTGTACTGCGAAAGTGCCCACTAGGGAGCTTGTGATAAATCTCAAAAAGGTATTGTAAAGTTCTTCATATAATATGTACAAGTCTGTCTATTGGTGATTGAAACCGTTTGTTTGTGGAAATATAAACAGGATCAAGATACTGTTGTAAGCTTTTTGCTCCTTTTTCTTGCAGTTTTGGCCAGAGCATCACATATCACCCTCTTGCGATTTGAGATGTCATCAGCATCCGCAGACTGATTTTTGGCTTTGGTTGCAGAATTTTTGGCTTGATTCTCCAATGCCCCCTTCACAAAGAACTTCAGCCTCCGTAGTGTGATTTCACTCTGTACCAGGAAGTAATCAGTCTTAAACAACAATAAAGACTATTTCAACATTAGTAAACTATTGGAGACACGCTTTTCTTATGGCAACATCAGTAAGGGTAAATTCATATCAAAATGGGTGACATAATCAACATATGATTCTCTTCTAACGTGTTTTCCGCAAAATATAAAAAATCAGAGGAGTATTTTGCAAAACATATATGGTAAAGAATGGTCTATGCAACTCCTTTCTTTCTTATAGAGCGATTCTTCCAGCAGAGCCCCATGAGGCAACCAGGAATGTTTTTTTAATAATGAATGCACTTGAACTTGTTACTCAGACACTGATTTTATTGAAAACACAAAAATATTTTCTTGATGAATGTTTTACTTAAATATTAAATAGTGTAAAATGTGTTTGCAACTATGTTAAGTATATTCTTTTGCCCTTCCCTCAACTTTGATTCAAAAATTCCCCCAATTTTTCTAAATACTTCACCCCTTACCCTCCATAAAAGAAATAGAATCATAGACCTTCGTATTTGAAGAGGAAATGCTAGATATTTATGTCTAGTCCTTAACTTATTAGCATGGGTTAATTTTCATGAGGAAATATTGATTTTAGAGGCATAATGTGTAGTTTTAATAAAACTGACAAAGACTAAGATTTACATCCTAATACCAATTTTCTGTTTTAACAAGCCGATTAACATTTTCATCACACTATTTATAAATTTTCAACAGTGACGTAGTTATCAGGATGATCGAATTGTTTTACCATTGCTATTACTTCTCTTTGTGCCTCAATTTTGCAGTTACGGAAAGGAGGGATAAAACGTGAAAGTTGAAGAAGCATGTTTAAAAGAAACCTATTTGAGGAATACATACTTTTTCTTATTAAATATAATTCATAATTGTACTTTTTCTTATTTATAGTGATTTTAGAGTCATAGTTGTTGTCTTGATGATACTGATAAATACCAACGTTCACATCCTGATACCAAATTTCTGTTTTAACGAGTTTGTTAACATTTTTATAATATTATTTCTAGATTGATATCACTACAAGGGTGCTCAAATTCAAATTCTTTTACAAATATAATTACTCTTTACTTGACCATGTTTATCCTTCACATGATAACTGTTATCATTTCTCTGTGCCTCTATTCTTCTGTTACGAGGGGATACAACATGAAATTTGCCATAGGGTTCACAAGACTAAGATGGAAAAAAATGGAGGGATACCCACATTTTTTTTTCTTATTCAATATAGTTGATTATGTCGTAAGGATTCCATTTTCAGGTTGCGCTTATACTGTTAATACGAAAGAGTTTTAATTGAGGTAGAGTGAATCACCTGAGCGTCAATATCAATGTCCACCTCTTCAGCTGAATCTTGGAAGTTTGGATTGCTTTGAGCAATAAGCTCCAATGCCTTGAAAAGATATTCGGGACATAAAGAGGCAATCCCCGAACTAAGTTTTCTTTTCTCCTCTGTAGACATTTTCCTGACCAAATATTTTTCAAGCTTAGTGACTTACAAGCAGAACTTACAGTTACTCGTGAGTGTTAAGTCACCAGCAGGCAGACTTCCAAAATTAATTAATCTAAGGGCAAAAGATGGCTTGCATTAGCTAACAACATGCTTTATTATGGAATCTCTCTTTTTTTTGTTTCCTTCTTCCAGGGTGTTAGAATTAAATATATCCATGCTTAATGAAGAAAACTCGTACTGTGCTGAATAAGGTTATGTATGCAAAAGCTATTCAGGGCTACCAGTGAGACGCTCAAAAACTCCAACTGTATCTTCAAGTTAACAAGGATTTTATTAGATAATAAACCGCAGAGAATAATTAAAGCACATAGTTAGTAGTCTCCCTCTCGATAGGAAAAGAGCATGCAAGCATGTAAGAATTAATTTCCGAGAATAGTTAGGAACAAAAGTAGAAGTAGAATGTCAAGCAGGAACTACTTAAATGAATGAATTTTCTGATTGAAGTGTTATAGTGATTTAATGTGGAACACCTTCACTAGTCTTGCTAAAAAAGGATGATGGCATGACCTGAGCTAGTGCTGAAAATAAGAGTTTTTATCCTATCACGCTTACTGTGAATCAACGATACTAATGTTACTTCAATCAAATAAAAATAAACAACATCATAATACATTGAAAAATTCTTTTTTCCTCTTCTTTAGGTGCATTGTGAATTATAAAATTTCAAATAAAGAACAGAAGAACAGTCTGTTCTTTAACATAGTACTCGTTGCCAACACTTATTAGCTAGAAATTGGCTTACTTAGAAAAGTACTGTTTTCCCATAGTTTAGCAACAGTATCTACTACATAATATTTTTCATAATGCCAATTACTCATCTCTCTTTCGATTTGTTTCGAGCTCTAAGTGAGGATTTGAATCTGTCTATGTGACCCTAAATCCAAGCTCAACAGTTAAGTACAGTAATTACTAAATTTCTTAAGAACTTAAAACATGTTTTTCGTTCACATTTTAAAACAGTATCATTTATAATACTGACTGAGAATGGGCTGCAGGAAGTCTGGTGTTCAACTACTTTAAGCAGCAAACATAAGGGGGCTGAAGAGTCATACAAAATCAACATGAATCAGAAAAACAGTACGAAAATTTATGATTTACAGATTTTAGAGTCAACATAACTGTGATGGCACTAACAAAACAGATTATTACTACCCCTACTACTACTACTTTTGGGATTACCTGCATCTCTGCATCACTGACTCTCTAAGTTCCTCTATAAGCAAATTCAGATGGTTAAGCTGAAACATTAAAGTAAGTGTCAATACATTATAAAGGACTAGATTAAATTATCAAGATAAAGTAGGTCCACTTTAGACCACCAGCTAATTTGTCTTGGTTCAGTTTGTGACCTAGAGGGGCCTTTAGAATATTGCAACCAAGATATATCACAGACACACAGCTTTTGACAACGATACTGAGTACACAGGAGAGAATTGACCTAAAATTCTCCAGGTATCACAGATACACAGCTTCAAACTTAGAATTTCTGCAGGTATAAAAATTAGCACTTTAACCAAAAAAATGAAAAAGACTGAAAAAAATGTATAACCTCATTGTTAGTATCTCTAGCCAATTTTGCGATAGCAGCCTCTTGAGCTGCCAGGGCCTGTGCCTCCTCATCTATTTGTCTTTTTTCCTGTTCTAGGAAAGAAATAAAAAGAACAGATGATATGTATTATAGTCAAGGAAGAAATGCAGTTTTTAATTACTGAACAAAGTAAGAAGATATTCAAAGAAACCAGAGGTTCAAAGTCAGTCAGACATATAAGATCAAAAAGGCGCAAGGAAGGGGGAACAGGTGAATTGGTAGGAGATGGCAGTCTTGAGCAGATACTGATCCTTGCTAAGGAATGCCAACTAAAATCAGAAATGGATGAAATGACTTACAGCTGCAACAACTTTAGGTATCAGGTGAATCCATTTCTCTTCAAATTTTTGCTGCAGTGTTTTCGCCATTACATGAATATCATGTTTGTTGTCCTCGTTATAAGTCATAGCATTTGAGAAAACTAATCTGACATCAGCATATATTTCTCTGGCATTCTTATATACATTGGCCTCCATCTGTTTCTGAATTGTAGAGAAATCCATGGGCCTCTTAATAATCTAGCATGAAGACACGAAAAAGACTAATGATTATATAGAAGTTGGCAAATGAATTACAATTAACCATGTCATGCTAAACGTAAGATCCAAAAAATATTAACACTTTTTAGAGGAACCATAGTATGTGCAATAAATTTCATTAAGCTAGTATACTAGCAAAATCTAAATTACAAAATCCAAGTCTAATTTCTAATATTTGAATGTTATTCATATACTATATCTGTTACTATTATTATTACTATTATTTAAGAAAAGCCATGCTTTTGGTCAATATTTTTGGTCCTACCCTTTGCGAGTCACAAATTAAAATAATTTGAGCATTCTCCTCAACCATTTCCAATTAATTGGCCCTAATTGAAAGGGAAATTTTGTAAATCCAAAAAACCTAAATAAGCATGCACTACTTCATAACTTCCCAGCCCCATGTTCCGAATTCCTCATAACCGCACCGTTCCAAAAAAATTTATTGAGATTTGCCTCAAATTTTGTTGAAAAACACGTTTTTCCACGAAACACTCCTTCGCAAGAATGAAATGCAAGAGCAAAATAAAAATTTAGAAAGCAAAGCCTTACATAAAATGGAAAATGAACACCTATCGAGTTTTAGGGTACGTCATGATTAATTGAAGGAGGTCGGGTGATGTGATGCCTGCGAAGTCGCATTGCAAGTCTAGGGGGGATGGTGTGCTATGGCATCCTTTTGAATAATGTTGAACACCACATTGAGGCAAGTTTTATTTCATGGCCTATAAATATTGAACTACATGCTTCCTTATTCAAAATGATACTACGTATTTGTTATGAAGTTCTGGTTCTGTTCAGTAATTAATACAGTTCATTTTTATCGTCCTTTTTATACCTCTCCTTATTACATTTGTTTCAAAATGATACTACATTAAAAACAATCTATAATTGTTAATGGGTGTGATATACAAAAAAACATCGTAATACAAAAAGATATGTGATGAGATCACTAGATAGGTAATATGTATCTATATATAGTTTAAAAAAAATCCTTTACCACATGCTTATAGTTGTAAAAATTTCTCCTATCACATACTACATAGAACACCCACATATATGTTCCACAAATTTACAGTTTGATCAACACATGTAGTGTGAGAAAAATATTTTCCCACAGGACATCACCAATCTGTGAATTACCATACACTTCTATCACTTTTTCTGATCATTTTTACACATTTTTTTGGTTAGTATCAATTATTAAGGTGTTAACAAAATTATTTTATTACGCACAAGTGTGTATCGTATCATGCACACATCGCATCATGCGCACATCGCCTGCATTGGAAGACTAGTTTAATGTCACAAAAGCTCTCAATTAAACATCCTTTACAATCAAGATACTGGAAACTTGTCATGTGATTCATAATGTTTCTTGAGGACTCAACTGTGAAGGTATACAGGTTACAAGCCACCTAAAGTTGAGGTAGCAGGGTGCAATAAAAATTTCAACAGGGTAGTTATGTGAAAGTCTAATAGAGGTAGACAACATTATTCTGTACTTTAGCCAAATAAAAACTAGATAGAATACGTGGTAGGTTGTCATCTGTCAGATCATTAATAGACATGTATCAGAAAATGGCCCTTCGTTGCATGGGTTAACAATGAGAAACAAGGTCGCTTTATGCCAGCCAATTACCATTTTAGTTTCATGAGAAGTAGCCCTATTGCTATAATTGACTCGACGACAATCAGACTAACACCAGGACATAAAGGGTTGACAACAATTAGTCATAAAAATTTATTCCAACATTATTAGGTTTTCAACTATCCGTACTGTGTAACTGACCTCACATGGATAGGCTCATAATTCAGTATGATGCTGGTAATTTTCCTTACGTAGCTTGCTTAGCCAGTGTATTAGAGTTAGAGGTCCTAAAATCATTAGGGCGGTATAATGACTAATCATAAATGTAATCACTATCTAGGATTAGCAATGGCAACAGCATAGTTATAAGTTTTATTCCAACATATTAGGTTTCCAACTATCCGTACTGTGTAACTGACCTCACATGGATAGGCTCGTAATTCAGTACGATGCTGGTAATTTTCCTTACATAACTTGCTTAGCCAGTGTATTAGAGGCCCTAAAATCATCAGGGAGGTATAATGATTAATCATAAATGTAATCACTATCTAGGATTAGCAATGGCCACAGCATAACTATAAAGTCTCATGCACGAATTGCAGGACGTATCAGATTGCTCAACTTATCATGACAAGAAAAAAAACATATGTTATATCTCTTACATATCTTAGTATCACAATTCAACCTTGTGTGGTTTACCATGAAATGCTAAAAGCTGATGTAAATAAGTATCATTACCTTATAGTAATCACGGAGGCGAAGACCTTTAACATCTACAGGTTCCAGAAACGGCTCAGCCCATTTGTGTGCTGAGAGCTGAAAATTTTAAATTTCTTATTGATGGCGGAAAACATAAATATGACAAAGAAGTAGAAGATTGAAAAGTATGTAATCACTCAAAGATCTTATCTTGCCTGCTTCAAAATCGTGCCAAACTGGCACATAACCTCTTGCATCCTCTCCGAGCAACCAGATTCTTTTTGAGCCCCGTCAGTCTTATCCTTTAAACAGGAAGAAATCCATTTGAGGTTCTTGGGTTGCTTCTTATGCGTGTAGAAATCAGTCAGCTCTTTCACTCTTTGCTCCAACTGAACACAAATTCATAATGAAATAAACCCAACATTGAACCTTTTGGTTATGGATTTTTCTGATATTTGTCCCCCAATCTTAAGTATTTTTAAAATAGGGTTTTTTGCTAACACCACCCCCACCCCACAAAAAAAAACTTAAAAGTTTATACCCCCACCCCCCAAATCAAATGATGTTAAGTATTAAACAGTTGAAGTGAGAGTTACAATTCCAATGTTTCCCCCATTAGACTCACCCAAAGTTTTAAATATTAGATACCGGGAAACTATCGGATAGTCATAATCCAGACAGTATCAAGAAAATATTGGGGATATGTAGTAAATATCAGAGCGTCATATCGGATAATGTGTGTATACAATTTAATTTCTTAAATGTAATCTAAACATACTTAATAATATCTAAGGATACAAAAATATAAATAATATATATTTAAGATTTTACTAACCAACTGCAAAAACTTATACTTAGGGAAAAGAGCCTAATAGAATTTCCCTAAAAGAACTACATATGGCTATAACTTTTAACCATCAAAGAAACTTTGCAGAACTACATTGTTTGGTGACAAAGTATGTAAAAAGGGTATATCAGCCAACATATCGGTTGATATATTGGCAATGCTGGGGATATATCACCCAAAAACTGCCAAATATCGGTTAAAGATATTGAGACCATATCGTTTTGTAGCAAGCCTTATGAAAGGATACATCAACTGATATACGGGGGCTATATCTGGAATATTTAAACCAATGGACTTACCCGATCAAAATCCCAGCCATAGATATCATGAAGTTAAGCTTTAGGGACGAAAATCCAAAGTTTAAGGTTTAGGGGATTTCAATAAATATCAAGATTTGGCAAATAATTTAACAAATAATTAAATATCATAATTTGGGGGCTATGCATCCAAAAAACCATTATAAACAAGTTCATCAAAACATATATAATTTAAATAAATCCCCCAAATCTCGTAAATTTGTATCAAATAGTTCCCTCATTTAGAGTCCGTTATCTTTAACAAATAATCTTAACAATATTAAAGTCCCATTGTACCCTCATCTTTTTACAAATTTTTAACTAATAACCAATGTTTGAAAACAGGGGTTTTTTATGTGTGCAGTCCAGGAGAGCTTTAATGATTAATCGGGTTATGTGCCGATTAATCAGATGATGCGAATTATGCGTTTTTGAATTTTTAATATATAAATATTATTTTCAATATGTTAACATATATAAATTTATGAAAAATAGAAAATATATTTAGAAGCTTCGATTAATATGTTTCGCTAGAGAGATTCTAGGGGATGTTGCAAAGTTTCAAGGTGATTGTTGGAGAGCTTGTAGGGAGAGAATCAGAGGTCATACAATTTTCCATTGAGTTTCCACGAGCGACACGAGGTGGAGCAAGCGTCGACGAAGGTTAGATATAGTTGTCGCACCCACTGGGTTCAAACATGAGAGAATAGACAGAGGAGTAGCGGAACTTTGGGAAAACTTTAGGGTCAGGTATTTTTTTCCTTTAATAGTCAGGTTAGGTTTGCGGTAAATGAGTTTAACCTGGAAATGATCTAAAAGAAAAGCGTCCGCATAAAAAAAATTATCCGGATGCTTACTTAAAATGCGCCCGACTATTAGGATGACCACATAATGGAGCGCTTTTTCGCTAACCGAACAGGTTCCAAGTTCCAACCCGCTCACACATGATCAACCGTTTAAGTGGCTGCTTAATCCTCATTTTAGAACATTGCTAATAACTATTTAGGCCATCTTCCTTAGCCAATTAAACCCAAAAGCAAATCCTTCTATCTCTGGTTTTGATGTTTCTCCTTCAATATTGTTGTTTGATCTTGTGATCTCAAGTTTTAAAGATTTTAAGTTCATACAATAGAGAACTTGTAAACAAGATGAGGGTTTAATGAAAATTTTCGACCATGACAAGCTTACCATGGATTAAATACAATGGATTCCAACATCAGGTGCCCATTTGATACAACTTATGAGATTTGATGTACTTATTTAAAATATATAAATGTACATGTTTTGATGAGATTATTAGAATACTTAAGAATTGGGAACCAACAATATCTGGGGGGAATAAACCCCTTTTAATCACAAAATTGGAGAATATCTTTTACCTCGTTAGCCTTCGATATCATTGCATCGACTTGATTACTGAATCTTCGAGCAACCGCTGCATCGGTTTCGCTCGCTTCGCGCGCACCGCTACCGAAAAGATCGGTGTTTGCCGGCTCCATCGCCCTGCTGCTGCTGCTTCTTCTGCAACCGATGGGGTCGCCATTGTGGGTTACAAATTTTATAGGGTTTCGGAGATTTTGTCAAGGTTTGGAATCGGGGGGTTTTGACGAGGGAGTAATAAAATCGCGAAGAATGGGGAAATTTGCGACTTTTTGGGTGGTCGGCGGATTCGCGTGTTTTTAATGTTTTTAATGCTTAGCGGGTTTGGAAATTGCACATTAGTGCTATACATCTTCAACAATTGCATATTAGTCCAAACGAATCTGGAATATTTAAACCAATGGACTTACCCGATCAAAATCCCAGCCATAGATATCATGAAGTTAAGCTTTAGGGACGAAAATCCAAAGTTTAAGGTTTAGGGGATTTCAATAAATATCAAGATTTGGCAAATAATTTAACAAATAATTAAATATCATAATTTGGGGGCTATGCATCCAAAAAACCATTATAAACAAGTTCATCAAAACATATATAATTTAAATAAATCCCCCAAATCTCGTAAATTTGTATCAAATAGTTCCCTCATTTAGAGTCCGTTATCTTTAACAAATAATCTTAACAATATTAAAGTCCCATTGTACCCTCATCTTTTTACAAATTTTTAACTAATAACCAATGTTTGAAAACAGGGGTTTTTTATGTGTGCAGTCCAGGAGAGCTTTAATGATTAATCGGGTTATGTGCCGATTAATCAGATGATGCGAATTATGCGTTTTTGAATTTTTAATATATAAATATTATTTTCAATATGTTAACATATATAAATTTATGAAAAATAGAAAATATATTTAGAAGCTTCGATTAATATGTTTCGCTAGAGAGATTCTAGGGGATGTTGCAAAGTTTCAAGGTGATTGTTGGAGAGCTTGTAGGGAGAGAATCAGAGGTCATACAATTTTCCATTGAGTTTCCACGAGCGACACGAGGTGGAGCAAGCGTCGACGAAGGTTAGATATAGTTGTCGCACCCACTGGGTTCAAACATGAGAGAATAGACAGAGGAGTAGCGGAACTTTGGGAAAACTTTAGGGTCAGGTATTTTTTTCCTTTAATAGTCAGGTTAGGTTTGCGGTAAATGAGTTTAACCTGGAAATGATCTAAAAGAAAAGCGTCCGCATAAAAAAAATTATCCGGATGCTTACTTAAAATGCGCCCGACTATTAGGATGACCACATAATGGAGCGCTTTTTCGCTAACCGAACAGGTTCCAAGTTCCAACCCGCTCACACATGATCAACCGTTTAAGTGGCTGCTTAATCCTCATTTTAGAACATTGCTAATAACTATTTAGGCCATCTTCCTTAGCCAATTAAACCCAAAAGCAAATCCTTCTATCTCTGGTTTTGATGTTTCTCCTTCAATATTGTTGTTTGATCTTGTGATCTCAAGTTTTAAAGATTTTAAGTTCATACAATAGAGAACTTGTAAACAAGATGAGGGTTTAATGAAAATTTTCGACCATGACAAGCTTACCATGGATTAAATACAATGGATTCCAACATCAGGTGCCCATTTGATACAACTTATGAGATTTGATGTACTTATTTAAAATATATAAATGTACATGTTTTGATGAGATTATTAGAATACTTAAGAATTGGGAACCAACAATATCTGGGGGGAATAAACCCCTTTTAATCACAAAATTGGAGAATATCTTTTACCTCGTTAGCCTTCGATATCATTGCATCGACTTGATTACTGAATCTTCGAGCAACCGCTGCATCGGTTTCGCTCGCTTCGCGCGCACCGCTACCGAAAAGCAGCTGCTGCTGCTGCTTCTTCTGCAACCGATGGGGTCGCCATTGTGGGTTACAAATTTTATAGGGTTTCGGAGATTTTGTCAAGGTTTGGAATCGGGGGGTTTTGACGAGGGAGTAATAAAATCGCGAAGAATGGGGAAATTTGCGACTTTTTGGGTGGTCGGCGGATTCGCGTGTTTTTAATGTTTTTAATGCTTAGCGGGTTTGGAAATTGCACATTAGTGCTATACATCTTCAACAATTGCATATTAGTCCAAACGAAGGGATTTTATACATTAGCCCCTTACATCTTCAATAATTGGTATTAATCCCTCAAATCATGAAAATTGCATATTAGTCCGCCAAATCCTATATGGTCTTGCAAAATGGTGCCTCTGTTAGTATTTCAATTAAAAATCTAACACTAAACTACCCCCTCTCCGATGTTTCAAAATTTTGTGAGGCTCAACTTTCTGTTAGGATTATTTTGTATCCATCGGAGAACAAGAAGTGCATTTGGATTTTTTTAGGCGGATTTTAGGTTTAAATTACCTATTAAGAAACGGGTTGGGAACATAATAAAGGAGTAAAAGCATCCCTTCGCCTCCAACTGTTAGATTTGATGTAATATTTCACTTCAATCTAATGTAATTTAACTTGATGGACCATTTTGCAGGACCCTATAGCATTTGAGGGACTAATATGTAATTTTCCAACCTTGGGAGACTAAATATGTAATTATTGAAGATTTAAGGGACTAATGCCTTCAATAAATAATAATGATAATATAATGGTGATGGCAATAGCAGAAGATATTAGTAATCATGATCTTCTTAAATGCTTAAGATTCAATAATATTTGCTCTTTTCATGCATGATTTAGTAGCAAAAGGACAAGATTGGACTTTGACAAGATTGGATATTTGTTTAGGCACAGGGACAACAAGAATT
>NC_033802.1:4982650-4993387 GCF_001876935.1 Asparagus officinalis
AAGCAATCACACAAACATTAACATTGAGGTAAGCCAATAAACTTAACACAAGAAACATAAAAGCCAACTTGCTCATATAAAATAGGGTCTAACAATTATCTAACTTTTTTGAGTAATATGTAAAAACGAACTTCAGTGTATCTGAGCAGTACAGAGGAATCAATGAACATGAGACAATCGGTAAAAAGGTAAACGAACTCCCTCGATTTCTTTACTATCAGATCATGTGCCTAAGCTCAAAGGGTTCCGTAAACAGATGCTGTTCCTTCACAAAATATGTACAGGTCTTTCGATTGGCAACTGAACCTGTTCCTGTGTAGAAATATAAACAGGGTCAAGATGGCGGAGAAAGTCTTTTGCTCCTCCTTGTTCTCGCCAGAGCATCAGATATCACCTTCTTGCGCTTTGAAATGTCATCAGCATTCGCAGACTGCTTTTTGGTTTTGGTTGAAGAATTTTTGGTTTGCTTCTCCAGTGCCTCCTTCACCAAGAACTTCAGCCTCCATAATGTGATTTCACTCTGTCGAAGAAAAAATCACTCAATTTCAACTTAGTAAACTATTGGAATTTTTTCCACCTTTTTTTTTCTGTTGCAACATCAGAAAGGGTAAATTCATGTCAAAATGGGTGACATAATCAACATGTGATTCTCTTCTAATGGTTCTCAGTGGAATATAAAAAATAAAAATTGAGGTGAATTTTTCAAAACATCTAAAATAAGAAGGCTTTTTGTGCAACGTGTTCTTTCCTATACCTATGAGGCAACTGGGAATTTCTATGATGAATGAACTTGAACTTATTACATGGAATGATTTTTATAAATAACAGAAATATCTTCTGCATTTGCTTTCTTAATACTAAATAGGGTAAAATCTGTTTGCTTCTATGACTAATAATATTTTTTTGCCCCTCCCTCAACTTTCATTCAAAATTTCCCCCTAATCTTCGTATAGCACTTAAACCCCTCACCCAGTTACCCTGCATAAAAAACAGACCTTTTATTCAGATTTCAAGAGCCAATGCTAGATATTTATGTCCTTAGCTTACTAATATGGATTTGTATTCAAGAGAAAAATAGTGATTTTAGAATCATAATTGCAGTTTTGATAATACCAATAATGGCTGATGTTTCATCCTAATACCAATTTTCTGTGTTAACAAGCCTGTTAACATTTTCATAATATAAAATACCAACACTGATGTAGTTATTGGGATGCTCAAATTGTCTTGCCATTACTATCACTTTCTTATATTGTTGCCTTTTCTTTGTGCCTCCATTTTGCAGTTATGGAAGGAGGGATAAAACGTGAAAGTCGAAGGAGTTTGTTTTATAAAAATACTAGCACGAAAATGGAGCTACACATACTATTTCTTATTAAATATAGTACATGATGATATATGGCTTGTTTTCCTAGGTGGCATCTATAAGCAATAAAACAAAAGATTAATCAAGGTAGAGTGAGTGACCTGAGCGTCAATGTCAATGTCCACCACTTCAGCAGAATCTTGGAAGTTCGGATTGCCCTGAGCAATAATCTCCAATGCCTTGTAAAGATATTCGGGACATAAAGAGGTAAGCCCCGAACTAAGTTTTCTTTTCTCCGTTGTGGACATTTTTCTGTTGAAGTACTTTTCAACTTTAGAGTTGCCCGCAAGTAATTAGCAGACAACTTCCAAAATTAATTAATCAAAGGGGAAAATGGCTTGCAGTAGCTAGTATCATGGAATCTGTTTATATTTTTTTTTCGATTGTCTTTTAAGGTGTCAGTATTAAATATATCCATATGTTTAATGAAGGAAACCTGATGAGTACAGTGTGATTATGTATTGAAAACATATTTAGTCTGCTCCCGATGAGATGCTCAATAACTACAACTGCATCTTCAAGTTAACAAGGATTTTATAAGATAATAAGCTACACCAAACATGGTTAAAGCACAAAGTTAGCAGTCTCAAGACTCTCAAACAGGAAAAGACGAGCATTTTCTAACCATGCAGGCAAGTGAGAACTAATTTTTCTGATTGAGGTGTTAAGAGTGGTTTAATACGAAACTTCCTCAATAGTCTTGCTAAGAAAAAGATAAAAGACGAAATGAGCTGCTGCTGAGTTTTTATCATATCATGCTTACTGTGGACAGTTCACCAGTGCTAATCTTACTTTAATCAAATAAAAACAAAAAAATATCATAACATAAAGACAAGGGAAGGAGTTAATAAACAGTCCCCTCCTCGTGACAGGAAGATGGTCTGTTCTTTAACATGATACGAGTTGTCTTCTCTATGCTTGATTAGCCTGAAATGTGCTCACTCCATATTTCATCCATGTGCATTTGCTGACATAACATTTGCTTATCTAGCAAAGTACAGTTTCTTCATAGTTTAGCAACAGTATCTTCTACATGATAGTTTAATAATACTAATCAATCATCTCTCATTTGATTTGTTTCACGTGCTAAGTTAGCATTTGAGTCTATCAATGTTATCCCGGATCCAATGTCAATAATTAAATACATTAATGAACAAATTTCTTCAAGAACTTAACACATGTTTTTCTTCATATCTTAAAATAATTTAGCGTAGAGATCTCAATATATTATGATAATGGCTGGGAATGGGCTGTAGGAAGTCCCTGCTTAAAGTCTCGCAGCAAACATACAGGGGCTAAAGAGTACAAAATCGACATGATTCAGAAATCAGTATCAAAAGCTATGATTTAAGTCAGTGAGAGTTGACATAACTGTGATTATACTAACAAATCAGGAGTTCCTTCCTTTTTTTTAATTTTGTGTTTTTTTTTTTTTTTTTTTTTTTTGGGGGGAGGGGGCCGGGTTTGGGAGAAGGTTACCTGCCTCTCTGCATCACTGACTCCTAAGTCAATCTACATGCAAATTCAACTTGTTAAGCTGAAACAATAAACAAAATAAGTGTCAATACATTATTCCAAAATTTAACGACTAGACCAAATTATCTAGCTAAAGCCTACTTTAGACCAGCAGCTACTTTGAACTGTTGTGATCAAGATGGGCCTTCAGAATATTGCAACCAAGATAAGTCACAGTTTTGACAAATATACTAAATATGCTGAAATTCTCTAGGTATAAGAATTGATACTTTAACAACCTTCAACCTTATATTTTTCTCCAGGTATAATAAACAGCACTTGAAATATGAAAAGAGCAGATGAAACGTATAACCTCATTGTTTGTATCACTAGCTAATTTTGCGATGGCAGCCTCTTGAGCAATCAGCATATTTGCCAGGGCCTGTTCCTCCTCATATTTTTGTCTTTCTTCCTGTTATAGGAAAGAAACAAGAAGGACACATCAGACGTGCTACAGTGAAGGAATGAAAGTTTTCGCTACTGAACAAACAAAAACATATATTCAAAGAAACCAGAGGTTTAACGTTATTCAGACATAAGAGTTCAAAATGGTGCAAAAAAGTGGGCAGCGGTCTTCAGCAGATACTGATCCTTGCTGAGGAATACCTACTAAAATTAGAAATTGATGAAATGACTTACAGCTTCAACAACTTCAAATAACAGATGAACCCATCTCTCTTCAAATTTTCGCAGCAGTGTTTTAGCCATGACATGAATATCACTTTTTTCCTCATTGTAAGTCATGGCATTTGAGAAAACTAATCTGACATCAGCATATATCTCTCTGACATTCTTATATAAATTGGCCTCCATCTTTTTCCGGATTGTAGAGAAGTCCATGGGCCTCTTAATAATCTAGCATGTGTGAAGACACCAAAAAAACTAATGATTATATAGAGTTTGGCAAACTGCTAACAATAAACCATATCATACTAAAACTAGGATCCAAAAGTTACGAAAATTTTTGTAGGGATTATCGTATGTGCATAAATTTCCTTAATCTAGTATGCTAACTAGGTCTAAATTGCAAAAAACAACTCCAGTTTCTAATATTTGAATATTATTCGTAAGGTATTTTTAATATTACGAAATGCTCAATTAAACACCTTTTACAATCAAGATACTGGAAACTTATCCACGCAGCTCATAATGTTTTTAGAGGACACAATAACGAAGGTACACAGGTCACAAGCCACCTAAAGTAAACAGGGTGAAGTTACAATTTCAACAAGGTAGTTAAGTGAAAGTCTAATAGAAATAGGTGGCATTATTCTGTACTCCAGCCAAATAAAAAGTAGATAGCGTATGTGGTAGATTGTTGCTTGTTGGATTCTTGATATAGAGGAGTATTAGAAATTGGCCCCTGGTTGCATGGGATTAACTTTGAGACAAACAAGGTGGGTTTTACGGGCAAATACCTTTTTAGTTTCATGAGAACATCCCTATTGCTATAGTTGACAGTAGTCACACTAACACCAGATCAGAAAGGGTCGACATGATTAGTCATATAAATCTATTTTCACTTTTACCAGATTTTTCACCAATCCATGTTGTCTAACTGAACTCACATGGATAGGCTCATAATTCAATATGATGCTGATGATTTCCCTTTACACACTTCGACATAACTTGCCTAACCATTGTACTAGAGGTCTACATATCATCAGCGAAAGCATAATGACCAATAACAAATGTAATCACTATATAGGATTATCACTGCCCACAGCATAACTATTAAGTCCCTTGAAGTATTTCAGGATACCTATCAGAATTTTTGAATCGTGTTCAATAATCATCTAATTATGCACAGAAAACATATATTATATTTCTAGCATATCTTTATATCACAATCATCCTCGCGTGCTTTACAATGAAATGCTAGAAGCTGATGTCAAGCATTACCTCATAGTAATCATCAAGGCCAAGACGTTCAACTTCTACAGGTTCCAAAAATGGCTCCGCCCATTCGTGTGCTGAGAGCTGAAAATATATACATTTCTAGTGTTAACAAAAAGCATAAATCTAATAAAGAAGTAGAAGAATGAAAATATGCGACTTCAATAAAAAAAATCTTATCTTGCCTCCTTCAAAATAGTGCCAAACTGGCTCATAACCTCTTGCATTCTCCTGGAGCACCCAGCTTGTCTTCGAACCTCATCAGCCTTATCCTTCAAACATGAAGAAATCCATTTGAGGTTCTTGGGTTTCTTCTTGTACTTGTAGAAATCGGACAACTCTTGCACTCTTTGCTCCAACTGGACACAAATTTGTAAGCAAATAAACCCAACATTACCTTTTTGTTGCGGATTTTTCTGATACTTGTCCCCCAAATCTTAAGTATTTCAAAATAGGGTTTTTTGTCTACATACACACAAAAAATCAATATTCATTAAAGTAACCACCACCACCACCCCCCCACCCCCAATAAATAAATAAATAAATAAAACGGAGGAGGTGGAAGATGTGGAGATGTAACATTGATCCCTCCTCTTCCATCCACCCCCTTGCTTCCTCTTTCATCCCATCTCATACGCCCCCCTTCTCCTCTCCTATTAAACCATGGTTTGCACGGAAGATGAGGAGGGCCGAGGCGAGGGACAAGGGAGAATGGTGGAGGTAGGTAGATTTAGTTAGGGTGGGTGAAGAGGGAGAAGGGAGGCGGATATTTTCAACATTTAGGGTAAAAGTTAAAAAAGTTGCTGTGGGATGGTTAATTGAAAGTTAAATTCACTTATAAGATGGTTTCTATATAAAAAAACTTGAAAGGCGGTTTTCATCGATTTGACTTATTTTAAAGGTGGTTTTCATGAAAAAATCTCTTTAAAATAACTTCATTTAAACACATGTAATTTAAGACATTGGCAAAATAAGTCACACCTTTTACCAACAAGACTTAAAGAAAGTGACGTCAATGACAACAAGACCTAAACAGTGACCTATTTATCAACAAATCATTTGTGATTGCCATTTC
The DNA here is from genome assembly GCF_001876935.1 of Asparagus officinalis. Classification (NCBI taxonomy): domain Eukaryota; kingdom Viridiplantae; phylum Streptophyta; class Magnoliopsida; order Asparagales; family Asparagaceae; genus Asparagus; species Asparagus officinalis. The sequence goes on from NC_033802.1 coordinate 4,988,503, forward strand.
TTTATTTAATCGGCAAAAGTAAGGATTTTTTTTGCATATATGCCCCTCATATCTCCTATATTTACAAATTTACTCTCTGAAATCTCATATTTGAAAATATCATCTAACAATTTCTCTCTTTCCACCTTCCCCTTTCCTCCTCCCACTCCCTCTCCCTTTTATTCCTCCCACATGGGCAGAACTCTGACCACGACCTCCCTTACCACCTCGACCCACCATGGCTATTAAGCTAAGAAAAAAGAGTAGATAGAAGAAAAGAAAGAAGAAGAGGAAGAAGAATAATGAGGATTGAGAGGAGCGATAATACTTCATTCATATCCCTTTGCTAACCCATTACATCTCCTATATATACAAAGTTCAGCTAGCGAACAAAACTTTTAACAACCATTACGGATGTCATCCTTTGATTGGTTCTCAAATCATGATTGTTTCGCAACTCTACAATCGTTGCCATCCTAACAGCACCTACGCAGGGGTGCGAAGATTCTCTTCCCTCTCTAGCTTTGGGCTCAAGTAATTGAAATGGGTCATTGTGGATTCCTACAGGGCCTGGTCAATTAACTAACATACGGGCTCTAGCTTAAAGGCTTTTAACCTGATGAGTCCTCCCCTTGACATTGGTGTCACCTCGACCTCATAGGAAGGGAACTTAGAGATAAAGGGGTAAATAATCTTCCCATGTGACCTCACTTTCCTCTCCTCCCATCCATTTCACAAGCAAATAAACCACCCCTTCCTCCCAACCTTCTTAAGCCAGCAATCAAGGATCTTTCAGGCACAAGATCCTCTGTTATCCAGTGAGCAAGAACCTCATATGCAAGTATAACTTCTCCTTTATATGGTTTAAGTTGAGATATGTGAAAGACTGGGTGAAACTTCACCCCCTTTGGTAATTTCAGTCTATAAGCAACATTGCCCTCTCGAGCTAGCACAACATAGAGTCCACAGAACCTGGCTAAAAGTTTATAGATTCTCCGACTCCAGCCGTGATCTGTTTGTATGGTTGGAATCATAGTAGCACATTGTCCTTTACGTTGAACTCACGTTCACCCTGTTTCTTATCTACAAAGCGCTTCGTCTTAAGCCTTGAGAAGGTTGTCTTTAAGCAACTTACTTATCTCATCACGCTCTTTTAATGCCTCCTCCACCACATGAACGTGTGTGGTGTCCGACACGTAGGACAACACAGCTGGAGCATCCCGCCCATATAATGCCTTGAAGGGAGTCATGCCTATTGATGTATGTCAACTAGTGTTTTACCGGTATTCAACCCAACTAAGTCATTCACTCCATTCAGTAGGCTTAAGTCCACAGAAACACCTCAAGTAAGTTTCAAGGGCCTTGTTAACAATCTCCGATTGCCTGTCAGTTTGGGGATGGTAGGCTGAGCTCATGGCTAATCCCATGCCATGCAAACGAAAATTTTTTGCCACATTTGACTAGTAAACACAAGATCGCGGTCACTCACTATGCTCATCAGCATGCCATGTTAGTTGGAAGCAGTGTTAGGGGGGGGGGGGGGGCGCAAAGCATCTTTATGCGCACATGCGTAAGGCGCAATGCGATACGCGCGTCCGAGTGATGCGAGGCGCACACCGCACACATAATTTTTTAATATATGTAATCAAGCGTGAAAGAACATGTTTTTAGAATTTACATAAAAAATATCATGATAAATAATATATTACTACAAAATCACAATATAATGCCTTAATTTCTAAAGCTAACACCCAACGTAGTAGCAAAATTCATAAAATTTTAAATCAAATGTTAAATCAAGATTAATATCCAAGCAAAGGATTAGTAATTGTCCTCAATTAAAGGCTATTAAAAAGGCCCAATGGATTTATTTTACTTTTTAGGATATGAAATATCAAGTATAAAGACTCGATTGAAATGTTAACAAATAAAACTATATGAGGATATGTACTATATGCACCCTACACAAAGTAAGGATGTACGCGAGGCGCAAAAGGTGCTGTTGCATCAGATGTGGGGCGCTTCGACACCGCCCCGCATCGTAAGGCGCATGAGGCGTAATGAGACGCGCGCCCTTGAAAACACTGGTTGGAAGATCCCTTGAAGAATACCTTTGCAACATAAAGTGCGGTGTACAGGTGTTTGAGCGCAAAGAAGTGCGCATATTTAGTCAGTTGATAAACCACTACATAAGGGATTATGTGCCTCTACTTAGAGGCAATCCCTCTACAAAATCCATAGAAATTGACTCACATACCTGCTTAGGAACAAGAAGTAGCTGCAACAGTCCATTTGGTCTCGTAGCCTCCCCTTTTGCCTCTGACAAGTATCACACTCCCGAACAAATCGCCTCACCTGATCATGGGCCACCAAAAACTTACCCGTAAGCATCTTAGTGTCCAATGGTAACCTAAGTAACCGCCTTGGGGTATTGAATGAGAGGCTGTCATCAATTCTTAGCAAAGAATGGATGAAGAATTCATGGAAATCTCGCCTTTATAGAACTAGAGATCATCCACCGGTTATTTGTCTTTCTAACTCATCATAGAATACATCTTCCTTAACCTCTTTCTTGATACATTCCACCCACCTTGGAACAAATAGGGTAATACCAGTGCACTGCTTTTCCAGAACAACCTTACGCGAGAGATCATCTGTCATAACATTGTCAACACCCCTCTTGTATTCGACTCCGTAGTCAAACCCAATCAATTTCCAAAGCCAGTGTTCTGAGCATCTATGCCAATTCGTTGGTTGAGAATGTGTCTTTTACTCTTCTGGTCCGTCCTAAAAACAAACATACTCCTGATCAAGTAAGAACGTTATTTTTTTACTGCAAGCAAGATCACCAGATCTTCATTCTCATAGGTAGAGAGTGCTAGAGCCCTCCCCTTTAGCGCCTTGCTCATGTAAGCTATGGATGACCTTGCTGGGTTAACAACGCACCTATACCAAACCCGATCTATCACACTCCACCTCGAATGGCTCCTCATAATTTGGCATTTTCAACATTGTCGGGGTTATTAGTGCCTCCTTAAGCTTGTTGAATGCATCTTCTGCCTTCAGACCCTAATAAAACCCTCCTTTCTTCAGAAGCTCAGTCAATGGTCCCGCTATACTACCATATGATTTAATAAACCGTTGATAGTAGCCCGTTAAGCCTAAACATCGCGCAATGCTCTCGGCATTATAGGCCTCGGCCACCCCTTAATCACTCCACCTTCTTTTTATCAACTGCCACTCGCATTGATACAACATGGCTCAAGTATTCCACCTCTTGTACTCCAAAACGACATTTGCTTCGCTTTGCACATAGGTAGTGTTTTTGTAGCTCTTCAAAAGTAGCTCTCAAGTGTATCAGGTGTTGCTCCTTTGAGCAACTGTAGACTAAGATATAATCGAAAAACACAAGGACAAATCGTCGGAGATACTCCTAAAAGATGCGGTTCATGAGCGATTGGAAGGTTGACGGGGCATTCACGACTCCAAAAAGGCATTACTGAGAATTCATAACAGCCTTGATGTGTGTCGAATGTTGTTTTGGGTACATCCTCATCGCTAACTCTTATCTGATGGTAGCCCAAGAGGAGGTTAAGCTTGGAAAAGATGCAAGCACCATGAAGTTCATCTAGAAACTCGTCAACTAGAGGGATGAGGAATTTGTCCTTGATGGTGTTTTGATTGAGAGCCTTATGGTCTACACACATGCGCAATTTCTTATTATATTTCCAAACCATGACTACAGGGGCGACGAATGCACTTGTGCTAGGACGCACAATCCCTACATCTAGCATCTCCTTCACAATAGATTCTATTGCTTTTTCTCAGTGGAAAGGTTGTCGATACACCAGCACACAAGCTATCTGCAAATTGTTAATCAAAGGAATTCAATAGTCGCAGTCTCTTGCAGGTGGAAGCCCCTTTGGCTCCTCAAATATGTCTTCATACTCTTCAAGTAAAGATCGCAACTCATGGTCTTGACTGGCTGTATGTTCAATTGAAGCCTCGGTGGAGCAAAGTTATATGTTCAAATAAGGAGAGAGAGGTTGAGAAGAGGGGTAAGGTTAGAGGAGGGAGTAGGGGTGAGGAGGGGACGTTGTGGATTGGGAGGAGAGGAGGAGATGGTGGAGAGAGAGATAGTTGGATTTTTCAGCAAATATTAGAATTTGGGAGTAAATCGGTACATATGAGAGATTTGAGGGGGAATATATGCGAAAAGCCCTTAATTTTGCCACTCAAATAAAAAAAAGGCAACCGGAAATGTCTCGTTGGTAAACTTGATCAATTTTTAACCTCATTGTTGCCGACGTCACTTTTAGGCCTTGTTGATAAAAGGATGACATTTTTTATGTCACTCTTAGTAATTTAGCCTATAGTTTAAATAAGGCCCCCAAATCTCATAAATTGTATCAATTACTTCCTTCATGTTGGAACCCATTCTCTTTAAACCCTAAAAAACTCCGACAACATTAAAGCCTCCCATTATACCTTCATGTTCTTAGAAATATTTAGCTAACAACTATAATGGCCCTCTCTTAGGCAATTAAAGCGGACCAAATCTTTCATTTTTCTCATTTTTTTCATTCCTCTCACGTGTTTTCCTCTTCAGTGTCTACTGTTGATGTTTCAAATTTAATATTGTTGTCTAATCTTCTGATTTTAAGTTTTAATGAAAATCTAACCACGTCGAGTTCATTTATCGAGACTTATTTAAAATACATAATAATAATATAAATATACATGTTTTGATGAAATTGATTTAAAATACTTGAGAATTGGGAGCCAAACTATTTCCTTTACCTCATCAGCTTTTGTTATCATTTCATCGACTTGATTACTGAATCTTCGAGCAACCGTTGCTTCGGTTTCACTCTCTTCGCGCGCACCGCCACGGCCAAGATCAGCG
>NC_033802.1:4993408-4995622 GCF_001876935.1 Asparagus officinalis
TCTTCTGCAGCCGATGGGGTCTCCATTGTGAGTTACAAGCTTTCTAGGGTTTCAGAGATTTTGTTAAGGGTTTAGAACTGGGGGAGTTGTAGCAGTATTTGGGTTTTGGGTTTTTTCGATATTAGTCCCTTACCTTTTCATATTGTGAAATTAGTCCCTTAAGGGCCTGTTTGGATTTGTAGGGCGTGAAGGGAAGTTAAAAACTGAGAGAAGGGAATGGAAGGGAAGGGAAGGGAGTTCCCTTCTCCTTGGTTACACCCCAATTTGGGGGGTAATAAATTTTATACTATTAGGGGATGAACCAAGAGGAACTAGGGTGAATTAATTTCACCTCCTAAGTGTTCCCAAACAAGGTGAATGGAGGTGAATGGTTCCCCTAACTTCCCTTCATCCTCATTCCCCTCAATCCAAACAAGCCCCAAATCTTTGAGATTGGAGTTAGGTCACTCAAATTTTAAGGTATTATGAAATTAGTCACTCAAATCATTGAAATTGTATTAGGTTTCCAATCACTAAGTTATTTCCAAAAAATTAGATCCTTCAATCAAGAGCATAGATGAAAATTAGAGGGATTACCAAGCAAAATCTATTGTTATGGGACTTAACGATTAGATCGCAAATTCTTATAATTTATTTCAGATTAATCTCTCCAATTATTGCATTTGTTCTAGATTGAAGGGGAGATGGGAAATATCTTAAGAATTAGGTGACCTAATAACAATTTTAATTATTTAGAATAACTTAAAAATGAATGATTTTAATTCAATAATTTAAGGGGCTAATTAAAAAATAAAAACCTTCGGGTTTTTTTACCTTGGGATGGTGATTGGGTTTTTCGATTCTTATCCGAAATGTTATCGGGTTTGGAATTGAATGCAAATATGTCACCCGAATATCCAGATGTCCGATATATTTGGATTTTGGAAATTTCTGAGAAGTATTCGACCCATTACGTGCATATAATAGAATTAGTACCATGTGAAGGGTCTCTAGAAAAATAATAAAAATAATGTAAATATTTGAATGTTCTAGTTCAGAAGTGATTTGAAAAGAGGGGTTAATTATCAGTACTCGTATAACAAATAAGTCATGACAATTTCGTGTTAACATCACACAAAGCATCCATACTTTACAACAACGAAACAAATGATATTTAATATTTTGCTAAAAAAAATATAGATATGGTTTACAACAAAGTTCATTCATGATTTATTATTTATGTAACTAATTAATTTATTCAATACCTTCTAGTCTGATAAAACCCAATCACAATCGTTTGATATAAGTTACTAGTGTGAACACCGTGCAAAGCACGAAATAATTTTTTCCCCCCGCTACAGTAATTTTTGAATTACTATAGTACGCACTGCTGCTACGATATTCCCTTGTACTGTAGTGCTACGATATTCCCTTGTGCTACAGTGATATTTTTTAAAACCCCTAAGGTGTCCAATTTCATGTTTGCTACAGAAATAATGCTACAGTAATAATACTACAATAAATCCTACTGTACCATTTACTGTAGCATGAATAGTAAATCTTAGGTTATCCCATTTGTATAGAGGAGTAAATTCAAGATAACCCTCAATTTAATGTTTTGATATAAATTGTTCTTCATGAATTAAATCTTAGATTTTGATTTGAAATTTAAAACATTCATTTTTGTATTGATAAATTATTTATGCACCAAAATATAAGACCAAATTATGAGAACAAACTCAATAGGTGATTTACAAATTCTTGATCTAGTTAATTTTGTGCGAACCTTTCTCTTGCATTTAGAAAGTACCAACTCCAATAACATTGACGAGTTAGGAACAGCAAATCAATCGTTTTCACTCAGAAGTAAAATACATCTGGACTAGAAAAGCATGCAAATCAAAATATATCTCCACGAATACAAAACTACTACAATACAACACTCCTCATACCATAAGCACCAAAATTTTCAGCATGCAAATCAAGTCAAATAGGAAAAACTTCGAGACCACAAAAGTAGAAACCAAATCACAGTAACATTATCCAGTATCCAATCCTGATTAAAAAATGATTCTACGGAAATTGTTCTCATCAAACATTTATGCACGCAAATATTAAAGTGCCATATTTCTATCTGACAGATTTAACATTTATGCTAGCGCAACGGCAGCTTATAAGAAAAGAGAGAACAAAAACTCTCCAAAGTTACTTCTTCAATCTAGTGCTATCCAAGGC
>NC_033802.1:4995644-4998168 GCF_001876935.1 Asparagus officinalis
TGTTGGCTGAGTTGGAAATTGTGTGAGCAACTTCTCGAGCAGCCTCAATCTGTCTTAAAGCGAGAAAAGCTGGATTGTTCGCAATTGCTTGACCTATCAGCTGTGCACTCTTAGCTTCTCCCTGTAAAAGAAAAGGATCAGGATGTTATTACCATGGAAAAAAATGGGTCTGATATCCAGAATCTTACCATAACCAGAATCCCCAAACAAAATTGTGTTTGATTTAACGAAAAAATTGCAGAGGAAAGTGGATGGGATTTGGTATTACATATAGAGCCTGTTTGGTTCAATAGAGGTTAGGAATAGGATTAGGAATCCTATTTTATTTATGGATTCCAACCTAATCCATATAAAATTTATAGACAAGTTTTAATTTTATGGAATCCTATTTTTTTTTGCATTCTATGTTTGTTTCACCCAAAGGATTAGGAATCTCACTTTTATAGAATTGGTCCAATTCCTAATACCATGTTTGGTTCAGAAAAAATTGGGAGAGGTGTCAGAAATCGGAATAAGAATTGGAATAAGAATTGGGAGAGGTGTCAGAAATCACGCCCAATTCCTCTCAAAAAGAACGGATTTGGGTTTCCTGAAATTACCACTGTTTGAGCCACTTTATATAATAGCAATTCTATAAATTTTTTTTGAACCAAACTCAGGATTAGGATTCAGTTGGATTCCATTAATTATGAAAACGCCACTGTCAGGTCCAAATACCATTCCTATTCCATAAACTTGGTGAAACAAACAGGCCCATAGCAAATTCCTGAATCATACTACAGGACGAAGGAAACGTGGGCCCACATCAAATTTTTCAATTTTTCCATTCAACCAAAACAAAAACAAGGAATTTGAAAATCTTAGGATTTTGAAGAATTTTGAATGTTAAGAAATTCAAAACCCACATTTGGAGCCAAAAGGCTCTTAAACATATTACCAAGGTGAAAATATTAGTCAATATTATGAAATATAGCCTAATAATTATGGACTATATACCCTAATGATTATGGAAAAGATAATATTTCATGAGTATGATACATTTCCATGATACAGATTCATGGGTCATAAACAAGTGCTAGAAGAAATCCAGAGTAGTGACATATGGCAAATATTATTTAACTTATGCTCACCTGAGCTCGGATAACAGCACTTCTCTTGTCTTGCTCAGCCTTCTCCACAATAAACTTGGCCCTCTCAGCTTCTTGAGCTGCCACTTGTTTAGCTTCAATTGCATGAGTGAATTCCTTCCCAAAGCTCAAGGTAGTAATGGAGACATCATCGAGTGCAATGTTGAAGTTATTAGCCCTCTCAGTCAAAATTTTCCGAATTTCTCTACTCACAGCCTACATAATCACAAAATATTCTTAAATAATGTGAATAATTTTACTGAATGCTTCAGACCGACTTTTAGTTAAGCGTACCTCTCTTTGTGTGATCAGCTGACTAGCATTGTATTGGGCAACAACTGCTTTCAAAGTTTCATGGATAATTGATGGAAGAACTCGCTCGTTGAAGTTCTCCCCAAGAGTTCGGTAAATCGTAGGTAATTGGTCAGGCAAAGGGCGAGTGAGAACTCGAAGCCCAATTTTTACCTACAAGTGAAGAAGCAGTCTCAATGTTCATATACAAAATGGAGGCAGTGAGTAAGGAACACTGCTGCGGTTATCTTAAAATGGCAATAGGCACAAGCAAAAAATGCAAACCATTTTGCAACAATGACTTGTGGAGTAAACACTCTTACATAATATAAGAAACAAAACCTACACGTGGACGCAAAATAAGGTCTGTCAAATATCAATGACCTTTCAACGATGAATTATGGAGCAGACACGCTTACATAATATAAGAATCATGAAAACCTACACATGGATGCAAAACAAGGTCCGTCAAACATCAATGACCTTTGAATGTATGATATACCTAAAAAACTCAATAAAAGCGTAGAGTGACTATGCATATTTTCATCCCGTGTTCTCCGGCAATTCCACAAGAGGTTTCAACAGCTTTCAACCAAATGATGAGAACAATGTAGTAGTTTATATAAGTATAGATGACAATAAAAAGCAGATTAAGACTACGAAAAATAGCTATATTTATCATTAGTGTTTGCTCTAGAATGAAAATCAATAAAGAAAAACCATCAGGATATGCAAATATAATGTCGTAAAGAAACTAAGGGTAGGAATTATTTCTTGACGGGCCTGCATTGCATATCTAGGGAAGTCAAAGTGTTAAAATACTACCCTGTACAACTGAGTACATAGGTACTATTAAGACCTTTTGCTCCCAACTTCACACCATGCTGCTAACGTCATTAGCATCAATAGGAGTCAATATCATATGCAAATGAGACAGAAGCAAAAAAAGCAAAATTACTCACTTTTCTACTTTCCTTATCCTCCATCCCTATAAGGATAATGAAGTATGCAGTATGGTTAATGATTTTCCACAAAAAACGAAAGAAGAAGGTGTTGCAAGAAAAAGATTATAACCATGATATCAAAACTGAAGGCACTGTTGGATT
>NC_033802.1:4998187-5025743 GCF_001876935.1 Asparagus officinalis
AAGAATCACCATTTAGAAGATCCATCAAACTAAGTATCGGCTCAAAGGACACTTTTCTTTCCACCATAAAACCCAAATTCAGCATTCTTCACGGGGCTTGGATCTCTCTTTGACCCGCTTTTGAGCAAATTTATGAAATAGACAAAGCCTGGTCTTGTACTTTAGGAGAACGTTGCGTCAATTCAAAACCCACTTTGCATTTCACTTAAGCAAATTCATTTATTTCTTCCTTCTCCAACACCTCTCCTTCATCATACCTATGACGCATTGATTGGCAAAGGTCCTGAAAGTCTTCAAAAGGTTTTTTTCCATAAATTAATATATCTTTTTTCTTAATCTTCACCGTGCCCTATTTTAAATCAAAAATTTTTTAATGCTAGTATTATTTCTTAACTTTTCTATTGATATTTCTTTCTGAAAGGAAAGAAATGAGGCCTGATACAATGCTAATAGGCAAGACATTCCATAATTTAGGGGACATAATGTTGTGATGTTTGCTCACTTAACACCCTACTAAATTCTAAAATAAAAAAAATTAATACATTGAGCTTGAGCAAAAGTAGATAATTGTGATTAATTGCATATAAAAATAGTAATGCCCCACATTTATTCCATTTATTTTCAATTGCAAGAAATTTGGACAGTAGGGCATAGATAATATGGTTGTCGTGTAATGTAGGTTTCTTCAATAGTTCTACTATTAATCTGACAGTACATCCCTCCTGCATATTAGTAACGGACAACAAAAGGTATAAAGGTTGAGACAATTGAAAAATATGGTTGTCGTGTAATGTAGGTTTCTTCAATAGTTCTACTATTAATCTGACAGTTCATCCCTCCTGCATATTAGTAATGGACAAGAAAAGGTATAAAGGTTGAGACAACTGAAAGTTATATAAAAGGTACCATTTGCAGGTCACGGCTTCCTGATGTACTCTCCACAAGATGGGGTCGTGCACGAACGTCATAGATAATAGGCCTCTCAAACCAAGGGATTATCAAATGGGTTCCTTCTGGATAAACCTGCAAAAGGATTTCCATTGTTTCCTTTAGAAAAATATACAAAAAAGATGTGTTTGTCTATTACAGATAGATGGATCAAATATTCAAACTAGTTCATAGAAGTTACTAGAAAATGTGAGAGAAAAGCAATCTAAACTATATTTCCAGTAGCCATTCATTAACGTTCTATTAATCTCCATGTTACTCATGCCACAGTGCAAGTTACAGTAAAAGTACATGAAAAAAGACAATGAATATGCATGAGGAATGGAGAAAACAATATCCACAATAAATCGGAGACTTTTGACCTGTTTCAATCAAGGTATATATGATTTGGATTCAGTAACAAAGATCTTTTTTGGATCTAATTTCAGCATTCTACTGAAAATTAATGCAACATGTATTATAGGCATCCAAATTACTAAATCGCTGCCCAAATAGATATTTTCCGATGAAAAAAATACCCTCTGAAGCAAGAAGAATACTACGCATTCAACAGCAATAACAGTACCATATATAGACCAAATAATACAAATCAATCCTTGATACGCATGATAGACCCAGATATCTCTTTATGGCTTTAAAGGTGCACTTTATTCCCTCTCTTCTAATTTCTACAAAATTAGGTAAGATGTAAAAGCTAATATCGTATAATATGACCATTATATGCACTCTCATATAAACTTATATATGATTATTATATTGAAAACCGACGATCGCCCCCAAAATTTTATCTTTGACTAAAAGTAGAAGATGTAAGAGGATGAAGTGTCAATTTTGTAACCTTGGAGGCACGGGATTTTGTCTATCAAGCAAAACTTAAGGGGATTATTCTGTAAATTATCCATAAAACAAATATTTTGCGTGGTAGGAAATCTTCCTAAGGTTTTTAAAAAATTACACATCGTTCCCCCCTTCAATTTCTACAGATTTAACTTGCATTTATACGCCAATATTTATCCCAACATCTATTATTTGACTAAGAAATTGAATTAATGAGAGCGCGAATGTATCACTTTAAAAACCTTAGGGAGCTTTTCTTTTTTTCCTTTTTTTATTATTATTTACCAATAACCAAATGAAGAATAATCAAAAGATTCAAAGTTTTAAAAAAATACCTTGTCCTTAATCCCCTCGAGTCGATTGAAAACAATGGCTCGATGACCACCATCGACATTATAAAGACTGTTGACAGCAGCGTAAACGGCGCCTCCTCCGATCAAAGCGACCTTGATCAGATTCCCCGCCGCAGCTCCGGCGCCGCCGGGGACCTTCGGAGCCTTCACGTTCTTGAAGTTCATTCCTTTTCCTCCGAAACCCTAGAAAATTGAAACCCCTAGAGAGTTTAGGGGGAGAGCAGTGCTCTTGGTTTGGGCGGCGCGCCGAGATGAACGAGGGTTTAGGGTTTTTGGGAGAATTGGGAAGGAAGAAAAGGGATTTTTCGACGGCTGGATTTGCGCGAGATTTGTCGATCCAACGGTTTAGAAACAGGGACTCACGTGCGGGGGGTTTGGATTTCATTAGTAGCGGGGAAGTTGAGGGATAGACCGGCGTTAGCGAGTGGTTTTTTTCTAGATCAGTCCTCAATGAATGTCTGGATTAACTAATGGATCCGGTCGTTTATTTATTTTCTAATTTGGGTTTTATTAAATGGTCTATTTATTTATTTATTTTTTGCAGACCTGTCGAGTAGGAATCTTATCACAACTAGTCTAGTACGAGTAGAGTGCATTACACTCCAAACTGACATCCTAACGATCCGTAAATGATATAAATAAACTCATGTTATATGTGTGTAGGAGAACTGTGCACAAATCAGTACCAAAGAAATGTCCAGACTAAATAAGTAGTCTACTTATAACCTGATTTGGCCTTTTTTTTTCTTCTAAACTACAAGTTAATTTTATTTCATATTTGCAAGCGATGTTCCTAAGAGCAGATCCTATTAGAAAATAGTTTTCTAAATGGATTGATAAATTTGTTCCATAAAACATTAATATCAATCTATGTACAAGCAATGACTAATATAGTTTATTTTATATTATACATTAAACCTTTAATATTTTTAAATTGGTTGATCAAACCACCGAAATTGCGATTATTCTCAAATTATTGTCTCCACATTTATTGGTGCTCTTGATTATAGACTGTGAGCGACTTTAAATTGATAATATTACAGATTCAAAGGGATTAATATGGAAAAATGCCCATAAGACATCAGGTCGCAAATTCGGGTCGAGTTCTGGTCCCAAAACATTTCAAGTCCGACCCCCTAAAATCCCTTTGCCTTTCGTTCCTCAACAAACCGGCGCTTTTCTCCCGCAAAAATCCCCCCTTTTCGAGAGAGAGAGAGAGAGAGAAACGATGGCGAGATCTGCAACCGAAACCCTAACCCTAACCCTAAATCCCGAAGATCCATCTTCATCATCCTCCTCCTCGGGCAATCAGCCCCAACAGCAAACCCTAGTTCTCCGCCTCAAGAGGGCCAAGAAGAAGGTGACGTGGAAGGAGGGGACGCGACGACGAGGGCTGCGGCCGCGGATCGGGCCGCAATGAGAACGCGGCGGGGCCCAGCGGATGCTGTTCTCATTGATTGAGTTGGTTGGTATGATCCTCTACCAGATTCTTGAATTTTCTGTGGGATTGGAACGATTTAGGTTGCAAAATGTGGAGTTGTTTTGGAAAGTTGAATCCTTGTACCTTAAATTTTAGGGTTTAAATCCATGATTTGTATATAATCAGCTTCTTGTAGCTTAGCTTTGAGCTTTGAAGAATGAAGAATCGGTTGATTTGGTACAAGGCTCAGGTTCTCGGTATGGATTGGGTTTGTGCTGCTTCATATGTTTTCTAGGATTTTGGTCAAATATGAAGCATTCATCAATGTAGAATACTAATTTGTGCGCTGATGATCCATGGAGAAGCTAAGAGGAGGAAGTTTAGCTAAAGATTCTATAAGGAACTTTTGTTGTGTATCCCTGGTTATAATCACGTATGTCTCTGATCTTATGTCATCACACACAGTCCATACCTGCCCTAAGAATAACCTTGATGGTATATATCTTGTTCCCTCATGATGTTGGTGGGCAATCAGAAAAGTAACCTGGTGTCAGGTCTTAAAGTCCCTGCCACAGTGCCACTACATGAAACTCCGAAGTTGTGGGCAAGTTATGAGTGTAGTTTTATATTATTCTAACAAGCCTTCGCAGGTTGAGCGTCTTTGTTATGGGCTGAAACTTGGATCCATGCATACGAGAATATTCTTTTTTAGTAACATTTATTTTAAATCAATTTTTTTTTAAAAATCCGCTTTAAGTTCTTGTCCAATGGGATTGGAGCCTAGGTTGCTTTGGCATCATCTTAAGGTCTCTGTCACCACTACACCAAAACTCCGAAGTTTTGGTAAGGATTGAGGGTCATAGTTTTATATTAACATGGGGGAACGGTCAGGTCTTAGGAGACATGCAAATATTCCCAATGTGGGCTTCTTTTCTCACATTACATTGCTTGATGTCTAGCTATGAGCCTACAATCATCTTCTCAGTTTAACATGGTGAGTTAACTCCTCCATAACATTTAGGAGAAATGACACTGGAGGCTGACAAAAACATTATGGTAGATGGAATTTGTTTAAGTGCATCTTATTTATGGTCAGAAATAGAAGCACCGAATTGCTTGGGAAGACCGCAGAGACATTGTGGTTGTTTGGCCTTGGTAGTTGATGATATCCTTTAGAATGTCGCATAATGGACACTAGAGTAGGTAACTGCAAATTCACACCTTTCTTAACGGGAACGGTGGCCGTTCATACATGTATGTTACATATATTTAAATTAGAAACTAGTAGGGAAAAAAAGAGCATGGAACAAGTCACTCCTCAAGAAAATGATAGTTAAGGATGTCTGGTTCCAGTCAAGCAGGGATGTCTATTTCCAGTCAAGCAGGTTTTATTTTACTTTATTTTCCTCTCCAATGTTCGCTATATTTATCAGTTGTTTTGCTTCTTGATAATATTTGTTGTGTGTGTTCACTTGGGTTGCTTCTGAGTTGGTAAGTCTTAGTCAAGCATCCATCATGCATGTGCGTTAAGTGTGGATGGCTGAGTGCCTATGTTACCCGGGTACTTCTATAATGAAGCCGTACCCGTACCAGACACGTACCCGACAGTTTCCCGTACCCAAACTTCATGGACACTTCTTGAATATATGCATGCATTATTACAACATGTACTCAATTATACGATATATGTGTTAATTTAAAACACTTGTCAAAGACTTCCTGGACGTAGAGCTTACACTTCACATCCGTCGAGCTTACACTTCACATCTGTCTTTTGAAACTAATGAGATACGGGTCGGGTTCGTTTCAGTCCATACCCAAGTTCAAAACTATATAGTTAATGGGTCGTTTAGATGTCTAGTAATTTACAATTTATAATAATCAATATGATAAAAGAAACTCAAAAATATAATCAGAATTTTAATTCTAATGACACATGAAGCGGGGAAATTTTATCTCATGTATATTATTAATTCTATATATATATATATAGCCGTGTCCCCGTACCCTACATTTTACAATTTTGTCGTGTCCCCTACCTGTACCTGTACCCGCACCCGTACCAGTACCCGTGCACGTTTCCATGCAACTTAGCTGAGTGCAATGGTGAGGGTGAGAGAGAAACTTAAGATAGTCTTCATCCATGACTTCCCTAGGATGATTCCTGTTAGTATGTGCTTACATCCTGTATGTCTATCTGTATACCTGGTTATACACATACTAACCTTATTTTCTTTAGGAAAAGCCGTGATCCTGGTCATTGCTTATATAGCACTGTTCATGGACTTTTTACGAATACAAATCATGCAGGTAAAGAACAGGATCCACGTGTAGGTTTTTCTAGTGTGTCGTGCGGTGTGCCCCATTTTTAATGTTCTGCATGATGTTTTGCGGTTTCTCAAAATGATCACATTTTGCATATTTTTATTAGAATAAAATTACATGTATGTACTTGATTGAGTATGACAATTTTTAGTCCTGGGTCAATATGATTGTCCATCATTGTTTAAGTAGCCGCTCCTGTGAATGCTTTGTATAGAGTTGGATATGAATCAAACATGAACCAATGTACTCAAATATATGTTGCAACCACATGGGAATACATGTTGGTTTGTACTGGCATCTTCGTTTTCGGGTTGGAGTGATGATTCAGTTGGTGGGACTTGGCCAGAAAGGATCGTGAAGGGGGACTATTTTCTACTATTGTTTTGCGCTTATGGTGTTTTTTGGCACATTTTGTTTGATCATTTTGTTTCATCGAATTTTTTCATTGGGAATACTGGAATCATCTGTAACTTTCAAACAAATGAGGAAGTTAAAAAGCACATCTTCTATACTATTCACTTATTTGAGTTTTGCCTTCTGGACACAACTTCTTTGCTGTGCCTAAATAGCTATCTGGGCCACCCATTCGTGTTACTGAAATTCATAAACTCTATACTTAATGGAAAAGAGAGGACATGAGGTTCAGTTTCGAGTATCGTGTTTTATAGCTTACTATTTCCCCCCTGAAATGGGTTACAGAATATTCATTAAATATACTTGTTTATTGAGTTAGGGAGACCTGCCACTATAAACTTGCAACCATACAGCCTGTCGTATACTTGTCAAAAGAATGCTGATGTTTTTCATCTATTTTAACATATACTTAAGCTGGTAATATTGCTTGTGATGTCGTGTATTGTGGTGCTCACTAGTTGGATGCATTTGTTTTCTTCGGACCTTGGTTAGGATGGTTTATGTAGTAACCAGGTCTTTAATTCGAGAGGGGAGTCTCAGGTTATACATCAACAAAGTGCTGGGTTTATCTCATTTTCAAACTTCATTCTATTGCTTTAGCCTTGAATCACATCGAAGGCGTTCGTGTGATTGTAGAAGTTAAAGTGGGCTTAAAAATTTCATGTATTTTCTATGAACACATACAACTATTATTAGTATTCACTCTTTGTATGTTTGGGATAGCTCTTATAGAGGTTAAAGTGGGCTTCGAAATTCCATGTGTATTTTCTAAGAACATTCACCTGACTGGATGATTGGAGAAAGTGAGCTGAACTCTAATCGTTCACCATTTCTGCATGTTTACAACAATTACAGAAGGTTTTCGAAAACTCTAGCCTTCATGACTGAAAAAGCGAAAGCATGTGTTTACAACAATTATAGAAGGTTTTCAAGAAATCTATCCTTCATGGCTGAAAAAGCGAAAGACCCAAAGGTCGTAGGATTAAAGAACTGATGACTGAATGACCCAAAATTAGCCCTGGGATATGTCTACTCCTCATGCTGGTAAAAGTTACAAAGTTAATTTTAGTTAAGGACTGGCCATTGAGCTTTGTATTGTCTTCTTCCCTTTTTTTTGGTCTATTTACTGGAGACCAAACTGGAAATTATACCATTATGAGGTTCAGATTAGATAGGATCACGAACTGAGTCATAGATTTTAAGGTTCTTGATTAGCCTTTTTCAAAAATCAAAAATTGGATTCAATGATGGCACTCCAAATGTGACACTTTATGATAAATTATGCTTGCCTTCAGGATATATAGTTTCGAAAGCAACGAGGTAGTTTCAGGGTAAGGCAACGGGAGGAAGCTCCCTGCAAGTTTGCATATGTAGGTGCCTTCCCAGAAATCCCAAAAAGCTGGTCCTCTCAACCAATGAGATATTGTAAGTTTGATCTCATCTTTGACGGAGGGAGGAAACCAAATAAATGTTTTCGTAGAGTGTTGGGGTAAATCAACTAACGAATACAACAGAAGAGTGGTGAGGGGGTTTGGGTAAATCACTGAACGCGACGATTAGGAAAGGAGTTTGATCTCCCTGCATTCACATCTTCTTTCTCAATATTGCTAAGATCGGTGTTTGCTATTTATCAATGTTAGCTGCAGTCTTCCTCCTACCTTTTTTGTTTTAAACAGGCTAACTAACACAGTGTGTGCCATTTGAAAACTGCAGATGAATTTGGAGAGCTTGAAGATTAGCTGATGGCTACAAACAATTCACTGGTTTGATCTAGTGTGAATACAAAGCTTGACATCATTTTTGTTGAAAAAAAAAAAGATTCTGCAGATCTCTCATCAGATAGATAGAACTGTTGCATTGTAACTGGTTCATGAAACCAATCCATCTTTGTACCCATTGTTGTCATACGTGTATGTCGTATTCCTTAAACCTCTTGATTGTTGATGTTGTAGTAATGATCTTGTTGTAAATTTACTTTGCTCTCATTTACTGGAAATTGCCTGTCAAAAAACATAAGTCCAAAGCTTCCTTTTGATACTACTTATCTATTCTGTCTTCAGAAATAGACATTTACGCGATGACACTGTTCATATAACTATATGGTTGTTAATGGTGTACATAGCAGAATATTCATATAGACTGTACACACAGCAAAGTGTGGAAGAACGATGATAACTATTGTGATCTCATTATCACTTCAACATTTGGACAGCTAAGATGGTTACTCAAATCTAAAATCTTACAACAAAGAATTTAAAGTAAAAAGAATGTGAGACCGCAACAAATAAGCAAAACCGCTGCTCGGAATACATACACATTACTTGTCAAACCCTCCTTCAGAGTTCTCTCTTCAAGATCTCAAACAAAACCTCATTCCATGAATCCGCGATCCCAGGCATGCACCAATGCACACAATCCTCTGCTGCTTTTTTCTTCCTCGCCTTTTTCCCACTGTAAATTCCTGCATGCCCATCATTTCTGTATCCAGACATATCTGTAATGTCCATAAATCTCAACTTGGCACCATTCTTCACTTTTCTCACCACGCTCTCGAAGTTCTCTACTTGTTGCTTATACATTTCATTCACGTACCCGCTCCTCACTGATTTTCTCGCAGGCTTATTAACCTTTTTACACGAACCTCCGGTATCCCAATCTCCGCCTTCATAATGCTCGGGTGAATAAGAGCGTAATATCGTCAACCCTGTATAATTAAAATCTGCAATTGTAGTTATAGCTGTTCGTATAGTCATCCCGTAGAACTTAATAATGTCTTTTCTCTTTTTGGCTTTGTTGGCATGACTAAATCGTCCGCCAACAATTGTGTTGTTCAGGAGATAGCTTGATTCTGCGCTGAACCAGTGTCCAGAGGAGAGAAGAAGGACGTCGAAACTATGGAGGAAGTTTGTGATGGTGCTGTCAGGAGTGTCGATATGGACATTGACGGCTCTTGATGATGAGGATGAGGAGGAGATGGGAGTATTATGAACGAGCCATGCTGACCACACACGAGCTATTGTGGTGGAGGTGGACTGAAAGTACCATTTGTCCATCTGATGGTTACCACGGTTGATGGGAACTTCTGTCTGTCAAAGGAGAGAAGTCAAGTGTAAAATATGAGATACTGGAGGACAAACTATTCTGAGAGAAAAATCAAAACTTAAAAAGTAATGAAGTTGTGATATTTGTTATTTCTGTCTGTACGGACTCTTAGCTGAATTATTCAGAATTCATCATATGCAGAAGAAATGTTTTTATGGACAAATTTGGCATATTGCTGAATGGATTTCGATATTGACAATTTTCCAATTCATGTAGGTATCTTAAATCATCCACATCCTAGTTTACAAGGCTCATGGCTCAATGATGCCCTCGACGACCATGTATAAATCTCTTCGAGATATTAATAGTCGTATGTGAAAATATAGGGTTAAATTGCAAACACACCCCTAAACCATGGAGGCCTAGCCGCTTATTATCCCTAAATATTTTTATTAGCAATTTGGTGTCAGGTGACTTCAAAGCGTTGTAGAGAGCCATTACATAGATCCCCTCTAGTGCAGTACATATAACTGAGAGAGATTTAACTCTGTTGGGACATCAACGAATCCGAATACTAATAAAAACATTGAGATAATAAGTGGCTAATCCCTTATAGTATAATGTTACTGTAATTGGTTTTCGTCAAAAAAAATGTTACTGCAATTGGTCCTTAAACATATGCCAACAAATAAAAGCGCTTGCCTGCCAAAGAATGCAAAGAAGAGAATCCATCTGATTGCGAGCGAGTGAATCCCCAACAAAAGCCAGAGTCTTGCCCCTCATCAGCTCCAAGAACTTCCTGCCATCAAAACGAGGGATCTCACATTGGTTCGGTCTCCATCTCCAGTTTTCGTAGTCTTTATCAGGTCTGCCATTGCCCTGGCAATTTTGTGACTGTACTATAATTGGGCATGTGTGGCTAGTGTAAAGAGGTCCAGCTGGATCGTAAACCCATTTCCCAGTGTAGAGATCACAAACTTCTGAGAAGTAACAATGGAGTTTTAGGGATTAGTATGTAATTTATCAGTACTTTTTATCAAGAACGGATAAAGTGTTCTATTTAGCAGTTATTGTTTAGAAAGCTAAACAAAAATGAATGGAAGAATAAGATTCATGTAACCGACACTTTAGGTTAATCGCTTTGTTGTCCTTCTTGTCGTAGTGAAACATTTTTTGTTGGGGATTCGTATGTGAGTATAGAACCATACTAGAAACAATTACCAAGGAAAATGGGGTCAAGTAGAAATTTTGGATCAATATTTGACAATTAAACTTTTTAGATTAATTTGATTCTGAAGCCTTGTTTAAGATGCAAGATATATCAAATCATCACGTACAAATGATATTGGTGTCCGCTTTGATTCTAATACTTCATGTCACTTTATATTAAAAAAAATCATCAGTAACAGCCCAATCAAGTAAATATTGAACTCAATTCATCAAATTAATAGCCCGCTGAGATGCATATTTATATCATAGGGTTTCTGTCTACAATGCCGAACTCAACGAAAACACCCACAGACAGCAAATCTCAAATGCTGCCTGTTGATATGTTCATATGCTGGTTGTTTCCGACAAGCATGAATTTCAAACTACCAGTCTTAACGCTGGCTATATGGTGGGGCTTTCCTACATTTGACTGGCAAGTGCTTTCTATTGTGTATCCATATAATCCACAAAGGAAATAAACCCCCTCAAGTGGCTACAATGGAAGGGAGTGGAATAATTTTGTGGACATCTGAACAAAAATTTACCCGCAATTAGTGTCTCCTCTTTCGACATAGACAAATCATAGTTTTAATCGGCTTGGTTCGTTTCTTTCTGAGCAAAAGTTTACTGGTTTGTTTCTTTCTGAGCAACTTATCAATTGATCGAGATCTTGTGACGAATGAAACTCGTGCTGCAGGGAAAACCCCGCTGCAACAGCTATTCTTTATGTGCAGGTATATTTGTGCATTCATGCTTCTTCCAAGGTGAAAAACTGGAAATGTTCAATGTTGGTTGCAAGGAATCTAATTATAAAGCAAACACAGAAATTAAAACGGTCCACGATTATTTTCTAGACTTTTGGAGACTTCTCAGGGCACTTCTCGGACAGGTTCCTGACTCGCCTCACTACTCGTCTCATACTCATTAAAGATGCCTAATACTCATTTTTTATTTATACACGAAACATAATATAATGGAAAAACAAGCGCAAAAGATGAAAAATAACTAAACTTAAGGATACCTTTCGACATGAGGAGTGAGGTATACCAGGCTATTATTAGCTTCTTATATAAAATGCTATTCAGGAGTTTATGTAATCTAGACTTCTCATAAATAATCTTTCAATGGAAGGAAAAGAAAGAATACTTACTCGACTTCGACTTCGACTTCCCATAACCTTTCGATGGAGGAGAAGAGAGAGCGCCGCCATCGACCCTTGAACTATTTTGCCCAGAATTATCAACCGAAACAGACGGAACTAAAACATCAGTTTCCTTACTATCATAATAACCATCCATGGGAACAGAACTATTAGCACTCTCTACTTCTTGCAGGTCATCAAAAGATAATGCCGGAGCAAATGCCGGCGCACATGCCGGCGCAAATGCCGGAGCTCCGGCAACAAGACTGAACAGATCATGCTGAACAGTGGCTTGCCCTTGTTCAGAAACTATGGAGTTGAAATTAAAACCAGTAGGATTGTAGTTAATAAACAGAGATGCAATCATAATACATGAAACTATACTCCCCACTGAAATAACAACAAATGAAATTGACCCAGGTACTGAGCTTATCATTATTCCAACAATCTCCTTCAACTTAAGATCAAATTTTGCTGCTCACTCCGACTCTAATGAGTAAAAATCAAGAAGCCCCATCAAGAAAGTTATCATTTTGGAACTGGGTCACCAAAACCCAGGAGCTTTCACTAAATGGGCGGTTAAAACTTCAAATTAGATGATAAAATGAAGAGGGTACCTCAAGCTCCAAGTCTTCAGTAAGCCCCTGAGATCTGGTGAAGGATTACCCAGTAACCCACAGGGTCAATGAGATAAAACCAAAAAGAGAAGATGAATATTTTTTTTTTCTTTAAAAAAACAGGAGTATTATCATCTCATTTTTTTGTAAAAAAAGAGGAAACAGCTATCAAGGTACGGATGCTTAAGTGAGCAGGTAAAAAAGTACGCAAGTGGATGACTATATTCCCTCCATTTTTTACAGCAAAAAGAAATGATAGAGCCACACTCTAAGGTACACCACTAATCACACTCCCTCTCTCTACAGTACAGGATATATCAAATTAGCGAGTAGGATAAAGGGTGGCATTAGGTGCACACCCTCAACCACACCTCCAATCACACCCCCTCTCTCATTTGCTACAGTGCATCGGCCCCCACATGTGATTTTAAATCACATGTGGGGCCCGGTGTACTATAGCAAATGAGAGATTGCGTGTGGTTGGAGGTGTGATTGGGGGCACGTTTGCTATATCCACTCCTAAACAGTAATTTTGGGAGTTGGATTGCCGAAAATGCCCTTTTGTTGCTACCTGACTCCAAGAAATTAATAACTCCTAATTAAATACTATAACACTGACAACAATAATAATACTAACTACTAATTACTTTTAATTAAGTCCGAATTAACTTCATCCGAAAAATTATATTAAAGAAATTAATTATTAATTAAATTCGGATTTACAATAATAACCTTTAACTAATAAATTGTATTATTTAAAACTACTTATGTTAACTCTAAATTAACATAACACTATAATACTATAACATTTATAATCATAATAATAACATTTCTGTTAAGTTATAGTTAACATTTTCATATTTAAAACGAATTTATTAAATACAAATTAACATAATTCTACAATTTAACATAATTAAATCCGAATTAACATAAAATAACAATATTATTTTATAATTAATATCCGAATTAACTTTAAATACGAATTAACAAAATAAGACTATAATTTTAAGCCCGAAATAACAAACTAACACTATTATTTAATTATAAAAAACGAAATTAACATAATTAAATCCGAATTACAAAATAACAAATACTAATGAAACAATTTTATAAATCTACTAATAAGTACTACTAACAACATTAATAATAATTGTAATATAAAATGAGGAAGAAATAAAGAAGATAAGGGAGAAGGGCAATTTAGTCCTCACACACCCCCAAAGTTACTGTTTAGGAGTGTGAATAGTTGGACCCGGTTGGGGGTATGCCCCTATCATTTTCCTAGGATAAAAGCCACCCTCAATTAAAAATTTTAGCTTTGGGGAGTTTTTACACATAACCCCTGAGATCTGGGGTGCCTCACAAAGCGCCCCTGAAGATTGAACTTTTACTGATGGATGTGTATTGTGATTGGAAAATAACTGTAACTTTCTGAAGAGAAAAAAAAAACTCTCAATAGAATGGAAGCGGGTTCTTTTTCTATAAGAACAATTTTTCACTTCAGCCCCATTTTAATTTAAATCGATCTTTTATTTACCAAAACTGACCCGATTTTTTGATTAGCAGCCTAATCACCATCCTAAACAGTCGGGGTTGGCAACTCCGACTATTTAGGAGGGTGTTAAACCCTAATTAGAAGCCTTAAACCCTAAAAATTAATGTCCTAAATAGTCGGGATTGCCAATCCCGACTGTTTAGAAAGATAATTAAGCTGCTAATCAAAAAATCGGATCGGTTTTGGTAAATAAAAAAAGGGTCGATTTAAATTAAAAAAAATAAAAATGGGGCTGAAGTAAAAATTTGTTCTTTTCTATAAATGGCAAATGACTACCTTGAAGTTATTTGTTCTCCTCTTCATCTTCCTGAAAGATTATCCGTGTGTATAATATTTTATTATATTTCAAATAAATAATAGGGCTTTTTGTTTTTAGGTCCATTTATTTACCTGGCTTTATTTTTAAACCCAAGTATTATTAGTTGTATCTTTAAACCCAACTTTCTTTTTGAATTTATCTTTAAACGCAATTTTCTTATATAGGGGGACCCACATATGAGAGTATTATATTTTGGAATTGGGTTTAAAGATAGATACAAAAAGAAAGTTGGGTTTAAAGATACACCTAATAATTTTTGGGTTTAAAAATAAAGCTAGGTAATCAAATGGACCTAAAAACAAAAAGCCCTAAATAATAACCATTTAAATATTATTAGACAATTGTGATTTCGGAAAAAGAAAAAATAAAAGATTATGCATGCGTATATTTTTTTATTATATTTTAAATAAAATAATAAAACTTTTAAGCATAATTAGACAATCGCGATTTTGGAAAAAGAAATATCGCATATATCAGAGGCTAATGTACTTTGCAAAACGCTCTATCAAGCTATAAAGCAGTAAAATAGCAAGATCAACTTGTTCTGATGTGACTAGGAGCATGTATCTCTAGCACGTATTTCTCCGCTAAGCTATCTCTGGGTACCCATTATCTTAAGGCATTGTCTAGTAAACTCACTAAACAAGTAGTTTCGCGAAACTTTAGCCAATACTTGAACTAGTTTTGCTAGGCTAAACTCTGGCCTTAGAGCAAGTGCAGCAGCCTCCCAGGGAGGCTCCCAAGGGCGATGTGGTAAGGAAAAGCTCCCAGCATGCTCTAACAAGCTCCCAAGGAAGCTCCCAAGTCCTAGTTGGCGGTGGGGTTCACCATGGAACTCCTTGTGGAGCACTTGTGAGGTCCTAAGGAATGGGGGCCCACTAAAAAGTATTTTTTTTTATTAGATTTATTGTTTTAAAATATATTTATAAAATTTAGAGGTAGAAGAATGTATTTTTTTAAATAATATTTAAGCTCCTAATTTGGAGTTTGTTAGAATATGAGTGTTGCTAGCAAGACCCAAAAATGGGACAGATTCATGGGACGGATGACGTGGCGAATACAGCTGGAAAATATTAATTAATTGTAAAATAGTGAGTTGGATATATGAAAGGGTACTTTGGTAATTCTGTGAATCATCTCTCCTGTCAAATAATAAACACAGCAAAATTAGATTTCCCCCAAACCCAAAGCTCCTCTTGCAAACCCTCGATGAGGTCGGCGACGGTGGGCCTGGGTGAGGGGGCGGGGGTGATGAGGTCGGCGACGGTGGACATGAGAAAGAGATCATTCTCATGTCGTCGGGCTCGACGCGGTGCCCTCGATGAGGTCAGCGACGTGCTCGATGCCCTCAGAGGAGGAGGAGGAGTTGAGGCCTAAATGAGGCGGTGGAGGGTGACATTGGGGGTGATGAGGTCGGGGTCGAGGGGCTGCCTGGTGAGGGGGCATGTGTCGTGCTTCAGGGTGAAGACTCAGTGCTCGAAGTTCTGGCGGTCGTAGGTGATGCTGGTGGAGAGGATGACGGGGTCCCTAATGATTTGGAGGGAGATTGGGCAGAGGAAGAATGAGGGGACTTGTACTGATCCTTCCATTTTGAGAGAAATTAAAAAGATCCCATCGTTGCTGAAGTTTGTCATCGACGTCATGTTCTCGTCGTCACCGAAAACATTTTGTGCTCCAAGTTTATGCTATCACCGACTTCCTCCCCCTCTCAGGACATGCTCATTTAGACCTATTATGGGTCCTCCTCTTGGGACTCAAACTTCCATATTTCTGGTCTTTTTTATGGTACAAAAATTGTAAAATTTCGTCTATGTGACATGATATGAATATGAATTTAGTGCTGAAACTTGGTTGTTGTTGTTGTCTTGTTAAAGTTGAAGGAATTTGTGAGACATTGCTTGGCTTATATTCTTGTAAAAGAATGTCTTATTTTTTGTGAAAATGTTCTGTCTGGTGCATTTGTAGCGAAAATATGCCGACCTATATTGCTTGCATATACGCTTCTGTTGAGATTTCTTAATAGCTGGGTTAATGGAACTGATCGCTCACTGTAGAGGGAAATTGTAAGTATGGTCGTGCTCTATATTACTTCTTCGTGGACTAAGTACTGGACTTGAAAATCCTGTGGACGGAGCATTTTTAGCAGGTTTGCTCAGCCTGAAGTTTGCAGTTTCAACAGAATTCGGATCATGCAGAGCCACACTATAATCACTAAACATTGATTTGCCTGTTGGTGCGTCAACATGCTCTGGACTTTTTAGAGCAGCCTATTGTGAGATAATATTGGTTTTCTTTCTCACAACAGAACATGTAAATTCCCACTCATAAGCATTATTGAATTACTGTCTAAAACCCAAACTGCAAACTTCTTTTTGTTTCCTGCTACCTATCTCAATGATAATAATTTCTCGTACCATGAAATTAATAGCTGACATCTACTGGTTACAATCAGAAATTCCTAAAATCACTAAAAAATGACTGCACCAGCTCTGTTTTGAAAAAAAAAAAATCACACTCCTGTACAAAACCAAGAAAGCTAGAAAGCTCAAATCTTCTCTTTAACAGCTTTGATATACACTATGTTCTTCAAACTCCTTTTATTTTCTTTGTATTCTTTATATCCACATAGCTTTACAGGAAGCTTATGCCATAGGCATAGTCTATGATGAGCCTCTGGAAATACCTCGGCAATTGCTCCTTTCATTGCTTTGCATTGGTCGGTAATTATAGCCTTGGGAGGAATTCCTGACATACATGATAACCAATGTTTGAAACAACCAAATAAATGTCTCTGTATTTTCTCTAGAAAGCAATGCACAACCCAATAAAATAGACTGATTATGATGGTTTACTCCCACAAAAGGAGCAAAAGGCATACTATATATGTTCGTTAAGTAAGTGGTGTCAAAAGAAATTACATCGCCGAAATATTCATATGCTGCTCTGGATCTGCTGTCAGCCCAAAAGACATTCCTTAACCTTCCCTCCTCATCCGCATTCATTGCGTAGAAAAAGTTTGGACTTTGAGCTTGCATGTGACTAAAGTATCGATACAAAGCTTGTGCATCTCCTTCACCAAGAGCCAACCTTCGATATTTTTCAAGATGGTTTCTACATTCTTTCTCACCATATGAAACATTTTCATATCCTCCATCTTCCACAACGCAAGCGTGAAATGTCTTACATGGTGGTATCCCCGCCGAATCATTATACTCTAGTTGCCTCTTCACTTTTTCCGGCAACTCTTTATGAGAACAGAAAAATCGCTCACTGTAGAGAAATTATTCTTAGAATATTTCTCCTAGTAGGAAGCTCCTAAGTGGGCCCCATGCTTGAGAGCACTCCAACAAGAGCTTCATACTAGGAGATTGCTGCACTTGCTCTTAAGCTAGTTCTTTTTTTATCCACCTCCGAACCTACTTTACTATTAAACTAGTTTAGAAAGAAACCAGTTTATCTCCCTTCAGCAAAATTACTAACAATATCCTAGAAAGCTACAGAGAATCAGTAGCCATTGCAAATTGTCAAGTACTGCTTTTTGCAACACAAGTCACTCATGCAATAAAGGATAAGGTAGAACACCACTAGGCCAATTGCAATACATACATGAACCTAAAATCTTTAACCAAGAAGTATCTGTATTCTTTCTTCTCTTCCAATTAATACTCAAGGACCACAGATTTACTATCTTGCAAATTGCAACCCAAAAAAAGTTTACATTTGCAAACCATGCATCAGAATTTAACATTGCAGGTTCTTTCACTCTGACCTGGTTAACATTAGCAGCAACTGCCATATGTAAAAACCACAGCAGCATAAGCCCCATAAAAAAGCTCTTACATTCAATATAAAAATCACATGAAGGGTTAATAAATAGCAACAAGTACGTACAGAGGGTCACAAGAACTATCAATGAACTGCTATATCAAGTAAAGCTTTCAGCACAGTGTGTATTTCTTCATTATCAGCTATCAACCAAAGATTCCATACTTATTTCTATTCTCTGCTCTCTCTCAGCAGCTACATTATGCTGTGAAAATTGCTCTCACCCTTTTTTACGCTATAAAACATAATTTCACATTTTCCACAAAGGACATTTTCCACAAAGGACTGATTTACCGATGATGGGCAACTTCTTTATGACGAAGAGCTCTCCATCCAATATCGCGCCTAAAGAATCCTTCAGGCCAGTCAATAACATCAATTGCATCATAAGCTAAGTCTCTTGCTTCATCTATATCTTTCCCCTTTGCTGTAATGCCAAGTACTCGGCCTCCGGTTGCAATAAAATTACTGTTAGAGTCAAATGCAGTTCCTGCGTGAAATATTTTTACCATTGGAGAGACGAGCTCAGCCTCTTCAAGATTTCTTATTACAGAACCCTTTTCGTAGGCTCCTGGATAACCTTTACTTGCCATGACAACCACCATGGCTGATCCAGGTGACCACTGTAGAGTTACATTGTTTAGTTCTCCTTTACAAGCTGCAAGTAGAACTCGGGCTAGATCAGATTCAAGCCTCATCATCAATACCTGCATTGTTTTTTGATAGGAGTAGAATTCTTATTAGCACAGTACTAGAAAACGTGAAAGATGCTATCTATTAAGGAAGTATTCAAGGTTCGGAAGCAAGAATGTTCAGACAAACTCAAAAACCTTCGATCAAAAATGAAGTCAAGAAAGAAAAAAAGACAAGAAAATAGGATGAAGGAGAAAATAGATTCTCTTTTATCTTCAAGTAATCATAAAAGAATGGCTCAAATTATCTCCAATTCACTTTTCAGGTTGTTTCAGTAAAGGTACTAGAGCAAGCAATTTCGGGTCTGTAGTTTAGTGCTAAAGAAGATTATGGCATTAAAACTAACCGACCCATCATACAATTAAAAGGAGAGTTCAGCATGACCATCAAATATACATATGCATGTTTAACTGGTTATAGACAAAATAGACATCACATAGATAGAAGGTATTTTCTTAAATATGCTGACAATGAGGTGCGTTACTAAATATTGCCCAGAAGCTAATTATTTCAACAGAAGCATAAAAGTTTATATCGGTTAAAGCAAGATACTAGAAATGTAAAAGATAGTCTCGATGATCACCATATTACCAAAATGCCGGAATATCTTAGGTTTATGTCATATTCGTTAAAAGCTTATCATTATCAAATGCACACCTAATCCTTAGACTGTAGGCTGTAGCAAAGTAGTGCAAATAATAAAAGATAAACTGGTGTGTTTGAGTAATATACTTGGCATTCTGGATCTCCAAAGCGCACATTATACTCGATAAGCTTCGGTAGACCCGATTTCTTCTCAATCATAAGACCAGCATATAATACACCAACAAATTTACAGCCTTCTGCTGCCATTCCCTTAACAGTTGGAAGTATTATTGACTCCATAACCACAGATTGGAGCTCTCTTGTTAGTACAGGAGCTGGTGAGTATGCACCCATTCCACCTGTATTTGGTCCAGTATCACCGTCACCTACTCGTTTATGATCTTGTGCTGATTCAAGAGGCAAGGCATTTTCCCCATCAACCAGAGCAAAGAAAGAGGCTTCTTCACCCTCAAGAAATTCTTCAACGACGACTCTTGAACCAGCAGAGCCAAAAGCATCATTGACCAGCATAGAGTCTATGGCTTCATATGCCTCTTCTAAAGTCATGGCAATAATGACTCCTTTGCCAGCAGCCAATCCATCAGCTTTGACTACTATTGGTGCTCCTTGATCCTTGACGTATTCCTTTGCCTCGGACGCATTTGTGAAAGTTTGGTACTGAAAATAATAACAAGAGACAAATAATTTGTTATGCTGAATTCTCACTGGTGCTGCAAAAGTTACAATACAGGAAATTTTGGCTATTGAATGCAAATATTTTCTTTTCTATTTGTCTTTTTCTAGTCATCATTGTAGGCGTCTAAAAATGCCTATAGGTATCCACACACAGCTCGAGACAGAGAGAAGACGACGAACATTTCAAGTCAGTGAGACCAACTAATGAAGCTGAATACGTCAATAACTTTGCATTCATAGAATTTTGCAAATTCTCAGCCATCAACGGGCTTTGCATAAGCCTTTACGACTACCGTTCTGAGTCGGGGTCTGCATGCGGATTATTTAGGTCCGTTCCGCATGTAACGTTATGCTAAAAGAGTTACTCTTTTAGATGCTACGATAGTTGAATACGTAGAACTTTCGTCTCTTTCTCCTGTGAAAAGACTAAACACGACGATGTATCAGACGTAGACTTTAAGGTTTTTGGCCAAAACCTCGAGCTTCAACGGATTTGGCGTACCTTTACCGATTACCGTTGAATCGGTCTTGCATGTGGTTGTTTAAGGTCCGTTCGCACGTGACGTTGTCTAGAGGAATGAACTCCCTTAGACTTGATGCTACCGATATTGAATACGTAGACTCGCCATTGTTACGGAATAGGCCTACCGACACACGCGTCGTAGGCGCTGACTTATCCCTTCTATAGGCTTTGGGTATAAAATGCCCCAGACTAGATTCTGGTGTCTTTTTCAATTGCAGTGAAGACTAAACCGGCAACGCGAGTTACGCGTTGCCTTATCCCTTCTTAAGGTTCGGGATAAATTTCCCCGCGCTGTGAAGCACGATTTTGACGTTATGAAATAACGATTGCCAACAATAATCGAATATGTGGGCCTTTGTCCTTATTCACGCAAAAGACTAAACGCCAACGCGTGTTAGGCGCTTGACTTATCCCTGCCTTAGATTCGGATAAAATCCCCATGCCATAAAAGGCATGGAGTTTTGTTGCTACGATGCCCTGAATACGTTAGACTCGGTCATTTTACGTGGAACGACCACCAGCCAACGCGCGGTTAAGCGTCTGACTGTATCCCATACTAGGCTTCGCGCGAATTAAATTCCCGCGCTGTGATGTGAAGCACGATTTGGACGTTATGAATAACGACTTGCCACAATATCCGAATGTGTGGGCTTTGTCCTTTTCACCGGCAAAAGGACTACGGCAACGCGTGTTAGGCGTTGACTTATCAACTGCTTTAGGATTCGAGATAAAAATTCCCGAATGCATCAACGCCATGCCGATTTTTGTTGCTACGAGTGCTGAATACGTAGACTCGGTTCATTTTTACCAGCGGAACGAACACCCAGCAACCGGGTTAAGCGTTTGACTTATTCCCTACTTAGAGCTTCGGATTAAAATGCCCCAGACTGGATTCTGTTGTCTTTTTCATCGGTGAAAGAACTAAACCGGCAACGGTTAGGCGTAGGCTTATTCTTATTTAGGAGTGAGCATAAATTCCCCGTGCCACAAAGTGCACAGAATTGGAAAAGTTGGGAATTGTGTCTTATTTTCAGGGTAGACAGACTGAAAAATGGACAAGAGGAAGAATTTTATATTCTATCTCCGACACTGAAGAGAAGAATGTTTATATTCAATCTCCAGGTGGAAAGGAAACTCAAGGTGGAGATCTCCACCCTCAGAATCGAAATGATGAAAACTAGAGTTGCGATCTCCACTCCGAGAATCGGAAAGATTCAAACGACCCTAACTTTTATAGGATTGGTCATCTCATCAAAAAAGAGTCCCCTCATTTATTGAGGAGAAAGCCCAATTCGACCTACGTATTATAGGTTTGGGAAAAGAAAAGATGAAGTCTTTCGCTTAATCGAAAAGCGATAAACTCAATCTTAGTCCTAACTATCTGCCAGGTTGACTAAGTAAAGTTGGAGACAATCCTAACTTTTAATAGGTTTGATTGCTCAATTGCAAAGTGGACCTCTCGCTTCATGAAAGGAATCGAGAGGAGATCTGGTTGTGGCCTAACTTTTATAGGTCTTGACAAGGAAGCAGTGAAAGTGGGAGGTTTGAGATGATCTTACCTTTTACAGGCTTTGGATCGTTCAATTTGAAGTGGACAGATCTCGTTCATGGAAGCGAATCGAGAGAGGGACTTTGGTTGTGGTCCTAACTATAGGAAGGTTTGACCATGCTAGACAGTATAGAGTGGGAGTACAAATCATAGTGGGGTTTAGTGTTTATCACCTTGTTCTAATATATCGGGTTATCCCATAAGAAAATTACATATAGCATTCTTCTTGGGAACCTTCCCATTACATTGACATCATCCACCCCCAGCTTCCTTCTTAGAACTGGGTTGACTTTGTACTCCGTACATGACCGGTTATCCTTAAGAATATTAGTGCTAAATTCTCCAGGAAACATCCATCAACGGCTAGGAACAGTTTAGACTCATATACCTATGGAGTGTCAGGGGAGCAGTTTAAACCTCTCTACACGGTCCGGAGATTAAGAAGCAGTTTATACTCTTAGACTTGTCGGAGTGGTTCATTCGTCTCAATGAGCGATATAACGCCGGCTTCAACAAGGTTTGGATGTATTCTTAAGAGCGATAACAAGCTTGTAGATGAAGATCCTCCTGTGGTACGCCGCCGTAACTTTGGATCCGCAGTATTATCAGCTTCCTCCTGGATCTGGGATAGGTCGGTTAGCTTGATCTTTTATTTTTCAAGCGAGGCGACTCAAAATAGCTTGGAACATCTTCGTCCTTGAAAGAGTACTCCTTTTTGGATGGTCTCGGATCGAAGTCTTTTGCTGCCTTCTGGGCGTGTTGTGATGCTCTGATTAACGTACTACAACAAAAAACCGCGCAACTGGCCTTTTCTTATTACCACGGTGAGGCAAAGGTTTGTAAGTTTGGAAGATTCGCCGTCGTTCGCTCCTCTCAGGCTTTTTCCTTCGGATGGAAGCGTTCGGCCGCTCTTCCGCGCGGGCTTCTCAACCTTTCCAGTGTTGGAGGCTCCGACTCCCCATAACTTCTAATATCTCAATAGATAGTTGTTATGACACTGTCTGGAGGATGAATGTCCCCGTGATCGGATCTCGGCCCAGTTCATTGCTTATTCACGAAAGCGCTTGATGCAAAGTCGATCGACTGTCTCGTCATTCTTCTTGCTCTCGAAAAGTGTCCTGATGGATACATTCATCGTCAAGTCATCAAAGAAGTTACCAAGGAATGAGTTCTCCATATCGTCCCAGTTGTTAATACTTCCGGGCTTTGAGACGGCGGGTACAAATACGAAGGCGGCCCGCGTAAGAGGTGCCAAACGAATAAGGCACCGAACATCAAGCCTCATTTACCGAGATCATACCAAGTGAGACATATGAAGTAATCAGGTGTTGAGTGGGTGAACCATTCCCCCATCAAATGGCGTGAAGTTAATCAATGTTGAACTTTTCGCCGGATACGCTATGAGTCCAACACTCTCTTGGATATGACATGGAATGCCAGTTCCTCATTTTACCTCTCGATCAAACATTTAGAGCGTGATTCTTACTCTCGAGATCTTTCATTTTTTCATCATCACTAGTGTCGGACTTCGGACGATTTGAAAGAGAAATTAAACATGGCAACCCCGACATTGTCATATTCCGTGGCAAACCCCCAATGTTTGTTATCTTTAGTGAGGCCACCCCCAGTGTTTTGGTCACGAGAGGCCGTATGAGCATTTGCGACGTTGTCATCAAGCATTGCAGACGTGATCCACATCGAATCGCTGCCTGCTTGATGCAGTAACGGGTTGCTATGTGCTAGATTCACCCCGAACTGATTGGATAGGAGCCCGAATTGGCTGCGTCATGCCTCTTCCCTTATCCGTATCCCATAGCCATTCCATTCATCTTGAAAATGGCCTCTTGTCTGTTTGGTTAGAGATCCTCAAGATTTTGGCGATTGGCGCCGGTATTATCATGAACACTTCACGGGATTGTCCCGGACTGATACCTCATTATCAGAAGCGATTGCCCGAGTTAGCCGTCCGAATGGCTTCATCATCCGAGGATAACCTCTCTGCAATTCATCTGATAATCCCTTTGTCTAATGTTCCTGATCGCAAACCGGACGAAGAGTGCAGCACCGACTGGTTAGACGTGTGCGATACGAGAGGGTCGGCCAGAGCGAGAACGTCGAATCGACTTTCCTTCATCAGTCATATATATGTGACTTGCCGGTGAGTTCGTCCACCTTGAACACCGATTCTCTTTTTACAGAGACGCTTTGGTTTGGACTTAGTCATTTCCATTGGAATCCTATCGATATGCGAGAACCATCTGCGTGCAGTGGTCTTGGGGCAACTGGCTCGTGATAATATGCGCTACTGATTAGTTCCGGAGCCACGAGGGTATGGGATTGGTTTCTCAGGGCCATATCTCTTCCGAGACTCGTTCATACCCCCGAGCCGATAGTAAACTCATCGATCAGTATGACGGAGTAACAGCTATCGTGTCGTTGACATGACTCCCGCTGGTATAACGTTCATCATCGTCAGATGAAATACAGTTTCTTTCAGGGGATTGCCGCTTTAATTAGCAATTCTTAAGAGTACGTGTCTGAGAACATACGATTTGGCGAGCACGGATCTCAACAGGCTCTTGGATGTTTGGATAAACACCCCCAGGCGGTAGAAATTGGAAGTTTCTCCCATTTAATGAGAAGGCCTTAAATTGTTACGAAGCGGCTGTGCGACCCTCAGCTCGAACGAATCGGCTCGGGGTCAGTCAGCGGACGCCAAGCATCTTCGATCAGAAAAAAAAAAACTTTTGCCTCGATCCTCGTGCAAAGGACCCAGGCGCACTCGACTATCGCTCACCTTGGAGATGGGACAAGTCGCACACTGTCCTTTGGGGTGCACCGTCGGACGGAGTGCGGAAATCACAGGGATCGACGAAACAGGTGTAGAACATCCTTCTGCCTTGACTCTGGCGCGGGGTCAGATTTAAGGTGACTGACGGGTTGGAGCGGTCGGGATTCAAGTGACCCGCAAAATGGAGGTCGGATTTTGGGTGACGACAAAGTGGAGGGTCGACGCCAAGTGACCGCGAATTTGGAGGGTCGATTTGGCGACTCTGGCAGATGGTGGCTGGTCAGATTTTGAATGACACTGCAGATTGGCGGTCGGATTTGCGTGACACTGCCAGATTGGCGGGCTTCAGATTTGGTGCCCTGCAGATTGGAGGGTCGGACACCAACGTGAACGCCGGATTGGAGGGTCGGATTTTGGGGCGGACCTGCAGATTGGCGCGGCTCGGATTTTGGTGACGCTGCCAGATTGGAGCGTCGGACCCAAAGTGACCCAGTGATTTGGAGGTCCGATTTGGGCGAACCTGCAGATTGGGGGTCGGATTTTGGTGACCTGCAAGATTGGCGGGTCGGATTTTGGTCGACGCTGCAGCATTGACGGTCGCGATTCTGGGGTGACGCCGCGGATCGGCGTCGGATTGAGTGAACCCGCGATTCGCGGTCGGTATCGAGTGACCCAGCAGAACGGCGGGTGCGGATTTGAGTGACCCGCATTTTTCGTCTTTTCGGCGCGTACCCGTCTTGGCATTTTGGCCTCCAAACTTTGTGCACGTGTTTGTGGGTTCTTCTCCACTTTCCCTCTGCCAATCTTTTGACCTCCTTGCGCCAGAAATTCGGCTGCCGTGCGCTAGAGCAGTACGCGATGCTTTTTAGATCGGCTCTGTCAAGAGTTGAAAAGGCGTCCTTTCGACCTGTGTAACCCATTCCTCTGTTGGTGATTTGGAGGAGAGGGCATTTGTTCGCTATGTTGGCTGCGCTGGCGTTGCCTAAATTTTCAGATACCAGCCCGTAACGGATCGCGTCAATTGACTCCAGGCTCTAAGCGGTTGGCCGCACGAGTCTTGGCCAGCTGTCTTTGACGAGCTCATCTTCGGTAGATGGGCGGCCTTCTGTACTCGACTCCTTGATATGAGGAAGGGTTCAGATCTGCAGACCAGTGACAACCGGACTCATTGGAGCCAGAAGGACGTTGCAAGGTTCAGCTAGCCAGCAACAACTGGGGCGTTGATCTTCCTTCGCTTGGAGAGGCGGAGGATCTGGAGGAGAGGACGAGCAGAATATCTCTGAACTTCAGTTGGTCGAACTGGTACTCAACCACTTCTTCAACCGGGATGTAGAATCCAAGGTGGAACACGACAGCTCCGCAGCCAGAAGCTTTGCTCCCAACTCGTGGTCGCCGTTTGTTTGCGTCGACAAATTGATAGTAATTCATTGCGGTATTCATTCACAACTTCAAATCGTTACAATGAAAACAAAAAAAAGATTGTCTTTTATAAAGATTTTACACAATGAAAACAAAAGATTACAAGCTCTCGTCAAAACAAACGCAGAGAGATCGTTTATCGTCTTCTGCTTGCGATGGGATCTTTGCCTGGTGGCCGGGTTTATCGTGGACTCGCCTTAGATCGGATCCGGTTGATGAAAAAATTTGTCAGAGCATTCTGCCTTCGCCAGGAAGTATTTTGATTTGAAAGGCGCTGAAATCGACAAGCGAATCAGGCTCTTCTCGAGATTAAGGACAAGCCTAATCTCAAGGGACGGACGGGAAGGGCGTCGGATGCTCTCGAACTCTACCTTCTTTTATGCCGAAGGAAACTCGCCAAGATCTGTCAACACCTCGCTGGAAAATTCGCTTGATCCTTTTGACTCCTACAATCGCGGCAGCACGGCTCCTCGTCTTGATAATGCAATCGCGCCCCTGAAAAAGGAGCCTTGACTCATATTTATAGGCCTCGAATGGTGCGGTTATTGCGATGAGAACAAAGTGATTTGGCTCTATCTTCAGTTACAACAGGCCTAACCACAGTTTGGGGATGACTCAAGCCAGTTAAGACCTCTGGAACTGAAAAGATCTCGAGAAAACCGTAAACACCATCAAATATACACATCAAGCGGGTCAAAACAGCGCAGGCAAGACTGGTCTGACCCGCGCTTGCGCGGTGGTTACTGATCCGACGCGACCGCTTGCGCGGGCTCGCGACGAATCCGACCGCACTGCGGCGAGTCGATCAGTCGACCGCGCTTGCGGCGTGGTTCGGAAAAATCCGACCGCGCTTGCGCGTCGGAAAAATCTGACGGCCGCGCTTAGCGGGCGTCGACAACCCGAACCGCGCTTAGCGGGCGTCGATCGGGTTGATTCCGTCGCCGCTCGTGCGGCGTCGGTTTGTTCCGTCCCGCTGCATCAGCGCAGGTCAGGGTTATTGTTCTGTCCTGCGCGTCGCGCAGGTTTGTTGATTTTTTCTTCTTTTCCGTCTCTTTTCTTCGAACTTGTCCTTTCGGCGTGTTTGGTTCGCTTCGTTGAATTTTATGCTTCGTGAGTGATATGACCCGATGACACGTCGTGTTGACTGACGCCTGCGTGTTTGAATGACGCTGCGAGCTGATTGGCTCGCGCGCGAGCTGACTGTCAAGGCGCGCAGGTCACTTGATTCGGCCGTTTTGCTTCAGGCGCTTGTGCGGCGTTAGATAATCCTCTTAGACTCGGATAACAATGCTTCA
>NC_033802.1:5026743-5097196 GCF_001876935.1 Asparagus officinalis
GTATAAACTAACTCTTAAATCATATATGCAGAATTAGATATTTGTTAAATTATATTCAAAGCTAATAGATTAGTCTTCATCTTAAAATATCAATGACGAATTGATCACTTTTTTTATTATTTATTGATTTAATATTCTATGTTTATTGATTTTCATAAAGAGGGGTTTTTTGTCAATGAAAATATTTATTTTATTACCAAAGTATGGAAATGTAGGTACATCAAGATACAGATCTCCCGAGACTGGTTATAGAACCCAGTCTTCAAAAATTACAAATTTCCTACATACTCTTTCATATGATGTGCTATGTTATCATTCAAAATTTTTGCATAAACATGTAACTTTATCATACTAAAAAGATGATCAGCACCTCTTGATTTTTGTTGGAAGATTCTAAGGTTTCTCTCTTGCCAAATCATGTAAACTAATACACACAAGGACATTCTTTTCAACTTCTTTTTATAGCTTTTCCCCCTCAAGTTTCTACTGTACCAGCTAATGATTTGGTCCCATTTGCATGACTTCTAGTTGAAACATAACTAGGCCATTACCTTATTCCATACACTGCAGAATAAAGGCAATCAAAGGACAAATGTTGACAGGTTTTAGTCTGGCCTTCCCTTGAGCATAAAACACATTGGTTAGAGCTCAAAATCCTGATTTTACAAAGCCTTTCTTGTGTTAATAGTCTTGATAAAGATGCCAACAAGAGTATAAAAGAATGCTTAGGTAGATGCCATCCTCCCCATATAGTTCTTGACCATTCAGTCAAGGCAGATTGCTGAAATATATTCCTGCACATCACTGATATACTAAGTTTGCCATTAACATAGCTACCACTGATGACATTATGCAAGTTATCTACACTTCCAAGCTTGTCAATCAACATATTCCTTACTTTTAGTAGTTGCATCCACAACCATGAATCACTCTTCTTAAGTTGGACTTGCCAGATGTTGACTTGTCTCAAATAGTGGCCATGAATCTATTTAATCCAGAGAATATCTTTTTAAGATGTATCATCCATAAGAGCTTTGCTTCCATAGCATAATTCCAACATTTCGTAGAGAAAAGCCCCAGACCACCATGATTAATATCCTGGCAAACAGAACTCTAAGACACCAAATGAATTTTATAACCCTATAAGAAGTCAGAGCATTCTATCAATTCTTTCAAGAACTTTGGTAGGAAGAATATAGTTGCTAGTCCAATAGATTTGAATCCCTATAATGACTGATTTTATCAATTGTAATCTGCCAGCATATGAGAGTGTCTTCCTTTTAAGCTAGTTTTGAAACTGGTCAGATTTCCTGTTAATGAGGGAAGAGCAATCCAACCAAGAAAGTCTTTTAGAGATTAGAGGCATACCCAGATAGCACATTGGCAAAACCCCCTCTATGAAGTTAAGGAAATTGCATATTTGATTCTTCAGGCTTTCATCAATCCCACTCATAAATATAGAGTATTTTGATGGATTTGGTTCTAAGCCAGATACCTGACTAAACTCCATAAGGCAATTCTTTAATCTTAAAATTGTCTAAATATCAGCTTTGCCAAACAGGAGGAGATCATCTGCAAATACTAAATGAGTTATATTCAACTTTGAACACTTAGGATGGATTTTATAAAGTCTATCTTCCTTGAGAGTGCTGAGTTTCTGAGACAATACTCTATTCCAATCACAAACAAATATGGAGATCGAGGATCACCTTGCCGCAATCCTCTAGCCCCTTGAAAGTAACCATGAAGAGTACCATTGATTGATATGGAAAATTTAGTTGTTGAGATACATTCCATATGATCCAGGAAATCATGCTTTAAGGGAACCTCAATCCTTTCAGCATGCCTCTGATGAATCCCCAGCTGTTTGTGTCAAATACCTTCCTCAAATCAATGTTTAATATAGCTCTAGGGGGAGAATGCTTTCTGCCGTAATGCTTAACAATCTCATGTGCTAAGAGGATATTACTTGGTATAAGTCTACCTTTGACAAATGAACTCTGTGCATCACTTATCAGATATCCCATCACTTTTTTGAATTCTAGATGCAATGATTTCGGTTATGATTTTGTACACACAGTTGCAACAAGATATTGTCCTGAAGTCAGCAGCATATTGAGGATTAAGTATTTTAGGAATCAAGGTGATAGAGGTGGTATTGAATGTACCTGTAGTGACCGTAAAATTTGATACTACTTAAAATAATTTTTTGTTATTTTTAAACATTTAATTATATTTTTAGAAGAGTATTTGTATTTTTCTCGGCCTTCTAGAATTTTTTATGATTTAAAAGTCTAAATTTTATATTTATTTAAATAATTTTAATATATATAAATTTATTTTGTATGGTAAAAATTTTTAAAATTAATCTGTTATGTTATCGGTACTATTACATATTATTTTAAATAATACGTTGTGTTATTATTACTATTACATATTATTTCGTGTATTATGTTAAATTATTAATTATGTATTATTTATGTAAATTATTATATTATTTTAATTATTGCGTATCTGCTGTTGTATTAGTATAACTGGTACATTTTACTATGTACATAATTATGTCATAATTATTTGATTTTAAATATAAGTAAATATATTTTATTTATTAATTATTCTTGTTTAATTGTACAATATGTGTATATTTTGACTATTTCGTATCAACTGTTGTACTAGCATAACATGTACATTTTTATTTGTTGATAATTATTTTGTAATTATTTTAATTTTTAAATACTCGTAATTATTTATTTTAATTATTTTATCCCTAACCACTAACGCATAACCCGTAACTAATATATTTATATATATATATAGATATATATATATATAGTATATATATATATATATAATATATAGTATATATATATATATATATACTATATATATAGTATATATATATAATATATATCATATACTCCCGTAACCAAACCAAAAACC
This sequence comes from Asparagus officinalis, assembly GCF_001876935.1. Classification (NCBI taxonomy): domain Eukaryota; kingdom Viridiplantae; phylum Streptophyta; class Magnoliopsida; order Asparagales; family Asparagaceae; genus Asparagus; species Asparagus officinalis. The sequence continues at coordinate 5,029,684 of NC_033802.1, forward strand.
CTCCTTGTTTCCAAACCACCCCAGCCGCCTCTCAACTCATTCTCTCTCCTCCTTGGCTCTTCTTCCTCTCTCTCGCCTCCCTCGTCCCATCTCGCAGCGCACCCACCCCAAACGCCGCTGCCCGTCTGCCCCAATACGATGCCTCACGCACCCATCTCCTTTCCCAGTAGGTCGTTGGCTGTAGTCGACGCCCATAGCCCCATCAACTCACCTCTCGCGCGTGCCGCTTCCAGCCTAGACAGCCTAAGCGCCCCGACCTCCCCTACAGCCATCTCCGACCTCACCCCACACCTCCACCGAGCCCGATGCCGCCAGCCAGCGATAGACGAACTTCGCCAGGCCCGAGCACCTCCTGCCTCGCTCCTCTCCGTCGCCGGCTTCAAGCCCTTCCTCATCAACTCACTGTGTCCGCGGCTCCCATTGCCGACAGCCGCTGAAGACCCCGCTCATATAGCTGCTGACATATATCCACCGACAGCACTGGCAGCCACCAGCTCGCCATGCCATAGCAGCCGCTACCCCGCCACTATCCGTGTCGAGACCCCTCTATCTAGCAGCCCAGCGCCGCTAACGTCGATTTGTTCGACGCGGTGATGCAAGATCTCACCTCTCAAGTAGATGTTTTTATAATTATTATCACTTAAATGTTTAGTTAGATATATTATTGTTGTTAATATACGAATTTGGCATGGAATGATGTTATATGGTATTAGATAATTTTTTTAGTAATAAGTAACGAGATTTTTTTTAGTGTATTTATGTCTGAAAATTAACGAGCATGAAATGATAAACGTATGTATTGTATTTAGATTTTATGAGAAATTAATAATTTTTGTATATTTATATCTAAGTATTTACGAACATGAAATGACAAGTTAGGTGTTAAAATTAGATTTTACGAAATATTATCGAAAAAAATAAATTAAAAGTAATTTATAAACTAGGGAAATGTTAATTTTCATATTATTATTAGAAATAGTTTTAAAGAATAATTTTGGGAAAAAAGAATATTTATTATTTATGATAGTATAACTGATCGTTGTAGAGCGCGACATTTCATATGTAAAACGACATCGGTTTTTAGTTTTCTTTTTACCATATTATTATATTAGAGGATACTTATTTACGGATAGCTTGTATGAGAAGTTTGGACACCTCAGTAGTAAGATATTAATGAAGTCTATTTACGTGTGTATTTATGCTGCATGTGTAGACTTTGTTCATGCATTTCGTATTTCGTTCGTAGTTATTACTCATGCCTTATGAACTTGTTTAATCATGTTTGACTTGCCATGTTATCATTGTATAGAATTAGTTTTATTTATTACCTCTTGTTGTGATTAAGAACCTTCGTAGTTCATGACTTAGTGGCATTGTGCGTCATGAACAGACCTAGTGACATGGGTGGGTGTGTTGACTGAGTTTAGGTGGTGAACCCGAGTTTAATACAGATTATGATTGTTGACTTAGAAAAATGAGAAGAGTTGGGATGGGAAAGTCATTGTTCATGTGTTCGGATGTGATTGTTGATGTATCTTTCAGGCTCGCGCCAGTGAATCCGTGTAGTCACTGGGGTTGGTTTGTTAGGCTAAAGTGAATTTGTGTAGTCACTTTAGTCAGTGAATTTGTATAGTCATCCGAGTTTTGCTTGAGTTAGGACCAGGCCGAAATCGGATTGCATGTAGTCCTCTGATCGATTCATGTAGCGGTATTGGATGCACGTAGGGGATTTGTGAACAGTCAGCTATCCGATGATATGAGCGATGACTGTGTGAGATGTGGACCAGTGAGTTTTAGGATGGCTAGTACTTTACCCGATTATTGTATGCGTATAGCTGTATATTATCTTGTTTAGTGTAGGATTACATTTTGATTTAGTAGATTTCCAGTTGCATGTAATATGGTCTTTCCTATTAGTATTATTATTGTCATAGCATGGGTCGTTCGACCGTTTTATTTTTCCATGTGAGATCTTACCATGTGCCATGCACGCTGATGTACACCTGTTTTCTCTGGTGTGCGTCAGACTTAGGGGACGAACAGGTCCAGTTCGATGATGCAGCAGAGCCGATGTATGCCCAGTCAGAGTGTCCTTCCGATGGAGTGGAAGAACAAACTGAAGCCTAGACGTGTTTTCTTTTTTGTAGTAGCTGATGAACACTAGAACTCTTTTACAGAATTTTCTTTAGTTTGATGATGGATTCAGTTATTTTATCAGTATTTCCTTTTATTATAGACTATGTATTTTTATTCCTAGTTGGACCATTTTTGTAATAAGGATATGTTTGACCCATATTTTTATGTCTGGGATGGTTTACATTGATGATATGCTTATTTCTTATTCTGGATTGTCTTTATATTCTTGCTATTGTGACCGGGGACCTGTGATTGAGACTTATGTATTTGATGCTTAGCGTATTAGATTAAGAAGAAGAAAAAAATAATAGTGTATATTTCTTCTCAATCTAATACGTCACGAACTTGTTCACGTTCCGATTCCCTGGTATTTTGGGAAACGGGGCATGATAGTACCAAGAAATCTCCCTGAGCTAAAGAATTCTTCAACTGCTGAGAAGAGTTCTTCACTGATGACACTCCAAGAAGCTTTAAAGAACAAAGCACTATAACCATCTGGGCCTGGACTTTTGTCATTTGACATAGAGAAGACATCTTGCTTTATTTTATCTCTTGTAACTGGAAGGCTTAGGGCATGTCTTTCATCAGAAGATAGAAGAGGGTCATTTGTAATCCCCACTGGATCAGGATTAACTGTGGGAGCTAAAGTTCCTAGAAATTTTTTGTAATAATCAACAATTTCAGAAATAATTCCAACACTGTCAGTGATTATGGTTCCACTTTCAATATAGAGTGTCAGAATTCTGTTTGATGCCTTTTCTTTTTCATGATAGAATGAAAGAATTTAGATCCTGTATTCCCTTCTAGGCTCAAATTTATATTAGCCTTTTGCTTATAGAAGGAGGATTCACATTCCAGCAGTCTGTCATATTGTTTGATACATTCTTTTTCTCTTTTTTCAAATCTGAGTTGAAGAGATCCCCACTTAGCAGCCTTTGAACATCAGCTAATCCATCCTTTACTCTAAGCACTTGTTCACTTATATTCATAAAGTGTTTCTTGTTCAATTCTTTAAGAGCATGCTTTAACTTTTTGAGTTTTGAGTGAAAACTGTACATTTTATAGCCCTCAATGCTCTGCTCCTAAATTGATTTGACTGTAGGGATGAAATCAGGATGATTCACCTACATATTGAAAAACTTAAATGGCCGCTTACCTTCAATGACATCATCTTCAATAGCTAGGCAATAGATACTCCACTTGACTAGTTGTATATAGATGAATCCAATCTTCATTAACCAAACATCTATCCAATTTGGACCAATTCTAGTTTTAGCATCTTGCTTATTACTCCATGTATAGTAACATCCAATTGATTTTAGATGCAGCAGATGGCTTGTGGTGATGAAGTTTAGAAAATCCTCAATATCAGTATCAGATACCGGCATACCACTTATCTTCTCATAATAACTTGTAATTGCATTGAAGTCCCCTCCAATAATCCAGAGACCATTGACATTGTTTTTATATGTCAGTAGATCTCTCTAAAGAATTCTCTTGCTAGTCATTTGGTTAAGGGCATAGACAATAGTACACAAGTTGGAGAATTTACCATCTCTGGAATCAATAGAACATGTAATATATTGTTCAGTTGATATTATTTCTTGAACTATGAGGAAATCACTATCCCATAGAATCCAAATTCTTCCATACTAGCTTCATGCACATTAGAAATCCACTTCTAGCCTTTTGTAATTTTCATAGCCGAACTTTGTAACTTATTTTCAAGAAGTTTTGTTTCCAGTAGGGCTAACAAGGAGAGATTATAATCTTGAATGAACTTTTTTACTATCTTATGTTTAGAGGATTTATTAAATCCTCTAATGTTCCAAATAGCAAGATGCATTAGAGAGATTTTCCACTCCTGTCAACACATGAAGGGTCATCCAAAGGAGAGAAGTGAGATAATTGGATACCTGAAAATTCAGGATTAGCTATAGGAGCTCTCCTTGCTAGATTAGCTCTATTAACACTAGAAAATCCAAAAGCATTGACAATCGGAGTTGAGGAGTTAACTTGATGAAGATGTGAAAGATCAATTGCTGCATGCAAACCAGGTGAGAACACCCTTTTCTCCCCAGACCTACATTCTTGGACAGAAGAAACAATTTCAGCCTGTGCATGTTTTTCAATCCGTGCATGTTTCTCAGCAGAATGTGCTCCTTGGCCAAAAGAACTACTTTTTTGAACATCCTGTTCAATTGGACCAATATTAATACATACTCTAGATCCTTGGGATCCTTGCTGAACAGAAGATTCCTTATCAAGCCCAGGAATAACAGCATTAGAAGATTCCTTATCAAGTCTTGGAATAGCAGCAACATTCACATGTACAAGTTTTTCAGCCTGTCTATTAACAGGAACCCACATCTTTTTAGTTTTAATTCTTCTACACTCTTATGTGTCATGACCAATTGTGCTACACAATGAACACCATTTTGGTTTGAATTCCTTAAAGAGGGGTTATTGGTTCACTAATGTCTCTCTTTAAAATATTAATAATACATAAGACACCATAAAGCATATAACATGTAAAAATCTGTAAAATTAAAAAATTTTCTATAACAAACTATTAACAGACCAATTATACAAATTACCCAAAATATTATGTGAAATTCTCCTTGCTTTATCTAATTTTTTTCTAATAATTAGATTGAAATTCTAATGGGTTATTAAGATTATTCTAGGAATAAATATTTGGATTCCTATGATTATTTTATAAATATTTTAAAATCTTATATCTCATCTAATTTCCTATTTTATTTGATTGCTTCATGTTGTACGATTTAACTTAATGTATTATTTAGTTCATACAAAATCTCGCACGTGTATGAATCAGGGGAGTACTCTTTAGTTCTTTTAAACAAGTCATCTAATCTGAGTTTCAAATTTTGAAATAAATTCACACTCTTTTTTAACATTTCCTTTATAAGGAAAAAAAAGCTTTGGTTCAAGTTACTAATTTTGAAGAAGCAGCAGCTAAAAGAAAGAAATTTTTAGATGCATGAATATAACAAACAAATAAACTTATAAAGAATAAAAAAATAGATATACAAATGAAAAAAGTCAATCCCACCCGTGCAATCATGGGCAAAATATTAGTATTAAGTACTTAAGTGAAAAAAGAGAAGCACATACTGCAACACTCGTGGATCTGACACTTGATGAATCGCAAGCTGGCATTGACGGAATCATAAGGTGTAATTTGAAACATAAAACTAAATATATCTACAAATTCTTTTTTAATAAACTATAGCTGATATCATATTATGTATGTATGTAGGTATATAATAGTTTAATATGCTAATTTTTCAAACAGCTTAATAGCCATTCCTTTTGTATGTACATAGCTAAAATAGTAATTAAATTTTTTTAAAAGAATATAATTTTTTCTACATATTGATCATGATGAATGCAAATCATGATGGATGATGTCGATCATCATTCTCGGTAGCCTATTGGGCAATCTCACGATAATAATCTCATCTCACCATATCATTTTATCATTTTTCTTTTGTGTGTGTGTGACGATGGCTTATTTATTTATAAGGCATCACTAAGCTTGTTATACCCACTTGGAAAAATGCTTATTATGCATAAAAATTGAAAGATGGTATCTACATAGAAAATTAGGTAAATTAGATTATGGTTACTCATACATTTATAAAACTAGTTTATATGCACGTGCAATGCACGTGGTAAAATATTAAAAAATATTTCTTTTATATTTATTTCATTACTTTAAATAAGTCAGATTCAACTTGAGTTCAAATATGTAAAATTGAATTATTAGATTTATTAGTATTTTATTTGAATATATTAATAAAAATAAATGTATTGATTTTTTAAGATAAACTGGGATGAATGTACTTAATTGGGATGTTGTAATTGTCATTATGAATTATAGTTATAGCAATAAAGAAAAATTTTAAAAATTAAGTTTTTTCAACTAATTTTTGACTCAAAAAGCTAAGATCACTGTCTGATATACTGCAAACTTGTAAATTATTTTTCTTCTAATAAGTTAAAATTTATCACCACCATCAACACCCAACAGGAACTTAATTAGAGTATAAAAGTAAATCTTGATCAAATTTGGTCACTTATTCAACATGGTAACAATCTCAATAAGTAACAATTAGTAAGCCAAGAGTTTTTTTTTTTTTAACATTGAATATTAAAGTTTCTAACAACTCCAACCAAAATTATCACAACAGTAAACATTTAACATGGTTAATATTTTATCACATTAAACATGAGACCTAACACATAGGTGTATTATACTTTTCTAAATGTATAACGCGTTAAACATGGCCTCGGTATATATTAGGGGAAAAACAGAGGGTACCTATAATTAAATAGCAGAGAAACTTTCGGATATCAAAGTAGGGGGAGGGGGGGGGGGGGAGAAATAAAATAAAATGTTAAACTAGGAAATAGTTCATCACAATAATACCAAAGATAATATTCAACACATTGATAACTTGATGAAGGGGCCACTAATATATCATAAATGCAGGATCATAAAACTTGTTAAGATAAAATTCAGTAGTTTCGAGCATATATAAAAACCCAGAAAGGGAAAAAACGTTACAAAAATCAATAGAAAGAATGCAGATAGGCGCTATTTATAGAACTAAACTTCACTGAACAATCTCCCACAAAAATAAACAAAATTCTAAAGAATAATGTTCATCATAATTATCTCTACCTAAAGATACTGATCAAGTTGCTCTAATCACATAACACCGAATCAATCCTATTCTATCCCCAATTTAAAAAAACCTTTAACAATTCACACAAAGAAAAAATCCACAAATTTTAATCCAGCAGCACTAATCTTTAATAAATAAACTCCTAGCAAAAGTATTCAAAATTATCTCGAGCTATATTAAATGATTAATAGTATTCTGACCACAACACACCAAAACAATCCAATCCTTCAAAGAAATGAATAAGATAATATTCAACACAATGGTAACTTGATGAAGGGACCACAAACATATTATAAATACAGGATCATATCCTTAGACAATAATTAATTATAAGAAACTGTTAAATATCAAAGTGTAATTTTATGTGATGAAAGCAATTACATAAGCATACAAAAATAATAATAAGTTTGCATGAAATTCCTTTATAAAAGTTCCAAATTATACTCAAAAATTAAGTTATGACATAAAATAATTAAAAAATATTGTACTTGAAAATTTTTAATTAAACCAAGATCAATATTTCTCCACCTTTATGTTTTTCCTAGGCAATTCTAGAGTAGCATCTTCATCATCTACGTTGATTATAATATCAGATTGTAGTTGAATTTCTTGTGCTATTACATTTTCTTCATCTCATTCATCTATTGTCTTTTCATCTAATTTCACCAGGAATTTAAATGTTTTTCCGATGTTCAAAACTAATTTTTGGAAATATGGACTTTGATTATTTTTTATTATAATGAGAATAAATGTTATTTTAATATTTTTGAAATTTTTTATTTTCTAAATTATTACTTGAATAGAGTTATGAATTACCTCTTTTTCTGTAATGATTTTTGAAATTTTTTATTTTCTAAATTATTACTTGAATAGAGTTATGAATTACCTCTTTTTCTGTAATGAATTTTTCTGCTGTGCATCCAATAAGAGTTTCTGCTACGTCAAAGAGTGTTACTCTTGCATTTTCTGTGCTATTTTCCATGAAAATCTTAACTAAGTACCTGTAGTTTTCATTGCTTATTTCTAGAGATAGTTAGTGTTGTATTTTAATATGTTCATGTCATAAAAAAGATATATTACTTAACCTTGGTACTAGGTCATCAATGATTCTACGGTATTTGTCATTCAGACACTCTTTACTAACGTCTTTATTTACCTTCTTGTCACAGTCTTTGCAAGCATATAACCATGGCTCGAGCCTATTTAAAATAATAGTTATAATTCCCTTAAATGTGCAATGTTGTTCCTGTATATTAACAAAATTTAGTTAGATTTAAATTTGTTAATAATAATAGGTTTCTAATATTGTACCTGTATCGAATTCTGGGATGTATGCATAATATCACTAATTTGAATTTCTTTTGCATTTTTAAAAACCATCAATGGAGATCATTTTGCTTTTGCTGCTTCTTCCAAATAAAACATGCATATTAGATTAAATTATAATACTCTTTCATTATTGGGTTATATGAAAGTATGTTGTTCTGCTTATCATTCCCTTAAGTCTCTAGCTAGTTCTATTTTTGGGTTGATACATATTGTTGATATAATTTGTGACGATATGTTTGTGTCCCTTGCAAAATTAAAATAATTATAGGATTAGATTTATATTTAGCTATCTTTAATAAGAATTTTAATAATGAATTATGTACCTTGATATATAGAGATTTTAAAATCTGATAATGCTATTATAGGCTTATCTTTGATTTTGGATTCAATAATTGATTCTTCATTTGTAACCAAATCTCCAAATAAAGTTGCGCGCATAGGCATTCCACTGTATCTGAAAAAAGAAAGGACGTTAATCTTATTTTTTTCTTATGATATTAGAAATAAGTATCATGAATGTACCTTATATCCATTAGCATGATTTCCCTCCTAGTGTCTGGTTTGTTATGTCTTATAATATAGTTGATCATCGGCTTCACGTTAGTTGTTATTACAAGAATATCTTCAAGTAATTTTATAAAAAGATTATGAATCTATAAATTTACGTTTTATTTTGTATTGAAAATTAAAGTAAGAAATTTATAAGTACTTACTAATTTTTGTTGCATCTTTCATGGAAAATTCTTCTTCAAATGAGATAAAGTTGTTCAATATGTTCTCCATTTGGAAACCTGTTAGTGCTTCTTCGATAGATACGTCTTTTGTTAGTACTAATTCAAGTGACTTGTGGATACTTGGAAAAGCTGGGTTTATTCCTTTCACTTCTCTATTTAAAATGAAAATAATTTGATTTTTTTGAAGCATATCTATAAACTTTTCAATAGTCTCTCCATACATAACTCATTGTATTTTGTTGCCTTGCAAATATTATTAACACCAAAGGTCAATATATGAAAAATATAATTAATTAATAATAAGCTATATATTATATTTAATTAGTTATATGTAAATAGAAAAATAACATAAATAGGTATTATAAATGTTATTAGGGTTTTAATGAAATTTATCGAATAGATAATGAAGTTTAACAATATTCATATGATCAGAAGTAACATTGTACAAGCAATATATTATAAAGAATAATTTTCTTTTACCTTAGCGTTAGCAAGAATTAGTTTTAGTAATTTTCCTAATCCTTTTGTATTTTTGTAGGTGGCATCTGCACTTCGAAGTATGATAACATGAATATGGTCCATTCTTTCTAAAACTTCTTGAGCTGGCTTATTTGGATGTGTTGAGTTTGGCCTTTAGTGCTGGTAATCATATTTCATGTTAATTAGATTAAAATATACATGTTAGTTTTGACCAATATTACAGAATATATCATAGCTTAGAAAATGAATTTATTAATTTTTGTTCCTCATAAGGTTTTGAATATTATTAATAGATAATATTATTTGAGTGGGTAAAAAAAAATAAGTGAATGCTAGAGGGAAAAAAGTTATACACTATTAAAAATTATAAATTATAGGAATGGACATGAATGAACATACATAATTATTCTGATAAATTAATTACCTTTAGATTATCTATTGTGACTTTGAAGTTCATTACATATTTGTTGGTTGGAGGACTTCCTTGTATACCAGATTTTTTGTGTATCTTTCATCTTCTTTAAATTTTCCGTCCGATATAATTAGGACTTTGGTTGTTGTCATTAAAGTCCCTCGTGATAAAGCAACATATAGCTATCCTTGAGAGAAAACGTGTTGAGGTAGATAGATGCCTACATGAGGAATTGTTTGTACTTGTGATTTATTGATTGTTATTGCAAAACATAGCCGTATTAGAAATTGCTTTCGTTTGAGCTTGAATGGGAACCCCTTATCTTCTGCTGGAGATAACGGTATTCTTGGTAAGAAAACTTCTTTCCCAGCATGTTGGCCCATTATGATCTTAGCATGAATTATATTATAATTAAAATCTTGACATATCATTCTTGTTCCGTTGTATAGCCCATTAGTCGGATCCAGATTCCTTAATAAAATAATAGGATAATATTTCTTTAAGACCAGGTTGTGGGGTGGTAGTCTATTTGGTAGCAACGTGTTTAGGAACTCTTGCTAGTAGCGATGATTAGTGTCATCAACTGCTTCATCAAAGTTGTAAAAAAAATTTCCTTCACCTAGAAATTGTTTTATGATTCTATCATTTAGCATGTGGATATATTCATTTTTTGTTGTCAGGATAGCTTGATCTTTCATATAGTCAATGGATTAGAAGTTCTTATCTAAAGATGGAAAAATTGATTTTATGAGACAATCTTCTGGTAAATCATCACTTCGATTCTTGATCAAAATAGATGTGGGCAACACTATTAGGTCATCAGTCACCATCGGTTCATCTCCATTACCAACTCTAAGAAGGAAGTCGCTAAATGTTGAGTCTGTCCTTGCTCTCATATTCTTTTATAGCTTTAAATTTTCCATTTTACTCCACAAATATGAGCTCACTAAACTTTCTCTAACAGTTTGTGATCTTGTTGCGCGGGGTACTACTGATAAAACTTGTCTGAAATCCCCACCAAATACAATTACTTTGCCGCCAAATGGTTCATCTTGATCAATTATATTCCTTAATGTTCTATCTAATGTTTCAATTGCAACACGTTTAACTATTAGAGCTTCATCCCAAATTATTAATCTAGCTATCTTAATCAGTTTTGAGGTTCCATCTTGCTTGGATATGCTACACATAGATAATTTTGTTGTTGGGATTTTTATCTCAAATCTAGAATGTGTTGTTCGGCCTCTTGGCATTATTACAGCTGCTACGCCTGAAGTCACTGTAGCAAGAGCTATCATCCCTTCTGATCTTACTCTGGCAAGTAGAGCACGGTATAAGAATGTCTTACCAGTCCCTTCTAGCCCATCAATAAAGAAAATCCCACTTTTATTTGCCTGGACTCGCGATAATACGAAAGTATATGCATTATATTGTTCAGAATTGAGTGCTGATTCAACATTGAGGTCTTCAATTGGAATTTGTACATCGAGTTCATCTTGAATTTCTCTGGGGTATGAAATTCCTTCTGAATTAGGGTTAGGTTGAATAGGTGGTAAATCAAATTTCTTGATATCCTTTCCCATGCTATCTAAGAAAAATTTAATGTTGTAAAGGGTGTCATTTATCATCGAATTTTTTGTAGCACCAGGTTTCCTTGAGAAGTCTTCAGATAATGCATCAAGGTATCGATCCCATAATCTATTAACATTTGCGGGCTCACAGTGAAAAAGTATGCTTGCAAACAAACGGCGAAGGGTTGCTGGCATTTGAAAGATGACAACTTCATCTAAGCATTCTCTGATGCTATTATCTGATTCCAATAAACCTAATTTCTAGGCTGATTGTTTGAATGATGTGCATTGAATTCCATCCATGATCAATAAATTCTCAAATAAAGTGGGGCATCTGATGTGAGTAAGTAAAAGTCGTAAGCAATATCTTTCTTCTTCAACTGGTTTAGCATCATTTATACGGCCTATCACTTGTCTTTGTTTTCTTGGATTTCAACATTTTATCGTCGAATCCCAAATATAATATTCAAGAAGTTCACAATATAATAACTCTTTTTCCTGGTCTTTTTTTGTTTTTGATTTGTTTGCTTCTTTAATTTTTGAATATAGTGTAAAAAATTCTGTAAGCATTGTCTTAGAGACATGGTCCTAACGGATGAGCTTCGATAGGTCTTGATTTTTCCAATAGGAAACAAACTGTTGATTTGACAATTGTAGTTATAAGTTGATGACAGCTGGGTAAATCTCATTAAGATAGAATTCATATATTCTCCACAAAGCTTCCTGAGCCGATACCCACCTTGCATCTTGAAATATTTTGATTTCGTTCACAAGTCTTCCTCCTTTATTATATTCAATGTTTACTGCCACTTTATCATGACCCTTGTATATGTATTTGTAAAGGTACTTCACTGCTTTATCGCCTTAGCATATTTCAACATTAATGTGGCAATTATAACATGCCAGCAAATATGGATTGTAAGGTACAACCCACTAATTATTAAGGAGTTTACTGCAGACCAATATTGTTTTGTTATCTTTCCTCCTCTTATAAATTAGGTAAGCATCTTTTGCTTGCACTCATTATGAGCTAAATTCGCAAGGATAGTGATATTTGCACTCTCCATTTTCATGTAGCTGTTCTTCATGTTCAACTCCCCACAAGGTCCGTATATCATATGTTTTTTACCAATTCATAGAGGATCGGGTGTTTGGATGGGTCTGGAATTTCGACAGATACATACTTATCATACTAATTCGATAATGTGATCTTGTGATCTCCAATAAGAATTATTAAGATATGTGCATGTGGTAGACCTCTTTTTTGAAACTCAATCACGTGAACATGTGCAATAACTTTTCCAAAGATCTCCTTTTTAAATAGTTGATATTTCAAGTCTTGGAGCTTTGCTCGAAATATCCTTAAGGTTAGATCTGGCCTGTCATTATGGGTCTAACCTGGATGTAGTTGCTCAGTGATCTCTTCTCATTCTGGATTACATGTCATTTTTATAAAAAGATCTGGCTTTCCAAATTGTTGTACTAATGACATTGCATCAAGGTATCTATGACGTATATCTCTAGGACCACCTATGAATGATGATGGAAGCACTATTCTCTTGCCCACTTGGCATTCATTTACTTCCCCGGCAACTATACTCTCAACAATACCTTGGAATAACTCTGCTCTGATTTCTGATTATTTATTTTTAAAGTAATCAAATATTATTGTTTCAAGCTTTATGTACATATCAACAACATATTGATGGAATAAACGACATGCAGATGTAAGTAAAATAGATTGTCAAAGGTCTGTTATCTGGAGCCTATGACAATAATAATCTCGGCATGATACTTTTCTGGGTTTTGGTGCCTTGACACCTGTAAATTTGGGCGTTAAGCAATGGTCATATATAATAATATTACTAAGAATTGTGAATTAAAATTTACCTTCACTTTCTCGATTAAATATGTCTTCTGCAGATGTGAAGGTTGGTGGAACTACTGAAGTTAGCATTATAGTTCTTTATTGATTGTCAACTCTGATATCCCTTTTATCTCTTCTTTTAATATTTTGATGCCATCCAACCTCTCCATTTGGAAAGAGTAAGGGATACTGCAACGGATCATAACAGCCAAAATAGTGTTTCACTTGATGTCTTCCTCCTGAGTGTGCATGGACAACTATCACTCTCTCATATGGTGCATTGTTATTATTTCCTTCAACCTAGATTGCAACCACCTGATATGCTGTTGGTGAGTTGTAAACACGTTGATTTCTAGTGCAATGTCACTATTTATTAGTATCTTAAATTCTTCAAAAGATTGATAATCATTCAATTTGCGAAAGAACTTTGAATATGAGTTTCCTTGTAATATATCCATCAAGCTCTTAGTTGTGATTTCACTTATATTTGCATTGTCTAGTATTCCCAATTGATTTTGCAACACATTCTTTGTATCATAGAAGTAAAGCTGAAAGTATGAAGGCTTACTTTCCTTTGGAATTAGACCAGGGAGATTATGATATATTTGGCATTATGCTCTAAATATGAAAACTCCTTTTCTATTTGATGCGAGCTCTTTATCAAATATGACCCCAAATGATGTGAATAAAAAAAATACTGTTGTACATTCTGGTATGGCTTCGAAACCCAATTGCCTCTGGTGATTGCATTATATAAAGGGCATATAATTCATTTAGAATATTCACATCTGCTAGGTGGATTTCACCGTTGTGACAGCAAAATATTGGAGGCTCGTGTTCAAACTTTTTCGATCTACAATAGACACAAGACTTTAGAGTGCGTAGCTTATATAGTAAAGAACATACCGATTCATGAAGAATTTGCCCTAGCATAAAATATAAATATTTAATAATCTAATTTTAAATTTATATGGCCTATTTAATAAACTATAAAGTATATCTACACATATCTTCATGCTCATAGGAAAGTAATAGGGCTCCACAAAATAGGTTAACTTTACGTTGTCGTTTGCCATTAATAGTATTACCAGCAAAGTCATTACTTTGTCGCTTTCTCTTATTATCCGCAATTCTCTGAATGTAATCTTTCTTCTGCTCATCACTCAACCAAGAATATTTGGTTTTTTAAATTTTGGGAATTAGAGTGTTCTCTCCTGTTTTAAAAATGTTCATATAGTCTTATAAATACATACACATACACAAATATATGTATAGTAGTTATATTATCCAAAAACCAAAGAATAAATTTCTATAAAGGAAAATCATATGTCATATTACCATTAATTTATGAATACATATGAGCAATGTAGATAGTTAGACAAATTAGCATAAATTTTTATGAAAATTCAATAGTAAATGATCAACTATAATCATTGTCACAATTAAAATAAAAAATTTATTAATATTCTTTACTGACCTAATACTCATAATTATGAAATAAATCTTGAGTATAAAATTGAAATTGAGATGGTATTATCCTATATGTAAAAAAATATGTATTAGACAATAAAAAACTATATGAAAATTATATCAACAACAATAGGGGACAAAAGTATACCAAAAAATTATAATAGACATTAATCAAGAGAGTTTAGAATTAATTAGTCAACTGTTCTTTCCAAACAATAAGTTTGATGGTACCAACCAAGTAATCGGACAACATGTATTTTTTTAACAATTGTAATAAATCAGATTATATCCAAGAATAAAGAGAATTAATAAAATTAAGAAGAGCTTATATTGAAGTTTACTAATAAAACAATTTACTATAAGTAAAAGCAATTTGATTGCTTAGGAGTTAAGACACTCCTTTAGCTCTAATCGAGAAGTTTCAAATCCCACAATATTTGTAATTAGTGGCTGTCGTCCGTTTCCGCACCTGGATTGAAAATGATTTATGAGTTGATTTGCCTTGAATTAACACTTGTATGCCTTTTGTGAATGGTAATATTGGTGGTCCTTAATTTTTTTCTCCCCATAAAACCATAAGTTAAATATCTCAGAAGAGTTTGTAGTTGTGCAAAAGCAAGAATAGTTTACAAATCATGTGAATTTGGAGAAAAATTCTACGCTTCAATTACCAAAAATACATTATTATTAAAGACGAACAACAAATGTATTTGCTTCTTGAGAAGCTGTGGTGCTAAAATATTTCTGCTTCTAAGGCAGACAGTTAAATTTGTGTCAACCGATCATGATAGCAGAAGAACAAGTGCTTTAGATTTGTTTTAAGAGGAGGCGTGTTAGCTGCTGTAATTTTTTGTATTCACTTCTTATCACGTATTTAATTATAGTTGTTATTAGTTTAAATATTATCAATTAATATTGACCATCTTGCATGTCACTAACTCTTAGTCTTAGCTATGTGAACCTAATATATGAACACTGGTACAATCTCATGATGGAACTATGATATGCCTCCTGAGCTTAATGAATATTCATAGATTTTGTTAGGAATATTTGTGGAACTATCTTACTATGAATAATAATTGGAGTTATGATAATGTCTATAGTTCTCTCATAAAAATAAATGCATGTTGTTGCTTGCCTTATGTCTAAGAAATTCAATTTTGATTATATATTAAGCAGCCGCAGTTGACGCCTTGACGCTCAGATGTTGGTAAGCCCTTATTCACTTCTTTTATTTATCATTGCTATGTCTTTGCAGTTCTACAGTTATTCTTTAAATCCTACATTTATGCTTATTTTATTGCATAGTGAACATGCTATCTTCGTTGTAGAATGTTTTCCATCACTCTTTGTCTGATGTTAACCTTAATAAAAATTTAACAAGTTTAATATTATGATCTAAATTTATGTAAGTGAGGATATGGTCTAATAATCATAAACTTAGAGGTAGTGGAAGGCATATATTGTATATTTCTCTATTTAATCAGTATTTTTTGTCCTTTATTTTTATTTTTTATTTTTATTTTTATTTTTTGCCTTTGTTTGGGTATGGAGAAGGTAGGGAGGGGTGTGGGTGGATTCTTGTATTTAAATGAAATTAAGAAGAGCTTATATTGAAGTTTACTTGTTGATAATAGTGTATTGTAGTGGGTTTTAGTCCCACATTGCTTGGGAGAACAAACCTCACACTAGAAGGAGAGTTCGAGAGATCCGACGCCCGTTCCCGTCCGTCCCTTGAGATTAGGCTTGGTCTTAATCTCGAGAAGAGCCCTGATTTCGCTTGGTCGATTTCAGCGCTTCAAATCAAATACTTCCTCGGCGAAGGCGAAGCTCTGCCGAATTTTCAACAATTGGATCTAGTCGACGGTCGTCCACGGATAAACCCTGGCATAGGCAAAGATCCCACGCAAGCAGAAGACCGATAAACGATCTCTGCGTTTGTTTTGACGAGAGTTGTAAACTTTTGTTTTCATTGTGTAAAAGTCTTATAAAAAGACAATCTTTTTTTTTGTTTTCATTGTAACGATTGAAGTTGTAATGAATACCGCAATGAATACATCAATTTTCGACGCAAACAATCATTAAAATGAAAAAAAAATGTTAAAGATCATTTAACTCAAAGAGGAAATATGGTATTATGCTCTTTAATGTTGACCCCATATTTCAGGAGCAACGTTTGGAATGATGCCAACAAAAACAAGAATAAGAAGAAACAGATAAATGTACTACTTCTTTGTTAGAGGTGACAAATAAATAAATAAAGTTATTGCAGTTAGACCCCTTGTAATGTTGCCAAATTGAATACTAGCCCTGTAGTTATATTGCTGCAGATAGAACCCCCAAGTGAATTTTTTTTTAACCTTTTTCAGAAAGTCTATCTGCAACTATAGCTTTTCACTCAGAGTGTATATCTGCAACAATAGAACGAGGGGGTAGTAAGTTCAATTTGGTGATAGTGTAGGAGGTCTATCCGCAATTAGCCAAAGCCTTGCACATAAACTAATGTAAACAGGATACAGGCAAACTACATAGACCACTGACATTTTCTTATGCTGTATGATATATCACAATTATAAACTTTACGCAAGCTTAAATAAGCTAAAGGCAAATTGTAACTATTTCTTAACTAGTTTGATATGTCAATCTGCAAGTCAGATGTCAACCTAGTCTTGGCTCGCAATGATAACTGTCATGATCCTATATTATTTTTTATTTTTCCACAGGAAACACTACATGAACATAAACCAAAATTTTTACCTTGGCTGTAGGGATATCATATTTGTCACATAGCTTCTTCATAAAATCCTTCGACCCCTCCAATGCTGCAGCTTCAGATGACGGACCAAAAGCAGGAATCCCAGCTTTAACAAGATCATTTGCAAGGCCAGCAACTAGAGGAGCTTCTGGGCCAATTACTACCAACCCAACTCCCCATTCCTTACAGAAGGAAATAACAGCGGAGCTGTCAGAAATATTTAGGTCTGATAAGCAAGTGGCATTCCCAGAATGAGTAATCCCGGCATTGCCTGGGGCACAAAAGACAGCGTCACAGGATGGAGATCGTTGCAATGCGTAACAAAGTGCATGTTCTCTTCCACCCCCACCGATTACTAACACAACCACCCTCTCTTCTGCAATTAGAATAAAAGAAATTAGACAAAGATGTTGCTCTGTGGAGGGAAAGATAAAGAAAGGCATAATTCAATTAACTTAGAAAGATTGCATCAGAGAATTGAACTTACTAATGCATCAGAAAATTGAACTTACTAATTTGACTAATTTAAAGGAAATTATTTTACATTAATCTAGATTTGCTTGCTAACAAGGGCCAACTCTGTTCAGATCACGACCAAGAACTGAACTTAATTGATCAAGAACCTTAAATTGTGCTCAAATGGTGAGAAAATTGTGGCCTTGTGAGGCACTAACTTCTAAAGCCAAAAAAAAAAAAGATGATTAACAAGCCAAACAAGTTTTTTTCCACTTATATATATAAACATTTATACAAGCAAGATTTCATCATGTAGTCATGTTTTTTAGCAGGATTAATGATGCCACAAACTGTGTTCTGTGTCTCATACCAAACACAACCAGTGCTCTTCACTTTGTTAACCTAAAAAATGCCCTTTATAAGAATAAGATTTTAAGCACATGTAAACACACTTCTAAACGTACATATTTCTGTTTTAACAACTACTGCATGCCTCAACAATCAGTCCTTATAGTTTATCACTTTACGAAATGGGGGGAAATACGTACAAGTAAAAAATAGAAAGCCTTCAGAAATAAAAAAGATATTAAAACGACACAAGAGCCTTCACAAAATGGATATTGAGATGAATATGTGCATATTGAAGAATATACATGGACTGAAAAATACATTCGGCTGTAACATAATGAATCGAGAAGACTCGTTTATGGCATGTTATGTGCGACTAGTATACTGTGGAGAATCATTCCAAGTGAATAGAAAACTCTTAATAGTTATGGCAGGTACCCCTTAATCAGAAATTTTACTAGCATTAAAACAAAAAAATGAGAAACTTCCTTTGCATGATCCTTACTAGCCATATCATTTATCAATCAGCACATCTCTCAATACAGTGTCCTCAGTCCTACCATCATTAAACTTCCTTAATACAAAATAAACAGAGAGAATTAGCAAACTCATGCACTTTACCTACAAGTATACGACCTGAAATTGATCTGGATAAATTTTAAATTGCTCTATGGGAAACAAAACCAAGGTGGCTGGACAATTGAGTTTCTGTAAGTATAATAAATATTTATCATGTCAAACAAAAACCTTAAAAATCCACAAGCAAAGCAAATGCTGACTAAAGCTAAATGTCAAAGACTAAAGTTAAATGTCAAAATCTAAGCTGCAATTACTCCTAAAGCTTAACCAAATTCATAAAAGCTCACATTCACTGGTCAATTGCAATCTGTAGCATAAAATAGCTGCATATTAAAGCGATAATTTCTCACCGGAAACATTCTCACTGCCATTGATACTGCTCGCAAGAGCAAATTTCTCCAAATTCCCACCAGAACTTCTCACATCTCTCGGAATCGAGCCGAGCGGAGAACATGAACGGTACTGACCAAATTGAGAAGGCAATACGGTATTCCATTTCTTATGAACAAAAGAAACAGATGAATGAAACCCATTGTTGATGTGATTTTTCACTAAATTTTTTGTTGCTGAGATTTGTGAGTAGCTTCCAACATTAGATGAAATACAAGCCATTATACCCTGATAAAAATTAAAATAAATCAAAGTTATTAAAGAATAAAAGACGAAACTTTTCCAGTAATTCTCACAAAACATAAAAATTATTAATTTATCTGAACTGAAATTCTTCTAAAATAATTAAAAAGTAAGTTTAGAATCCTGTTGAACAACAAAAAAGCAAAAAAAGTTGGATCATCTCTATCTATATCTAAAAACTAAAATAATGCAAACAAGAACTTCAGTGTTCGATTCTCATCGTTTTTAGCCAATTTGAAGGCGTCACCTAAAAATTTTCACATTTTAAGTAAAGAATTCTGAGGAACAGTGAAAAAGAGAGCAGATTTTAAACTTAATCGATCAAAAAGTCTGATCTTTCTGCAGAAAAAAGAACTAAAAATGGAGGAAAAAGATCTAAACTTGACATGAAACTGGCAAACAGTGAACTTCAATACATAAAAACCAAAATGAAAAAATAAAAAAAAAATCTAACCTTTTTGCGGCTGAAGGATTAGGAACTGAGCACAAGAGCAATCCTTTTAAAGGGGTTTTTGGAGGGGTAGACGGTAAAGGATGGGGCTCCGCTTAAATGAAGGATTCTGATACTCTCACGCTCGATTTTGTTAACTTCAACCCGGTCAGGACTCTTGTCTCAGAGAGCGAGAAGTCGGGTGCTGAAATTGGGGGAAACACAAATTAGAGAGGGTAAATATCAGAGAGCAAAGAGTGCGGTAAAAGAAAGGAGGGCGAAAAAAATAGGGGGTCAAGTACACCGGTTAGAACTCGATACAGGGTGCGTGTCACGTGCCTGTGGAAGTGTCGAATCGATGCATGATGCATAATGATGCATAATGATGGCTTGAATTGAGTAAACCGGAAGTCAAGTTAATTCTACCCGAAATCGATTCAAAAGCTTCTTTTAGCCTATTTTTTTCTCTTCCATAGATTTTAAGAACATCATCTTTAACCGTATTTCTTGATATGTGTTTCAGATTCTCACAAAAATATGAGAAGATTGCTCGAATACCTTCATACTCAACAAATTGAAATGGCAAATCATGCATAATGATGGCCGAGACTAAAAGCTCCCTAAACTTATCCGGGTCAAAATTAAATCTCGAAGAACTCATTATAGAATCTTTTGAGTTAGATAAATCCTCAATATCCTTTCTAGTAGCTTTCTTACAATTTTTCATGTGTCTTAACATGTTTTTCATCCCATGATTACCTTCGGCGATGTATTGGGTTCCACACTTCTTACATACTGAATATTATTTCCCTCCCGGCTCGATTGTAACAAGATCAAACATTGTCCAAGCTTCAGATGTTAGTCTTCTTTTTCTCTTTTTGTCAATTATCCCTCTTACTTTTTTTTTTTTTTTTTGAATAGAACTAGATATTTCTTCTAATTCTTCTTCATTAGATGAACCCACTTCTAAACCATCCTTTATAGGATTATTGGTAGGATTTGACTCCAACATTGGGGAAAAAAAATACAAAACTGCATAAGTTTAAGACAGGAGGGAATCAAAAAAGGACACTATACCAGACTCAGCAAGAACATGAAAAGGAAATAAACACAAGGCTACCGATAATTCTAAATCAACTTAATCAAGAACATGAAAAGGAAAAAAAACAAGTGATATACCAGACTCAGCAAGCAACAGTTTGATTTAGACAAAAATTCTTAATAAGGTAAAAAAAACTAATGAAAATAAATACTGGAATAAACACAAAACTCTAGGCTTCAACCTACATAGAACTTTCTGAATTGTTAGGATTCACAATGCTAATTGGTCAAACCACACAGTACGCAAATATGTATAATGAAAGGTGAAGAACTCCGACAAAAAGAAACAGGAAAATAAAACCATAATGAGGTTAACCAAATTAAGGCTTCGTCCTTGGCAAAGCATAGTCCATAATTATCCAGTAGATCTTAATCAAGCCTTTTCAAAGGATGGAGACTGAGAACTTACAGCAAAGTTTAGCTGTCGCCGTCGCCGGTCGTCGCTCGCCTCTCGTCGCCACTCCCGAACGCTCG
Source organism: Asparagus officinalis (assembly GCF_001876935.1). Lineage (NCBI taxonomy): Eukaryota > Viridiplantae > Streptophyta > Magnoliopsida > Asparagales > Asparagaceae > Asparagus > Asparagus officinalis. Next base: position 5,051,174 of record NC_033802.1, read on the forward strand.
TCACCTCTCTCCAATCGCCGCCGCTTGAGCTTCGTGATGGTATCTAGGGCCGCTCGCTGCTTGAGTTGCCGGTGCTTATTCGGGTCATTATTTATGTTATATGGGTCACCGGGTCAACCCGAACTGACCTGTTTTAATAAACTAGTTTATTTATATACACGTGTAATGCACGTGGTAAAATATTAAAATATTTTTTTATATTTTTTTCATTATTAATTTAGATAAGTCAAATTCATCTTGAGTTCAAATATGTAAAATTGAATTATTAGATTTATTTGTATTTTATTAGAATATATTAATATTAATAAAAATAAATGTATTGGGTTTTAAGATAAACTGTGATGAATATACCTAACTGGGATATTGTAATTGTCATTATGAACTATAGTTATAGCAATAATATTTTCATACATTAAACATGAGACTTAACACATAGGTGTATTATACTTTTCTAAATGTATAACGCGTTAAACATGGTCTCGGTATATATTAGGGGAAAAACAGAGGGTACTATAATTAAATAGCAGAGAAATTTCCTGATATCAAAGTAAGGGGGGAGAAATAAAATAAAATGCTAAACTAAGAAATGGTTCATCACAATAATACCAAAGATAATATTCAACAATGGTAACTTGATGAATGGACCACTAATATATCATAAATGCAGGATCATAAAACTTGTTAAGATAAAATTCAGTAGTTGCGAGCATATATAAAAACCCAAAAAGGGGGGGAAATGTTACAAAAAACAATAGGAAGAATGCAAATAGGCGCTATTTATAGAATTAAACTTCACTAAACAACCTCCTACAAAAAATGAACAAAATTCCAAAGAATAATGTGCATCATAATTATCTCTACCTAAGGATACTGATCAAGTTGCTCTAACCACATAACACAGAATCAATCCTATTCTATCCCCAATTAAAAAAAACTTTAAGAATTCACACCCAAAAAAAATCCACAAAGTTTACCTAGTAGCACTAAACTTTAATAAATGAACTCCTAGCAAAAGTATTCATAATTATCTCGAGCTATATTAAATGATTAACATTATTCTGACCACAGCACACCAAAACAATCCAATCCTTCAAAGAAATGAATAAGATAATATTCAATACAATGGTAACTTGATGAAGGGACCACAAACATATTATAAATGCAGGATCATATCCTTAGATAATAATTAATGATAAGAAACGGTTAAATATGAATTTGTAATTTTATGTGATGAAAGCAATCACATAAGCATACAAAAATAATAATAAGTTTGCATGAAAATCTCTTATAAAAATTCCTAATTGTACTCAAAAATTAAGTTATGACATAAAATGAATAAAAAATATTGTACTTGAAAATTTCTAATTGAACCAAGATCAATCTTTCTCCACCTTTATCTTTTTCCTGTGAAATTCTAAAGTAGCATCTTCATCATCTACGTCGATTGTAATATCAGGCTGGAGTTGAATTTCTTGTGCTATTATATTTCCTTCGCCTCGTTCATCTTTTGTCTTTTCTTCTAACTTCACCAGGAATTTGAACGTTTTTCCGATGTTCAAAACTAATTTCTGGAAATATGGACTCTTATTATTTTTCTGTTGCAATGAGAACAAATGTTATTTTAATACTTTTTAAATTTTTTATTTTCTAAATTATTACTTGAATAGAGTTATGAATTACCTCTTTTTCTGTAATGAATTTTTCTGTTGTGCATCCAATAAGAGTTTCTGCTGCGTCAAAGAGTGTTACTCTTGCATTATCCGTGCTATTTTCCATGAGAATCTTAACTAAGTACCTGTAGTTTTCATTGTTAATTTCTAGAGATAGTTAGTATTATATTTTAATACGTCCATGTCATTAAAAAAATATATTACATAACCTTGGTACTGGGTTATCAATGATTCTGCGGTATTTGTCATTCAGACACTCTTTACTAACGTCTTTATCTACCTTCTTGTCACAGCCTTTGCAAGCATAGAACCATGGCTCGAGCCTATTTAAAATAGTAGTTATCTTTACCTTAAATATGCAATATTGTGCCTGTATATTAACAAATTTTAGTTAGATTTAAATTTGTTAATAATAATAGGTTTCTAATATTGTACTTGTATCGAATTCTGGGATGTACGCATAATATCACTACTTTGAATTTCCTTTGCATTTTTAAAAAGCGTCGATGAAGATCCTTTTGCTTTTGCGACTTCTTCCAATTGAAACCTGCATATTAGATTAAAACATAATACTCTTTCATTATTGGGTTATATGAAAGTATGTTTGTTCTGCTTACCATTCCCTTAAGTCTCTAGCTAGTTCAATTTTTGGGTTGATACATATTGTTGATATAATTTGTGACGATATGCTTGTGTCCCTGCAAAATTAAGATAATTATAGGATTAATTTTATGTTTAGCTTTTTTTAATAAGAATTCCAGTAATAAATTATGTACCTTGATATATAGAGATTTTAAAATATGATAATGCTATTATAGGCTTATCTTTGATTTCGGATTCAAGAATTGATCCTTCATATATAGCCAAATCTCCAAATAAAGTTGCGCGCATAGGCATTCCATTGTATATGAAAAAAAGAACGGACATTAATCTTATTTTTTTTTCTTATGATATTGAAAATAAGTATCATGAATATACCTTTTATCCATTAGCGTGATTTCCCTCCTAGTGTCTGGTTTGTTTTGTCTTGTAATATAGTTGATCGTCGGCTTCACGTTAGTTGTTATTGTAAGAATATGTTCAAGTAATTTTATAAAAAGATTATGAATCTACAAATTTACGTTTCATTTTGTATTGAAGATTAAAGTAAGAAATTTATAAGTACTTACTAATTTTTGTTGCATCATTCATGGAAAATGCTTCTTCAAATGGGACAAAGTTGTTCAATATGTTTTCCAATTGGAAACATGTTGGTGCTTCTTTAATAGATATGTCTTTTGTTAATACTAATTCAAGTGACTTGTGGATACTTGGAAAAGCTGGTTTATTCCTTTTACTTCTCCATTTGAAATGAAAATAATTTGATTTTTTTGAAGCATATCTATAAACTTTTCGATAGTCTCTCCGTACATAACTCCTTATATTCTGTTACCCTGCAAATATTATTAACACCAGAGGTCAATGTATGGAAAATATAATTAATTAATACTAAGCTATATATTATATTTTAATTAGTTTATGTAAACAGAAAAACAATATAAAAAGGAATTATGAAAGTTATTGGGGTTTTAATGAAATTTACCAAATAGATAATGAAGTTTAACAATATTCATATGATCAGACGTAATGTTGTGCAAGCAATATATTACAAAGAATAATTTTATTTTACCTTAGCGTCAGCGAGAATTAGCTTTAGTAATTTCCCTGATCCTTATGCATTCTTGTAAGTGGCCTCTGCACTTCGAAGTATGATAACATGAATGGTCCATTCTTTCTGAAACTCCTTGAGCTGGCTTATTTAGATGTGTTGAGTTTGGCCTTCAGTAATGGTAGTCATATTTCTTGTTAATTAGATTAAAATATAAATGTTAGTTTTGAGCAATATTATAGAATATATCATAGCTTAGAAAATGAATTTATTAATTTTTGTTCCTCATAAGGTTTTGAATATTATTAACTGATAATAATGTTTGAGTGGGTAAAAAAATAAGTGAATGCCAAAGGGAAAAAAAAGTTATACAATATTGAAAATTATAAATTATAGGAATGAACATATGTAATTATTTTGATAAATTAATTACCTTTAGAATAGTTATTGTGACTTTGAAGTTCATTACATGTTTGTTGGTTGTAGGACTTCCTTGTATACCAGATTTTTTGTGTATCTTTCATCTTCTTTAAATTTTCCATCCGATATAATTAGGACTTTGGTTGTTGTCATTGAAATCCCTCGTGATAAAGCAACATATAGATGTCCATGAGAGAAAACGTGTTGAGGTAGATAGATGCCTACATGAGGAATTGTTTGTTCTTGTGATTTATTAATTGTCATTGCAAAACATAGTCGTATTGGAAATTGCTTTCGTTTGAACTTGAATGGGAACCCCTCAACTTCTGCTGAAGATAATGGTATATTTTTGGCAATAAAACTTCTTTCCCAGCATGTTGGCCCATTATGATCTTAGCATGAATTATATTACAATTAAAATCTTGACATATCATTCTTGTTCTGTTACATAGCCCATTAGTCAGATCCAGATTCCTTAATAAAATAATAGGATAATGTTTCTTTAACACCAGCTTGTGGGGTGGTAGTCCATTTGGTAGCAACGTGTTTAGGAACTCTTGCTGGTAGTGATGATTAGTGTCATCAATTGCTTCATCAAACCTGTAGAATTCTTTTGATCAAAATAGATGTGGGCAACGCTATTAGGTCATCAGCCACCGTCGGTTCATCTCCATTCCCAACTCTAAGAAGGAAGTTGCTAAATGTTGAATCTGTCCTTGCTGTCATATTCTTTGATAGCTTCAACTTTTCTATTTTGCTTCACAAATATGAGCTCACTAAACTTTCTCTAACAGTTTGTGATCTTGTTGCGCGGGGTACTACTGGTAAAACTTGTCTGAAATCCCCACCAAATACAATTACTTTGTCGCCAAATGGTTCATCTCGATCCATTATATCCCTTAATGTTCTATCTAATGTTTCAATTGCAATGTGTTTAGACATTAGAGCTTCATCCCAAATTATTAATCTAGCTATCTTAATCAGTTTTGAGGTTCCATCTTTCTTGGATATGCTACACATAGATGATTCTGTTGTTGGGATTTTTATCTTAAATCTGGAATGTGGTGCTCGGCCTCCAGGCATTATTACAGCTGCTACGCCTGATGTCACTGTAGCAAGAGCTATCATCCCATCTGATCTTACTCTGGCAAGTAGAGCACAGTATAAGAATGTCTTCCCAGTCCTTCCTGGCCCATCAATAAAGAAAATCCCACTTTTATTTGCCTGAACTCGCGATAACAAGGAAGTATATGCATTATATTGTTTAGAATTGAGTGTTGATTCAGCATTGAGGTCTTCAATTGGAATTTGCACATCGAGTTCATCTTGAATTTCTCTAGGGTATAAAATTCCTTCTGAATCAGGGTTAGGTTGAATAGGTGGTAAATCAAATTTCTTGATATCCTTTCCCATGCTGTCTAAGAAGAATTTAATGTTGCAAAGGGTGACATTTATCATTAAATTCCTTGTAGCACCAGGTTTCCTTAAGAAGTCTTCAGATAATGCGTCAAGGTATCGATCCCATAATTTATTAACATCTGCGGGCTCACAGTGAACAAGTATGGTTGCAAACAAACGGAGAAGGGTTGCTGGCATTTGAAAGATGACAGCTTCATCTAAGCATTCTCTTATGTTATTATTTGATTCCAATAAACCTAATTTCTAGGCTGATTGTTTGAATGATGTGCATTGAATTCCATCCACGATCAATAAATTCTCAAATGAGGTGGGGCATCTGATGTGAGTAAGTAAAAGTCGTAAGTAATATATTTCCCCTTCAACTGGATTAACACCATGTATACGGTCTATCACTTGTCTTTGTTTTCTTGGATTCCAACATTTTATCGTCGAACCCCAAACATAATATTCGGGAAGTTCACAATATAATAACTCTTTTCCCTAGTCTTTTTCTGGTTTTGATTTGTTTACTTCTTTAATTTTTGAGCATAGTGTAAAAAATTCTGTAAGCATTGTCTTGGAGACATGGTCCCAGCGGATGAGCTTCAATAGGTCTTGATTTTTCCAATAGGAAACAAACTGTTGATTCGGCAAGTGTAGTTGTAAGTTGATGACAGCTGGGTAGATCTCATTAAGATAAAATTTATATATTCTCCACAAAGCTTCTTGAGCCGATACCCACCTTACATCTTGAAATTTTTTGATTTCATTCACAAGTCTTCCTCCTTCATTATATTCAATGTTTACTGGTACTTTATAATGACCCTTGTATATGTATTTGTAAAGGTACTTCACTACTTTAATACATGAGCATATTTCAACATTAATGTGACAATTATAACGTGTCAGCAAATATGGATTGTATGGTATAACCCACTGATTATTAAGGAGTTTGTTGCAGACCAACATTGTTTTGTTATCTTTCCTCCTCTTATAAATTGGGTAAGCATCTTTTGCTTGCACTGATTGTGAGCTAAATTCTTGAGGATAGTGATATTTGCACTCTCCATTTTTCATGCAATTGTTCTTCATGTTCAACTCCCCACAAGATCCGTGTATCATATGTTTTTTTACCAATTCATAGAGGATCGGGTGTTTGGATGGACCTGGAATTTCCGCAGATACATACTTATCATACTGATCCGATAATGTGATCTTATGATCTCCAATAAGAATTATTAAGATATGTGCATGTGGTAGACCTCTTTTTTGAAACTCAATCACGTGAACATGTGCGGCAACTTTTCCAAAGATCTCCTTTTTTAAGAGTTGATCTTTCAAGTCTTGGAGTTTTGCTCGAAATATCCTTGAGGTTAGATCTGGCCTGTCATTATGTGTCTGACCTGGATGTAGTTACTCAGTGATCTCTTCTCATTCTGGATTACATGTCATTGTTATAAAAAGATCTGGCTTTCCAAATCGTTGTACTAATGACATTGCATCAAGGTATCTACGACACATATCTCTAGGACCACCTATGAATGATGATGGAAGCACTATTCTCTTGCCCACTTGGCATGCATTTGCTTCCCCGACAGCTACACTGTCAACAATACCTTAGAATAACTCTTCTCTGATTTCTGATTGTTTATTTCTAAAGTAATCAAGTCTTGTTGTTTTAAGATTTATGTACATATCAACAGCATATTGATGGAATAAATGACCTACTGATGTAAGTAAAATAGATTGTCGAGAGTCTCTTATCTGGAGCTTATGACAATAATAATCTCGGCGTGAGACTTTTCCGAGTTTTGGTGCCTTGACGCCTGTAAATTTAGGCGTTAAGCTATGGTCATATATAATAATATTACCAAGAATTGTGAATTTAAATTTACCTTCACTTTCTCGGTTAAATATGTCTTCTACAGATGTGAAGGTTGATGGGACTACTGAAGTCGGTATTATAGTTCTTTGTTGATTGTCAGCTCTGATATCCCTTTTATCCCTTCTTTTAATATTTTGATGTCATCCAACCTCTCCATTTGGAAAGAGTAAAGGATACTGCAGCGGATCATAACAGCCAAAATAATGTTTCACTAGATGTCTTCCTCCTGAGTGTGTATCAACAACTATCTCTCTCTCTAATGGTGCATTGTCATTATTTCCTTCAACCCAGATTGCAGCTACCTGATCTGCTGTTGGTGAGTTATAAACACGTTGATCTAGTGCAACGTTACTATTTATTAGTATCTTAAATTCTTCAAAAGATTGATAATCATTCAATTTGCGAAGGAACTTTGAATATGGGTTTCCTTGCAATATATCCATCAAGCTCTTAGTTGTGATTTCACTCATATTTGCATTGTCTAGTATTCAATCGATTTTGCAACTCATTCTCTGTATCAGAGAAGTAAAGCTAAAAGTATGAATGCTTGTTTTCTTTTGGAATTAGAGCAGGGAGATTATGATATATGTGGCCTTGTGCTCTAAATGTGAAAACTCCTTTTCTATTTGATGCTAGCTCTTTATCGAATCTGGCCCCAAACGATGTGAATGAGAAAATACTGTTGTACATTCTGGTATGGCTTCGAAACTCAATTGCCTTTGGTGATTGCATTGTATAAAGGGCATATAATTCATTTGGAATATTCACATTTGCTAGGTGGATTTCACCGTCGTGGAAGCAAAATGTTGGAGGCTCGTGTTCAAACTTTTTGGATCCACAATAGACACAAGAATTTGGAGTGTGTAGCTTATATAGTAAAGAACATACCAGTTCATGAAGAATTTTCCCTAGCACAAAATATAAATATTTAATAATCTAATTTATAAATTTATATGGCCCATTTAATAAACTATAAAGTATATCTACACCTACCTTCATGCTCATAGGCAAGTAGTAGGGCTCCACAAAATAGGTCAACTTTACGTTGTCGTTTGCCATTAATAGTATTACCAGCAAAGTCATTACTTTGTCGCTTTCTCTTATTATCTGCACTTGTCTGAATGTAATCTTTCTTCTGCTCATCACACAACCGAGAATATTTGGTTTTTTTAATTATGGGGATTGTATATTATTATAATGATATATATATATTAATGATATATACATATATATTATATAATATATATATCTAATTATATAAAATAAATATATATATATATATATATATATATATATATATATATAATTATATATATTGAGAAACTATTACGAAAATTGTACCTAATCACATCTGAATTGAGTATTAGGCTGTCCATAAATCACCCCCTACATCAACACCTATAAAATAAGCCTCTTTTAAAATTCTAGTAATCAGTGATTGATCGCTTTCTCTCTCAAGTGTATGTAGGTTGGGATTGACAACTCACTATCCAAGTCAATGGAAATTGTACCAAGTTTCTTCCATATTTCCTCTCATTCTACTCCTCCAATTGCTCTCTCTGTCTCTCTCATCTCGCTCTTCCTCTAGTCTCCTCTTCTCTCTACGTCTCTATATATATATATATATATATATATATATGTATATATATACTATATATTATATAATTAATAATATATATATATTATATATATATATATATATATACTATATACTACATATATATACTATATATTATATATACATATATAAATATATATAATATTAAGTATAATCATTTAATAATTTATTTTATTGAGTTTAATGCAAACCTTTGCTGAATCATTTAAGCGAGAAAGTGTTGTGTAGTAGTTATGTTATCCAAAAACCAGAGAATAAATTTCTACAAAGGAAAATCATATGTCATATTACCATTAATTTATGAATATGTATGAGCAATGCAGATAGTTAGACAAATTACCGTAAATTTTCATGAAATTTCAATAGTAAATGATCAACTATAATCATTAATGTCACAATTAAAAAAATTATTGATATTCTTTACTGACCTGATACTTGTAGTTATGGAATAAATCTTGAGTACAAAATTGGAATTGAGATGGTATTATCCTATAGGTAAAAAAAATTATGTGTTAGACAATAAAAAAAACTACATGAAAATTATATCAACAACAATAGGGGACAAAAGTATACAAAAAAATTATAATACACCTTAATCAAGAGAGTTTAGAATTAATTAGTCAACTCTTCTTTCTAAACAATAAGTTTGATGGTACCAACCAAGTAATCGGAAAAAATGCATTTTTTTTACAATTGTAATAAATCAGATTATATCCAAGAATAAAGAGAATAGATGAAATTAAGAAGAGCTTATACTAAAGTTTACTAATAAAACAATTTACTATAAGTAAAAGCAATTTGATTGCTTAGGAGTTAAGACATTATTTTAGCTCTAATCGAGAAGTTTCAAAGCCCACAATATTCGTAAACAGTGGGTGTAGAAATTCCACCTCATAAAACCATAAAACCATAATGTATTTGTGCAAAAGCCCACAATATTCTTGCTCAAAGTCAAGGGAGATCCCCTACCCCTGCCTCCCCGCTTCTACCTCCACCGTCAACTGCCCTCCGCCGCATTCACCGCCATCTCAGCCGCCAGCGACAGAGGACAATGACGTGGTGCCCTGGGGGCTATGTGGCGGCGATAAAGGCAACACAGCTGAGGCTCAAGACCACGTGCATCGAGGTTATGTTCAAGCGAGCGGATTTGGATCAGGACGAGAGAATTAGCGGATATGAGACTGTTGCCTTCTTCCGAGGATCGAATTTGCCCCAACATATCTGAGCGCAGGTGTGATCCTCTCTTTCTTCAGTTAAAATTTGGAGACTTGTGAAGAAATCAATCGATTTGATGTAATTTTGATTTCTGTAGTAAAAATTTAGCATTTTTAGCTTTTGGGTGATTATACTACTTTTGGAAATGATTTATGAGTTTATTTTCCTTGAATTAACACTTGTATGCCTTTTATGAATGGTAATATTGGTGGTTATTAATTTTTTCTCCCCATAAAACCATAATTTAAATATCTCAGAAGAGTTTGTAGTTGTGCAAAAGCAAGAATAGTTTACAAATCATGTGAATTTAGAGAAAAATTGTGCGCTTCAATTACCAAAAATATGTTATTATTAAAGATGAATAACAAATGTATTTGCTTCTCGAGAAGCTATGGTGCCAAAATATGTTGTATATTTCTCTATTTAAGTAGTATTTTTTGTCCTTTATTTTTATTTTTTATTTTTTTGCCTTTGTTTGGGTATGGGGAAGGTAGGGAGGGGGTGGTGGCTTCTTGTATTTAAATGAAATTAAGAAGAGCTTATATTGAAGTTTACTAATAAAACAATTTACTATAAGTAAAAGCAATTTGATTGCTTGGGAGTTAAGACACTGCTTTAGCTCTAATCAAGAAGCTTCAATATTCGCAAATCACTCAAAAGCTTTAATGTGTCACCGAATATTATCCTAATTGGTTTTTGCATTCATATCTAATGATGACTTATATATAACCAATTAGGAGTTAATGTGAAAACGGCGAAGGAATTGAGGAAGGAATTGAGAAAAACGTGAAGAATAAGCAAAACAGGCTCCACCACACCCTGGTGTGGTGTCTGGCATGAGTGTGACAGAATTTGCCCTGTCTGCCATGGGTGTGGTGTCTGCGAATCTGCCCTGTTTATCATGGGTGTGGGGTGTGCCACACCAGGGTATGGCAGACTCGTTTTTAGAATTCCAATCAGTTTGAGATTATGTTTTGTTATAAATAAAGACACGTTTTTTAGAGTTTCTTTGGCTTTGTTTAGGCTTTGATTGGAGATTGGTTTGGGGATATATGGAGCACAAAAAGAGGTATTTTTAAACTATTTGTTTAGGGTTTTATTTTGAGAGATTGAGAGCTTTGTTGGTGAGATTAGTTTGTTCCTTCGAGTGATTTATAATCTTAATTTGTACTCTTTCTCTATTAGTGAAAACCCCAATCTCCTTCTTGCCCCGTGTACGTAGGCAATTTGCCGAACCACGTAAAACTATTGTGTTTGGATTTGTTCCGTTGTTTTGATTTGTTTGGCCTTTATCTCGACATTTGTTTGATTTGGTTCTCGAAGCACGCCCGTTTGGTTGTCACGCTTCCGCGCTGCGCACAACAATTGGTATCAGAGCTCGGGCTACACTTGGGCTATTTGGAGGAGTAGATCGATTTGGGAAGCTCATCTAGGGTTTCAGTTGGTGAGAAAGGTGAGATCTTTTCAGTAAATATTCTTTCTTTTCTCGGTTTTGGATCTATTCTTCGTTTGTTTCCGCATTGGTTGTTGGTGTGTTGAGGATTATGGCCGAGAAAGAGGGAGTTGAGGGTAGTTCTTCAGGTGTGAAGACTGTCCAAAGTTTGAGTATCCACTCGATGAAGATTGACGTGGAGAAGTTCAATGGCACTAACAATTTTAGACTTTGGCAATGCGAAGTCTTGGATGCGCTCAATGCGCAGAATTTAGAAGATACGTTGGAGTTAGACGGGAAACCGGACGACATTGATGAGAAGGTTTGGAAAAAGATGAATCGGACAGCGTGTGGTGTGATTAGGTCTTGTCTCACTCAAGATCTAAAATATGATATGATGAATGAGACTTCTGCGAAGAAGATTTGGGAGGTCCTAGAGAGCAAGTACTTGATGAAGAGCGTTGAAAACCGCTTGCATTTGAAGAGGAGGCTTTATTGCTTCCAATTGAAGAAGGGGTCATCCATTAGTAATCGCATGAACCACTACACGAAGCTTCTTGCAGATTTAGCGAATGTATATGTTATTATTGAAGATGAGGATAAGGCGTTGCTATTGTTGAGTTCCTTGCCCGACGAGGAATATGAGACGTTTGTCCTTACTCTTATTAATGGGAAGGCATCTCTTTCATATAGTGAGGTCACCACTGCATTAGTGAATTACCAACTCAGGAAGAAGGACAAGGAGACTTCTATTGAGCCGGTAGCAGGGGCATTGGTTGCAAGAGTAAAGGGTCCAAACCGAGGTAGAAGGTCACATTCTAGAGGAGCACATCTTGGAATTCGTAGAAATCAGTGTGCTTTTTGTAAAGAAGATGGACATTGGAAAGCTGAATGCCCAAAGTTGAATGATCAAGCCGGGAAGAATAAGGGGAATGCTATTTAGGCTTCAGAGGTGAATGTTGTCAATGCTAGTGGCAACGATTCAGATTCGGATTCTTCGGACTACTCATTATCTGCACTGCCGTCAGTTTGTGTTGCCTACTCTATAGAGTGGATGTTGAATTCGGATGCTACATACCACATTTGCCCTAGGAGGGATTGGTTCTCTAACTTTCAGGAGTTGGAAAGAGGGGATTTCATGCTCATGGGGAATGATCACAAATGCTCTATTGGTGGTATCGGTACCGTTCGAATCAGGATGAGTGACGGGGTGATTCGGGAGTTGGTTGGAGTGAGGTTTGTTCCTCAGTTGAAGAAGAACATCATTTCACTTGGAGCCTTGGAGGCAGCAGGCTATAGGGTGACCTTGGCGGATGCACGCTTGAAGGTTATATTTGAGTCCATGATTGTGATGAAGGGCGTCAGAAATAGTAACTTATACTATTTGCTTGGGAGCACAGTGATTGATAGAGCTCTGACGACTTTATTGGATTTGGCTAGATTGTGGCATTGTTTGGTGTTGGGGTATTTGATTGGTGATGCCGTGCATAGGTTGTTGAGGAGTGCTTTGACCTGCAGATGGAAGTCCTTTGAGCACATTGGGATGAGCAAGACCGAGGTAGAGTTTGGCACTCCTATCCATCGAGCGAGGGGTCTTTCAAGAGGTGTTCAGTTAGGCATTTGGGGGCCTTCCAAGGAGGCATCATTGGGAGGTAATCGTTTTGTAGTTTTCGTAGTTGGTGATTGTTCTAGGCATTATTGGATCGCGACCAGTTCTCATTGGTATAAAGTCCTAGAAGTCAATAACAATTGGAAGAAGTGTACTGGTAGAAAGGTAACTCGTTGTTCTAGCTTTGATAGGGGTCATTTCTTGCGTTTGTGCCGAGCTCACGACAATAGGAGACACTTCATTGGTGTGGATACTTTGGGGTGACAAGATGAGATGACAGTTTCGATGGGTCGTTCCTTTCTGAAGGAGGATCGGCGTTGGTTGTCGAGCATTGGTTCTGGAGCTTCGACATATTTGGGTCATCTTAGTCACAGGTCGCCGACTGCTGCATTAGGAGTTATTGGATCTGGTGGAGCTGCTTTAGATTTTGGTTAGCGTCGGATATTTGGTTACCCAGCATTTGGTCACATCGAGGATGTGAGATTTGATCCGATTGCGCGTTTAGGATTCGGAGGCTCATTTGATTATCGTTCGGGAGCTTCTGATTTTGTTTTAAGCAGGAATATCACTTTTGACTCTCGGCAGGTGGAAAGTGTTGATCAGGTCGTTTGGATATCACAGCAGGTGGAGGGTGATGCTACTTCACGTTGGGTGGAACTTATTCCACATACTCCAGATCATACTGCGTCATTTGGGATTCCAGCTGAGGTGACACAGGTTGGGGATCATTTGATTTCGGATGCAGATGATGGATTGGTTTTGGATTTGGTTGCAGCTGATGGATATGATTTGGATACGACCATTGGTTCACCTCAGATGGAGGTGTTTGATTTGTATCAGTTTGGGGCCGCTATCAGTTGCAGATCCATTGGCGATATTGGGGAAGAGTTGCAGACTTTTCTATTTTTTTGAGGGCCTTTGGAGGACGTTTGGGTGAACTAGGTGAAGGCTTAATTCCTTGGGCAAGAGGATACGTAGGCAGTCAGTTTTGATGCAACCGATTTGGTGAGTAGATACCGACATTTGGGTGAGTGTTCGCACTCCCGTTTGGGTCTCAACTTGTGTGGATGGAGTCCGTTGTCATGAGTCCGTTGCCGTGGCGTACTGGATGCAACAAGTGAGACATTTGTTTTGGTTGGTGTCGGCTCAGTTTTGGAAAAACTTCGCCGATTTATGGTAATTGATTTTTTTTTGAATTTCTTCGGTTTTCATGCAATATTTAGAGGATTAAGAGATTTGATTGTTGCAGTTCTTCCATCTATCAAGGTAAATCTTCATATTTGATATTATTTTAATTTGGGTTTATTTGATTATATATTTTATTTGATTAAACCAAAATAGAAAACATATACCTTTTTTTACTTAATCTTATATTTAATTATCGTTTCAAATCTGATATAAATCCACTTATACGTGTGAAGCAAATAATCTATCAATAAAATTAACACATGGGTGTTGTAGTTAGTCTTCATAGACGTATACCAAGGCGTTGTAGTTAGTCTTCATAGACGTATACCTAGATTATGAAGAGAGAGGAGGAACTCACATTACAACTATGTAATTTTACGAATATTTTAAGAATATTTAATGATGAATGTAAGTAAATTAATTCGCTCAATACTTTGATTTAACCTTACAAATATGCTAGAGCACTCAGTGTTATCTATGATATAATACTACATCCATTGCGAGAACCATCCTTCTTTTGCATGAGCAATTCATTCAAACAACAAGCAAACCCTTCCAGTAATGGTTTAAATAATCATGGAAATTTTATTGTCAATAGTATTTTGTCAAGCAACAGTTGCTTTGGATAATCATGGATTATCTAGATTTTTATCAGATTATCAGTTTGTCATGTAATCATAAAATAAAATATTACCTTGATTCAAAATAATGTTTTACACACAGAATTTGCTAAGGCCCTAATAGAGATCTTGGTCCAGACATGGCCAAGCCCATAGGCGTTAAAGACAGTAATAAAGTTTTTCATATTTTTCTAGAGACTATTTACGAGTGACAAAGCCACTATTTTTCTAATTGATCCCAAACATATAAAGATATTTGGACGCTTCGCTCGTAAAACTTTTATCACTCTAAATCATATTTTTTTTCATTATATTCACACATAAAATAGTTCAACACATAAAATTTTATATCAAATATTGTCGTGGGATATAATCTAACCTATTAATCAACATCCGAAGGCATACCTTGATATTATGCAACACATTCACACGTATTAGGGCGTTGTAGTTTTGCAAGTGCACTTGAAAACGAAGGCATACCTTGATAAACATCTCTAAACTCAAAATAAACAATGAAACACAATCCTAATCAAATTCTAAGTTTTAAATTTTAAATGTTTGTACAAAGAGAACTCTAATTATGATTATTATCATATCACATGCAACACCTCATGTCTATATATAAACCAAGAAATTACACAATTTTTATAGTAACTTCATCTCCTTCAACATATATGTTTATTTTTTATTTTCATGATTATTCTTTAGTAATATTGTGTATTTGATTTAATGGTGATACCTTTCTTCTTCTTTTTTAATTTTTTTATTGTTTTTTTTTGCTATGCATGCACTTGATAAAATTTTTTATTAGACTGCTCTTTGTTTGGTGTCTAATAAGAGACAAAAGAGAGAAATTGGAGGATTTTGCGAAAGCATAGTAGGCGTGAGTTAAAACCTATGAAGATGAAAATATTTAGAGGGATAAATCAATCTGACGAGTATTACCCTTAAAAAAACATTCTTTGTCCTCTATATATGATGCAAGAAATAGAAGACAAAGAAACCATAAAATCCTAGCTACTGAGTAACAAGGCCAAATATATTTAGATCCAGGAAATAAAATGATAGTATAGTTGTCAGTTCAAGCAAGGGATGACTGTTAAAGTGATCCATAAACCAACACCAAAAGTTTAGGAACAAGAATTCTATTATTGGCTACTGATTAGCAAACAAAAACATAAGAAAATAACAGTAATTTTTTCAAGCTATATGCCAGAAACACAAAATATTGATCTCAGCAAATTCTAAAAAATCACAAAAACCAATTAAAAATCAGAATTACAAACCGGCCCTAGGTATATGAAGAAAAACGTGTTACATAGTGTGCAACGTTTGAAGGTTGAAGCACCTTAATCAAACCAACTAGACAGTGCACATCAATACCATCAAGAACAATTCCATGGTTTAGCTGGTCCCTTACATACTCTTCTTGACTGTTATCCACATTAATTCTGAAAATGCCTTCAGTCTGAAAAATCATTTAGATGATAATGAAGTTTCAGACAAAGGAGCATTAAGGTCACCTAAAGGCATTAAGTTTCAGACAGAAGTTTTAAGTTTAATCAATTAATAATTTGCAAGACACAAACCTGAAGGCCACCTTGCTCATAAAGGCGGTTTTGCATTAACAAGATATTGTTGGAACACTATTCCCTCTAGAGTCAAAGGAGCATTGCATTGATTCAGTTGACACTCCGAATACTCTCACACTACACTAAGAAATATGAGAGATAGGTCTTTATGCTAAAGAGCATGCATTGCAAACATAAATTTTCATATGCGCCTTTATGAACCCAAAAAAACACTGTCAAAGTGTGCAATGATAATAGGGTCATGATGGCCATGAACTTTCAAAGGGAAATCTTGAGTTTCCAGATCACAATAGGGTTATATCAGCCATAAATATAGGCTATAGCATGTACACTTATGCATTTATCATATACTTGGTTTTGAACACGTGCAACACACGTGGTTAAACAATAAAATTTAGTATTTTAGTTTATTTTCTTATCAAAAATTTGTTCTTTGATAAGATATTTAGTTAAATATAATTATTTTGCCTTATTGGTTTTAAAACAAATTTATGTGAACTTTGTTTTCTTTGTTACCAAATAATACGGAGAAGGGAAAATGTTTAAGGTGTCTTATGCTTAGAGGTCAATCAATCTCTGTATATATAATAAAGATTTATTCCAAAGTCAGGACATGTTACATTATTATTTAGCTAGACAGTGAATAGGTCCTATTTGTCCCACGTATCCTATTAGTCCCACATAACATAAACTTCACTTTCTCTTGGTAAATCTGTTTACATATTTATATTTCTTGTACAACATCTAATATTATTAGTTTACTAAATTAATACATAAACTAATATAGAAATTGAGATTAATAATGAAATGGAATGGACAAAATGCAGTAATTGATATCAATGCTAAACTAGAAAGGATACAAGTTAATGCTAAAAGATAATGGTCAGATTAAAGGAAAAAAATAATGGTTAGAAATTTTATAAAAAATATAAAGGATACAAGTACAGTTTTACAGTTAAGCCCCATCATACTTCCAAATTTGCATGACACCCCCTATTGATTTCCTAAATGAACCAAGGCAACTATTGCTTTAGTCTTATATCAGATATAAAGAGAAAGTACTAATGAAAAGTTACAATTTGTATACTACCTTGGATATAATCTAACTTATTAGAATTGTCAAAGAAATGCATGCTGCCCGATTATTTGGTTGGTACCATCAAACTTAATGTTTAGAAAGAAAATCGAGTTGATTAATTAATTCTAAACTCTCTTGATTAAGGTGTATTATAGTTTTTTTTTTTTGTATAATTTTGTCCCCTATTGCTGTTGATATAGTTTTCTTATGGTTTTTATTTTATTTTCTGACACATATTTTTTTACCTGTAGGATAATATCATCTCAATTCCAATTTCGTACTTAAAATTTATTCCATAATTACGAGTATCATGCTAGTAAAGAATATCAATAATTTTTACATTTTAATTGTGATAATGATTATAGGTGGTCGTTTACTATTAAATTTTCATGAAAATATACGCTAATTTGTCTAACTATCTGCATTGCGCATATGTATTCATAAATTAATGGTAATATGACATATAATTTTCCTTTGTAGAAATTTATTCTCTAGTTTTTGGATTACATAACCACTATAAAATACTTTCTCGCCTAAAGGACCTTACTCAAAATGGCTTCAAGCCAATGTTTGCATTAAACTGAATAATAAAATATTTATAAGCTATATGAACATTTTTTTAACAGAAGAGAACACTCCAATCCCCAGTATTAAAAAAACCAAATATTCTCGGTTGAGTGATAAGCAGAAGAAAGCTTACATTCAGAGGACTGTGAATAATAAGAGAAGGCGACAAAGTAATGACTCTGCTGGTAATACTATTAATAGAAAACGACAACATAAAGTTGACCTATTTTGTGGAGACCTACTACTGGCCTATGAGCATAAAGGTCGGTGTAGATATACTTTATAGTTTATTAAAAGGGTCATATAATATTATATATTAGTTTATTAAATATTTATATTTGTGCTAGGGCAAATTCTTCATGAACCGGTATGTTCTTTACTATATATCCTACGCACACCAAAGTCTTGTGTCTATTGTGGTTCCAAAAAGTTTAAACACAAGCCTCCAACATTTTGCTATCACAAGGGTGAAATTCACCTAGCAGATGTGAATATTCCAAATGAATTATATACCCTTTATACAATGCAATCAACAGAGGCAATTGAGTTTCGAAGGCACACCAGAATGTACAATAATATTTTCTTATTCACATCGTTTGGGGCAAGATTTGATAAAGAACTCGTATCAAATAGAAAAGGAGTTTTTACATTTAGAGTACAAGGCCAAATATATCATAATTTCCTTGCTCTAATTTTAAAAGAAAATAAGCCTTCATACTTTCAGCTTTACTTCTATGATACAGAGAATGAGTTGCAAAATTGATTGGGAATATTAGATAATGCAAATATGAGTGAAATCACAATGAAGAGCTTGATGGATATATTGCAAGGAAACCCATATGCAAAGTTTCTTCGAAAATTGAATGATTATCAATCTTTTGTAGAATTTAAGATACTAATAAATAATGACATTACACTAGATCAACGTGTTTACAACTCGCCAATAGCAGATCAGGTGGCTGCAATCTGGGTTGAAGGAAATAATGGCAATGCATCATTTGAGAGAGAGATAGTTGTCCATGCACACTTAGGAGGAAGACATCAAGTGAAACATTATTTTGGCTGTTATCATCCGTTGTAGTATCCCTTACTCTTTCCAAATGGAGAGGTTGGATAGCATCAAAATATTAAAAGAAAGGATAAAAGGGATATCAGAGCTTACAATCAACAAATAACTATAATAGCGACTTCAGTAGCCTCACCAACCTTCACATCTGCAGAAGATATATTTAACCGAGAAAGTGAATGTAAATTTAAATTCACAATTCTTAGTAATATTATTATATATGAGCATAGCTTAACCCTTAAATTTACAGGCGTCAAGGCACCAAAACCCGGAAAAGTCTCATGCCGAGATTATTATTATCATAAGCTCTAAATAAGAGACTCTCGACACTAATATGTTGTTGATATGTACATAAAGCTTGAAACAACAAGACTTGATTAATTTAGAAATAAACAATTAGAAATCAGAGCAGAGTTATTCCAAGGTATTGTTGAGAGTGTAGTTGCCGGGGAAACAAATGCATGCCAAGTGGGCAAGAGAATAGTGCTTCCATCGTCATTCATAGGTGGTCCTAAAGACATGCGTCGTAGATACATTGATGTAATGCCATTAGTACAATGATTGGGAAAGCCAGTTCTTTTTATAAGAATGACATGTGATCCAGAATGGGAAGAGATCACTGAGCAACTATATCCTGGTTATACCCATAATGACAGGCCAGATCTAACCTCAAGGATATTTCAAGCAAAGCTCCAAGACTTGAAAGATCAACTCTTTAAGAAGGAGATCTTTGGAAAAGTTCCCGCACATGTTCACGTGATTGAGTTTCAAAAAAGAGGACTATCACATGCACATATCTTAATAGTTCTTATTGGAGATCACAAAATCACATCATCGGATCAGTATGATAAGTATGTATCTACAGAAATTCCAGACCCCGCCCTCTTATGGTTTGTTACTTGTGCAGGGAAGTACAGCTTGCCCAAGGACCAGACATTCAAAGAGCTAGAGGACCTCCGTCAACTTAATTTACTTTCATTTGACTGTGTGATTCCATACATTAACAGCATGAGAAATGATAGTGTTGTCAAAGTAAAAACACTTAAAAATAGCATTATAAAAGGAAGATGCTAATTAAAGCCAATGAGCCAAGATGATTGGTCTATAAGTAAATTACAATGATGAAAAAGGAAAGCAATGCATTGATTTCTAATAATATTTAAATAAAAATAATAGTAAATAAAATAATTCAATTTAACATATTTAAATTCAAGATGAATCTCACTTATTTATAGTAATAAAATAAATAAAAAATATTTTGATATTTTACCACGTGCATAAAAACATACATGTTGAAGAAGATGAAGTTAGTACGAAAATTGTGTAATTTCTTAGTTTATATATAGACATGAGGTATTGTATGTGATAGGATAATAGTCATAGTTAGAGTTTTATTAGGATTTGAATTGTGTTATGAATTTATTTCATTCGGAAAATTTTATTAGAATATCAAAAGTTTTACGTGTGATAACAAATTTCTGATATAAGTTTTATGGGGAGTCGGGTGTTATTAGGATATGTCTATAGATAAGAATGCTAACAACATTAATATTAATATTATTGTGATATTAAAAGTTGTTGGAGTCTACATTCTTATTATCAAAAGTTTAATCACGAGTTCGGATAAGAATGTTATCACGAGTTCGGATATCAAAAGTCTAATCTTATTGCATGTGATAGGTATTAAAAGTTTAATCTACACATATAGGAGTATTTTTGTCTATAGAAAGATTTTCCCAAACTCGTGTTTTTAAAGGGCGTATGATTGGTCAGTTCGGGTTGACCCGTTTATAACCCAACCTGTGTAACTCGACCCATATCCATTATAAACGGGTCGGATCGGGTCGGGTTGATGGGTCAGGTCATAAATTGCCACCTCAAAATGCATCCTTCGAGTAGGAGAAAGACCCATGTTTTTGTGTGTTGTTGGAGGGGAAGCACTAAAGATGCTATCAGCTATCAGTGCAGGGATTACGAATCCTATCAAAACGCTCTGCGCTATGCACACCATTGATATGCACATGTCCACTACAGTGAGGATGTTTTGGTAATTTTCTCAACTTATGTGTGGCCGAGATGTTACCGCGTAGAACATTACTCTTGTGAGGAGTTCTGATAACCACGCATGGGGGCAGTGAAATAACCACACTACCTCCTGTTTTGCACTTTGTGCTGCTGTGAACCTCTTGTATTGTGCGGGTTCTGATAGGATCAAAAATCGAGGGGGAGGGGAGGACTGTTCTTTCTCTAATTTTTCTAGTTCATTTCATGGGCGCCTACTCTCTCCCCTATGACTGAGCATGGTTTGGTCCAAACTGAAAAAACCGACCTGAAATTAGAAGTTCGGTTCGGTTTTATTTGTAGGGCGGTTCGGGTCGGGTTGAAAACTTTTCAACCTGAACTACCCGAGCCGCCTGAATACCCATTAACCCTCAAAGCCGACTCATCCTTTAAATATCAACAACTCAACAACCCTAAAATCCCAGCCGCCACTTCCTCTCCTCAGTTATACCTTCAGCTCAAACCCTAATCTATGATCCTCCCCCACTTCACGCTCTCCATCCTCCTCTTCTTCAGCCTAGGGTTTTGCGATCTCTCCCCAGCCCCGGCCGCTACTGCAAAGGACGTCGAGTTTGGGAATGGAGCCATTCTGATCCTTTTGAAACCCTAAATTTTCACTCCGACACTCCCTGTCCAGCGCCATTTCCTCTCCAATCTCCATTTCCGCCTTCAGCGCTCGCCACTCGGCACTCTGCCGCTAGCCGCCAGCCATGGCAGGTGTTGGGTGTAAAAATTCGATCTCCCGTTTGAGGGGTCATTTGTATTTATAAGAATGGCTTATTACAAACTAAGAATCAAACATTTACAACAAAGGAGAAGGAAATGGACCTTCTTATTTAACATGGGCTCGTTGGTAGTGGTAGGACGCCTCCCTCGGTGCTCGCGCCGAGTTCACTTCCTTTGGACGATCCGATCGACGTTAGGGTTGGAGCTTCAGTATGCAGTAGAAGCTCGATTGGCTTAGTTAGACGGCCGAACAATTGCTTGATTGCTCGAAGCCTAAGTACGCCGAGATCTCAAAGTTCGGTCCTCTTCAGCTGAGGATTCGAACGGGATCACAAACAAGCTGATTGCCAAGGAGTTTGCAAAGAGCCAGGCTCGGTTCTCTTAGAGATTAAGAGAACTGATTGCCAAGGAGCGAAATAGGTTCAGTCTTGATCAAGAGTTCAAGACCCCTCTTTTGATAGCCATCGTTGGCTATTTATAGTGGAGAAGAAGCATGGCCACTCCCTCAAATTGTGGGATTGTGGTTGAGGGGGACCATAACTCCATCCCTTAAATCTTGGGATGTGACCATTAGAGGTGAGGAGAACCATACTCCCTCCCTTAGATCATGGGGAGTGGGTGTACCCACTCCCTTAAATTGTGGGGAGTGATCATTCCCATGCTGGGGCATGGTCATGAGGATAACCAATCCCTTAAATCAAGGGATTTGAATGCTCTCATGCTTCAAGTGGGCGGCTGACAGGCTAGGCGAGCTGACGGAATGCTCTCATGCTTCAAGTGGGCGGCTGACAGGCTAGGCGAGCTGGCGACCCTGCAGGTGAGCTGGCAACCCTGCAGGCAAGGTTGTACAGGCGAGGTTGTACAGGCAAGACTGTGCAGACGAGGTTGTGCAGGTGACTTGCCTTATGCTGGCGAGATTCAAGTTGTCAGGCGAGCTCAGCCTTCAAGCGAGGCTGTGCAAGCGAGCTTGTGCAGACGAGGCTGTGCAGGCGAGCTTGGATCATACAGGCGAGCTTCAAGCTATCAAGCGAGCTCTGCAGGCGAGGCTATGCAGGCGAGCTTGCCTCATGCAGGAGAGCTTCAAGCTGTCAGGCGAGCTTAGCCTTCAGGCGAGGTTGTGCAGGCGATCTTGTGCAGGCGAGCTTGTGCATGCGAGGCTGTGCAGGCAAGCTTGCCTTATGCAGGCAAGCTTCAAGCCTTCAGGCGAGCTTAGATCATGCAGGCAAGCTTCAAGCTATCAGGCGAGCTTTGCAAGCGAGGCTGTGCAGGCGAGCTTGCCTTATGTAGGTGAGCTTTAAGCCTTCGGGTGAGCTAAGCTCCTTTGCAGACGAGATTGCTCTTCAGGTGAGCTCCAGAACATGCCACGAAGGACATGTCATAGCTTTCAAATCGTAAGTTGGAATTTGACGAATTATATATAAAAATCGCCTATCTCGACGAGACGGAGCTAACCAAACCGACCTTTCACAAAATTCCCTCTAGTTTGAGAGATATCAGTATTTTTGTCTGTTTTATGAAGTTAAGTATTCAGGCGAATTTGACTCTCAAGTGGGCTTGACTTCACTCATATGGACCCTTGAGCTATTTTGCTTGTCCCAAGTTGCTATGGAGGGATAAAAGCAATTTTTATTGCCTACAATAGGTTACAAGGCCGAGGAAGACTACGATTACCTCTTCAAGATGGTTCTCATCGGCGATTTTGGAGTATGAAAGACCAATCTTCTCTCGAGGTTCACTATAAACAAGTTCAGCCTCGAATCCAAGTCCACCATCAGGGTCGAGTTTGCTACTCAAAGCTTGAATGTTGATGGAAAGGTCATCAAGGCTCAGATATGGGACATTGCTAGCCAAGAAAGGTAACATTTTGAATTATATCTATGTTCGGATTTGATTGAAGAGATTGGTTGGTGTGTTCTAATGGAGCCTTTGAGAATTGGGTTAGTGTGTGAACAAGAAATGGGAATTTAGAATGCATCTAGAACCGAACAAATAGAATCGCACCGAACTGACTTGCAAAAGTTCGTTTCAGTTTTGAAGAATGGGTGGTTCGGTTCGGTTGTTCAAAATTTGCTAAAAACCGAACTGACCGACTGTTTGCACACCCATATCCCCCCTTGCCTCACTCTTATCACCCCCTCTTTAAAAATCTCCTACCAATAACAAATCTAATTTTTATCTATCCCCTCTTCTCACCTTCCATCCTACCAAATGGTTCAAACCTATCTAAACTTGAAAATAATTTAACTATGCTTTGACTTGTTGGTTGATCTCATTTAGGATTGACTTAGTCTCTCATAATGATCGTACTAAAAATGTGGGAGTCTGCAAAATCTTAACGAATACCAGAGATTAGGTGTTCATTGAGAGCTATTTCATGAGAAAATTAAGCTCAAATTTTGAAAAGGAGAAAAAAAATCACCTTGAGAATGCTTAATTCAAGAGTTTGCAGCTGGGAGCTGCAGATTTGAGGAAACAAAGCTAACTGGTGGCTAGGTTTTATACTTGGGATCGTAGCAGAACCCTAAAAGGGGCTACATATATGGGCGAGAAGAGAAATTTGGCTTTTGGAATCATGTTTTATGTTTATAGTTGGACCTAAATGTTTCAATAAGCAATTTAGAGCATGTAAACGGTACCCTCGATCACTCAATTTACAAGGTGTGTCAACAGTTAAACTATAATAATACAAAGGCTAAATTGCACCTAAATGCCCTAAGGTGCGTCTTAACAAAGTGAGGGGTTAAGAAAAATTAACCCCTTCTTAACCCGCCAAACATAAAAAATTTACAAAATAGTTAAAGTAAATTAATCCTCTATAATTTGCTAAACACAAAAAATACAGAATGATTAAGCCAACCCCTTTAGATGAATTAAAATCAGTTAACCCCTCAAAATAAGGGGTTTACTAATACTTTTATTTAAAAGGATTAAGAATTAATCCATCTTGTTGATGTCCGAGATCACACAGTCGATCAAAGTTATCCGCTAATGATGAAGAGGGAGAGGATGAGAGATGGGGCCGACTCCTCCTCTGACTTTATGCCCGATCCTTGGACTAGGATTCCCGATCCTTCTGCATAAACAAGAAGAACGAACCTGTAAGAGGGCGGGACTTGTTTCCCACGTGGTACCTCCAACGGTCAAGTCAACTGGTGAGCTTGAGTGGGGTTTGAGGGAGAGTCTTGGGACCATTGAGGTCCTTGTAAGGGCGTACCCTTTTAGAGTTAAAAAGAAAAAAAATAGATCAAGAGAGATGAATGATCTCTAGAGTTTTATGAAGGTCCCGCCTCCCTTTTCTTACCCTGCTTCTCTCCTTTTATAGTCAATCGCCTTCGAGATAATGATCCTTGGCTCTGACTATGCACAGGAGAGCGGTTGGGAAGTGAGCGGACAGGCTGCTGAGTCATCCTTCGCTTTCCAGATGTTGGCTTACGACTAGAAGGGAAGTCATTCGAGCATAGGAGAGGATGTCTCGACTATGTTCCGGATTTGACAGATGAGACAGGGCGGAGGATAAGCTGGCTGCTTAGTCATTCTTCCTTCTACAGATGTCGGATAATGACTGGAAGGGATATCATTCTAGCACAGGAGAGGATATCTTAGTAATATATGGGAAGTGACTTGTGAGCTAGAGAAAGCTGCGTATGCACGACATTTGTCAGAGTTGAGATCTTGATGGGATCGATCAACAATGTAGTGTTGGTTGATGTATATCTGAAGGGAGCTTAGTTGGATCTTATCCCCTTAGCAGAGACAGGTCGGTTTTTGAATTGTTCCTATGACTTGCCAACTGGGCAGTCGAGCGAGCTTCTGGCTGAGTAGATTGCCGAGTAGATGGTCTAGCCGACTATTTGAGGAGTCGTCTCGATCATAAGGCGGGTGGACTCTTGAGGAGTCATCTCGATCATGAGGGATCGATTGATCCCGCATTTCGTGTCGGTAAAGATGACTCGTTTGCTCGGCTGGTCGATAGATTTGTTCCTGGTTGGGCTTTGGTCCACTAAACTGGTTTGGGCCATAGCTCTTTTGGGCCTATGAAGATATAACTTCTCGATTTTTTGTTTTTTGATGGTGAATTACCATAACAGATGGCCCTTTCACTTGGAGCTGACTTTAGTCGGGTTCGAGTGAAATAGATGAGAGCTTTCGATCAGTATAAACTCGCTCAAGACATTTGGGGTTTTTTAGTCAGTTGATCGTGGTTGAAGACGTGGTGTAGGACTTTCTGTCCAACCATTATCTCTTACGAACTGATATCTTGAACCGCTTTTTTAGAGGAGACGAAGCGTCATGGGCAGAACGAGTGGCGCTTTATTGTCGATTTATTGGCATGGAATAATGTGCACGAGCGACGGTTGGCATTTCGAGCAAGCTGTTTCAAATTCTCAAAGTGGATCTTTCTTGGTTGCTTCAAGATTATGCCTCTTGAGTTCTTCTGCATGCTTCTTTGGAGGCTTATAAATATCCTAAGGCCTGAGAGGGTTTTCTCACAGATCCTCAAAATCGTCGAACTTTGTAAAGAAGGAACTTTTCCATGGCTTCTCTAGCTCCTACTTCTAGCCATCGTGAAGAAAAGCTTGCCGTATTTCAGCGTCTACATTCAAGGGTCCTTAGGGATCAGTTGAAATGGGCGTGCAAGAGGTTCGAGATTCCTTGAGCTGTAACGCTTGAGGAGCCCAAGTTGACGGAGCCCATATACAATCATGGCAAGGGGCCAGTGCCATTGTACTTGGCACATCTGGAGCAGGGTATGCGGCTGCCTCTTCATCCCTTTGTCAGGGGAGTACATGCAGCTCTGGGGGTTTCCCCCATGTAGTTTTATCCGAATACGGTAGGAGCTTTGGTGGCCTTCGTGGTCGTCTACTACCGAGTTGGGGTACGGCCCAGCATGAAAGTGCTGGGTCATTTGTTGAGTGTGGGATTGATTAAAGGGGACCCACACTATTTTTATCATATTGATGATAATTTCAAGCTCTCCCTAGATCTTCCTGAATTGGAGGAGGATTGGAGGGAGTATTTTGTGTGGGCTTATGGAGCTGATGACATCTTTGCCTGCTCGACCTAGCCGGAGGCAAGCATGGAGGCCCTAAGGCTAGTTGCTCTTAGCGGTCTGGAGACGGAGGTCCTGGAAAAGTTCTGTTCTTATGCCAGGCCTTTGGACGTGGAGGACTTGGTGGAGGACATGTCCATGATCTTATCTTCCACTAGCTTCGCGGTCAGGGCGAGTTCTCCTATTCCTCCGTCAGTGGAGGTACCTAACAAGAGGCTCAGGGCCAAGAGGGAAGGCTCTGTTGGGGAGTCTCGGAAGAGATTGAGGGGGGCCCTTAATGTGGAGGGGGGTTCTGACAGAAGGCCCCTCCTAATCGAGGTTTCTCCCTCTCCTGGTGGGATGAGGGATAGGAGAAGGGACTTGGTCGACTCTGTGGATGTAGGGTTGGCTGGGGAATCTTCCCCAAGACCTAGACCATCTCGTCGGCCCGACAAAGAGCCTCTTGCTCCGGTCAATGAGGTGGATGGTGCAGAAGAGTCTTCTCCTGGCCCTGGCGGTGACGCTGTCGAGGAAAGTCTGAAGGAAATGTTAAGCAACGACATTCATCAGGCTTTTCAAGCCTGTCAGGCCCAAGGGGCTTCATTAGAGCTGGCTCTATTCCATCGGCTCGAACACACGCTGGCCGTAGAGACATCAGTCAGGAAAGAGGCGGAGAGATGGGCTGCTGCTTTGGAGGTTGAACTGGCCGAAACGGAGAGGTTGCTGGGGCGCTACCAGACTATCAACTCCAGACAGTCCAGGATTATCCAGGAACTGGAACAAGACGTGGATGCTTTGAGGTCGGCTGGCGACTCCCTTGGCGACTCTTCTTTGCCGGCGGCCAGGAGGCGACCAGGCCCTTCTTCGGGACTCGGTCGTGGGCATTAAAGATCCCGCCCTTTCTCTTCTCTCTCTCTTTTTTTAGAACTATGGAGGACATATTGTAATAGAACTTTTTGAATGAAAGACCAATTTTTGCTTTTATGCCTAAGCATTTGAGTTTTGTAGTTTGAGTAAATTAGTTGCATAATGTCGATCCATATGTAGGAGACTACAATTAGTTCACTTTGAATGCTCTGTGCTTGGCTGAGCAATTTGATCGACAACTTATCTATCGAAGTTTATGTCGATTGATTGTCATGTTTGCAGGAATCGTACCTTAGTGTGAGTAGTTGCAAGGCCCATTTTGATTAGACGACAACCCGTAGGCTTTGTGCTAAGGTCTTCAAATTTTCCCTAAGACCGAGAGGCGACTGTGGGAGTCGGCCAAAGGGTTGTGCCTTGGGTTTATTCCTGATAAGATACCAAAGGCTTTGAACTTGACTGAGGAGTTGTTATGCCTTAGACTTACCCTGATGAGGAGCCAATGTCTTGATATTAGACTGAGAAGTCATTGTGCCTTGGGCTTATCCTGATAAGGAGCCAAGGGCTTGATATTCAACTAAGAAGTCATTGTGCCTTGAGCTTATCCTGACGAGGAGCCAAGGGCTTGGTTGCCAACTAAGAATTCGTTGTGCCTTGGGCCTACCCTGATGAGGAGCCAAGGGCTTGGTTACCAACAGAGAAGTCGTAGTGCCTTGGGCTTACCCTGATGAGGAGCCAATAGCTTGGTTGTCGACTAAGAATTCATTATGCCTTGGGCTTACCTTGATGAGGAGCCAAGGTCTTGACCATGATGGTCGATGAGAGCCGAAGGAATCGACCACCAGTTGTGCCTTGGGCTTACCCTGATAAGAAGCCAATGGCTTTGTTACCGACTGACGAGTCGTTGTGCCTTGGGCTTACCCTGATGAGGAGCCAAGGTCTTGACCGTGATGGTCAATAAGAGCCGGAGGAATCGACCACCAGTTGTGCCTTAGGCTTACCCTGATAAGGAGTCAAGGACTTTGTTACCGACTGATGAGTCGTTATGCCTTGGGCTTATCCTGGTGAGGAACCAATGTCTTGATTTTCGACCAAGAAGTCATTGTGCCTTAGGCTTAACCTGATGAGGAGCCAAGGGCTTAGTTGCTGACTGAGAAGTTGTTGTGCCTTGGGCTTATCCTGATGAGGAGCCAAGGGCTTTGTTGCCGACTGAGAAGTCGTTGTGCCTTGGGCTTATCCTAATAAGGAGCCAAGATCTTGCAAATCCGACTCGGAAGCCGAATGCCTAGAACCCTTAGTTGGCTAGGTCTTTGATATTTTTTTAACTTTCATTGATTATGGAAATTTTTACATCATGGAGCGCAACTTATCAACTTTTAACATCCGAATGGCGTCGAATTCTTGTTCTCCGCTCATATGTATTTTGAAGATCGTCTTTTGCAGGAGACAAGGCCATTGAAACGGAACTTCCTTGGTTGTTTCTTGTCATCTTTGAACATTCCTGTTTTGACGAGGGAGAGTCACAGCTTTATTTGCCATCTTCGTTGCTGTGTGACTTTGGACACTAAGTCACCAATCGATTGAATATTCGGAGTCGGATGTTGCTCTCTCTCTTTTGAGGGCGAGTTGTTTGGCCTTAGACGTCACTGAGTTGTCGACATATTTGCCATCTCATCGG
Organism: Asparagus officinalis; assembly: GCF_001876935.1. Classification (NCBI taxonomy): domain Eukaryota; kingdom Viridiplantae; phylum Streptophyta; class Magnoliopsida; order Asparagales; family Asparagaceae; genus Asparagus; species Asparagus officinalis. The sequence goes on from NC_033802.1 coordinate 5,080,538, forward strand.
CCAGGACCTTTTTGAACTTGAGTCTTTGTTGAGGTCTTTGCAGGCCGACGGTGGACGTGCTGATTTTCAACAGATCTTGCTACACCACTGTTGGTTGCCCTGTATGGCCAGCGTCCTGTTGATCGAGCCTTCGGAGGCTGGTGTTTTGACAGGAGGGGGCCATGCAACTTTTGTGATGGTAGCTTCTTGTTGGTGAGACCCCAGACGTTGGTGCTTTGTTTCCTGGACTTTGATGGGATCATAGTTTCCCTTTGGGGATTCCAGGAATAGCAACGACTGGACCATCCTGTGAATGGAGGAACCTTCTTGTAGGGAGAGCGCGAGTCGCATGCTTCGAGCACTAGTGTTTGCTTAGGTTTTGGCGGTTCGAACTTCTGCCAGGGGGCCAGGGCTGGATTTCCTGAGGAAGTAATTATCAGGTGGCCCTCCGAGTTTTTCCCGCTATCTCATCCTTAGCAAGTATGAACTCTCTTCTGAAGGTGGTGATGGTCCGAGGAGCCTACCACAGACTTGATCACTGCTCCTGAGCTCGAATGAGCTATCGCTGATGAGAGCTTAAGCGATATTGGATCTGATAATAACCCTCGTTGGAGGCAGGGTTCTGTTTTGTGATCTGACTCCAAGCTCCTTGGCTGTCCAGGAGGTGAAGTTCATCTGTGGCGGCGATAAGAGTCATGTGCTTCATCTTCAAGCCAGACAAGCATCATAGTGGTGTATCTTCTCTTAGGAGGGCTCTTGGGGTTCTGGTAGCGGGTCCATCTTCTAGTGGATGGTCTGCTTGGCAAATACTCCCCAGAAAGCTGTTGAAGCCCTCGAGGGCTATGCCTGTGTTGGCTCCTCATAGCCATAAGCTAATCCTCCTTAGCTTGAATGATGCGATTTCAGGTTTTGTTTAGCTTGAATGGTACGATTCCAGTGGTGTTCTTCAAGAATGAACAAGATCAGGCCCCTGCTCAAAATTGGGCATGTCTACTCAAAGAAGAAAGTGGGCCCACGGTGGGTACCAAACTGTTGATGTCCGAGATCACACAGTCGATCAAAGTTATCCGCTGATGACGAAGAGGTAGAGGATGAGAGATGGGGCCGACTCCTCCTCCTACTTTATGCCCGATCTTTGGACTGAGATTCCTAATCCTTCTGCATAAATAAGAAGAATGAACCCGTAAGAGGGCGAGGCTTGTTTCCCTCGTGGTATCTCCGATGGTCAAGTCAGCTAGTGAGCTTGAGTGGGTTTTGAGGAAGAGTCTCAGAACCATTGAGGCCCTTGTAAGGGGGTACCCTTTTAGAGTTAAAAAGAGAAAAAAATAGATCAAGAGAGAGGAATGATCCCCAAAGTTTTATGAGGGTCCCGCCTCCCTTTTCTTACCCTGCTTCTCTCCTTTTATAGTCAATCGCCTTCGAGACACTGACCCTTTGCTCTGACTATGCACAGGAGAGCGGTTGGGAAGTGAGCGGACAGGCTGCTGAGTCATCCTTCGCTTTACAGATGTCAGCTTGCGACTGAAAGGGAAGTCATTCGAGCACATGAGAGGATGTCTCGACTATGTTCCGGATTTGACAGATGAGGCGGGATGGAGGATAAGTTGGCTACTTAGTCATTCTTCCTTCTACAGATGTCGGATAGTGACTGGAAGGGATGTCATTCGAGCACAGGAGATGATATCTTAGTAATATCTGGAAAGTGACTTATGAGCCAGAGAAAGTTGTGTATGCACGAGATTTGTCAGAGTTGAGATCTTGATGGGATCACTCAACACTATAGTGTTGATTGATGTATATCTGAAGGGAGCTTAGTTGGATCTTATCCCCTTAGCAAAGACGGGTCGGTTTTTGAATTGTCCCCATGACTTGCCGACCAGGCAGTCGAGCGAACTTTTGGCCGAGTAGACTGCCGAATAGATGGTCTAGCCGACTATTTGAGGAGTCGTCTCAATCATGGGGCGGGTGGACTCTTGAGGAGTCATCTCGATCATGAGGGGTCGACTGATCCCACACTTCGTGTCGGTAAAGATGACTCGTTTGCTCCGCTGGTCGATAGATTTGTTCCTAGCTGGGCTTTGGGCCGCTAAGCTGGTTTGGATCATCGCTCTTTTGGGCCTATGAAGACATAGCTTCTCGATTTTTTGTTTTTAGATGGTGAATTACCATAACACATCTAATTATAAAGAAAATAGTCAAAATCTTTGTTATTCCCAAAATGTTAAAAGCGATCACAATGACTAAAATAAAACTTATATAACGGACTAATAATTTAGTCCTTTGGACTATCGAATGTGCTAACTATATTAATCATTCTCTTTAATCCCTCTTGCTTAATCCTTTGCCAAACAGGGCCCGAGCAAGTAATCAAAACACAAGATAAACACCAATCAATCAGCTCCATATCATTCCTTAAGGGGAGGTTAGTCACCTAGAACTTTTTAAGTAGAACTGAGATAGTTGGTAAAGTAGGATAATTTTTTGACACTGGGATAATTTAGTGGAACAATGATGGGTAATTCTTAAAGTGGGATAATTTGGTAGGATAATTTGGTGGGATAATGATGGATAATATTATGAAGTTGCATAATTTGGTAGGATAATTTGGTGGGGGTAATGGTGGGTATAAATTACTATTGTTAATAATTGTATATTAAAAAATATAATATTAATAAGAAAATTCTAGTAATAACTATAAAATATAATGCAATAAAGCATCACTATTCATCTCAAATAATAAAATAATTTACAAATAAATAAAAATCTAAATCCCTAGAGTGACTCGACTTCCATCATCCCACATAGCTTTTATCATCCCACATGGGATCTGCCATAGAATTTCTCCAAGCTCCTACAGCTGCTCGTTGAGTCTGTAACTCGTCTTCTTTATCGGAGTCATCGTCTGCATCAGCAACATTTCGTGGAGCGTCTAGTGGAGGATCATATATGTCGAAGTTCAAATCTCATAACATCATAAAGAAAGAAAAATAAGCATTTTTCAGCCATTGACCCTTACCAATCTCATCATGATCGCTAAAACCAAATAAGCAAATAAATGAAATGTACACAGGAATCGTCCATGACCGCTAAACAGATGATCGAAAATGAACTATAAATATCCCAATCAATTTACTGAGCCGGTTTAATAATAATAAATATCACCATTAACCATTCAACATTTAATCATCAATGTGATCGCAAAGTTGCTTTCTAACTTATAAAAAAAATATAAATAGCCCGCATATCTTTAGCACTAACCCACCAACACTATATTCTTAACTTAAACCACTATTGTGGAGAGAAAACTTAGATCAAACAAATAATAATAAAGTAATTTAACGTCAAAAGGCTATCAATAAAGTAGTACATCTTGAAGATAATAATAAAAGATCTAATCATCACAAAAACAAAGTAAAGACAGAAAAATGAACAGGTTATATATATAGGTAGTATAATTTGTGGGATAATTATGACCAATTATCCCAATTCTAATTCTAGTAGAATTCTATTTGACTAACGCACCAAAAAAATAATACAGTTCTAGTTCTACAAAAGTTCTACTTGACTAACACTATAAAAAAATATCACATTTCCTAATTCTATGTGACTAACACCTTAAAAATTTATCCCACAAATTATTACAGTTCCAGTTTTAAGTTCTAGATGACTAACCCCCCTAAATTAATAATAATAACTCCAGGCTCTTCCTCGCCTAGCCATCTACCTATATTTTTATGTACTAAAATAAAATTCTTGATTGCCACTTTGCAAATTCTTGGGCAATTGACGTTTAATCGTGTACATATTAATTATAGGTTAATTGTGGATAGACCACCCTGTAATATCACCTGATTTTAGATACACCTTATGTAGCTCTAATTGTACAGATAGACTCCCGGTATTATTTGCCCAACGGTGGATAAAACCCCTTTTTTATTTTTTTAACTATTTTAATAAATAGTAAGGTTTTAAATATCAAGTATTAGGAAAAATATCGGACAAACAAAATTCATACTAGATTGCAGTTTTCAAAGAAATATCATGGATTATACTAGATATTTTAGTGCCATATCAGATGATATTGTTATCGTGGAATTTAATTTGGTATTTTACCATTTTGCATGAGACTGCTTTATTATTGTATGTTTCTCAGTTTGGCCTTTGTTTACAAACTTGGTTCCTCTCTATTATCATAAGGTATAAGAGGAGATCATTAATTTTATCAATTGTATTATTTAGCTAATGATTGTGATTTATCTTTTTGAGTGTAAATTAGTAATGAGTGGATTTCTTTAGAAAGATGGTGTGTGCTAGATTTGGAATGAATCGCAATCACCCATCTGTGGAAACATCTAAACTCATTGTTTCCTATGTGGGAATTGTCACTATTTTAGATTAAATTTTAAAAAAATCCTTAACTTTAGACTATTATCAAACAATGACCCATGAATTTTAAAATATCATAAAAACCACGTATATTTATTTAGAGGTCATCAGAAAATCGTCTTTAACTTAAAGATTTTAACTAAAAGCCCTCTAACACCCTTAACCATAATTTTTATATGGGTGTGTAATATTATGCAGGCAGATATTTTTGCCAATGAAAATTATGGTTCATGCCTTTAGGGGGTTTCCGACAAATATCTTACATTCAAAGGAGGTTTTTAATAATACCTTAACTTAAAAGGATATCTAATATCTTAAAAGTTATGCAGGACTATCCAATAATCATCCAAAATTTAAAAGGTCTTCAAATATATAGTCTATAGTTATAAACTATTCAATCCAAAATTCGTTACAATTCTATTTCTCATAAAGAGAGGGTTAAATTACACTAAAATATCTTTATAGTTTCACTCTCTTACCACTTACATACTCTCAATTGTATTCTGTAGTATATATATATATATATATTGTGTTGGTCAAAATTGGCATGTAAATACACTATAATTTGCCAATGTGAAAAGTTTTATCGAAAAGTTCTCATATAACATTTTTTTGTTAATTAAAAACTTTATACTTATTAAGTTGGTAAAGTTCATTGTTAAATTTTTCCAAATTCCATTTTTGAAATAGAATTGTGATACATTTAAATTAGAATTTGGTTAGGTTTGATAGTAATTTAACGAATATTTATGGTTTAAAAGTTCTAAAATTAACATGTGAATATTATATGGGAACTTTTGGTTGAAAATGTTCATTTTCGCAAAGTATAGGGTATCAACATGGCAATTTTGACAAACTAAATATATATAAATCATACTTCTTTTAAGAGTACGAGTTCGGGAAAATCTTTCTATAGCCAATATTATCCTTAGGTTTTTTAAATATTACATTGTTATTCTAATCTATTTTAATTATCTTATCTTCTTTGAATTGGTAACAAAATGATTTATTCTTATCATAATGAGACTTAACATGTTATTGCATAAAATAGATATGTTTCATATAATTCAAATCTTTTAGTTATTTTAATTTGTAGAGAAATCTAAAAAATAATGCTAGCTAACACCTAAAAGTTTTTGGACTTTGAAAAAAAATATTTTCCAAGTTTTTTAAATTACAAAAACACACCTACAAATTCAAAATTTTATTAAAGCAACTTAAAAAATATATATTTTACTTAGCTCAATTCAGTGAGAAATCTGAAAAATATATGCTAACTAGAAACTGAAAGTTTTTGACTTTAAAAAAATATATTGTAAGTTTTAAAAACTACAAAAACACCCCTAAAATTTTAAAATTTATAAAACTTATAAACATACTAAAAACCTACAAATAACACAAACAACCCCCAAAAATTTATGAAATTTGCAATACATACTCTAATTTTTTTTTATAAATTACAAAATAAAACCCTCAAAATTATAAAATTTATAAAAATCCTGATAATTTCTGACCTAACAGTACATTAAAAATATAGGAATTATAAATATTCCCTACATAATTTATAATTTATAGAAAACACCCTTAAAATTTTAAAAATTAGAAACAAATATTTAAAATTCAAAATTTACAAAAAACATCTTAAAAATTTTAAATTTATTAGTAAATTAAAAGCATAGGAAGTATTAATGGTCTATAAACAATTTACAATCTGTAAAAAAGACCTATAAGTTTTAAAAATTATGAAAAGTCCTTAAAATTCATAATTTACAAAAAAAAATCCATGACAATTTCTAACCTATAGATACTAAAATGAATATACAAAACTACTAACAACCCCTAGAGAATTAAAATTTTGTAAAAAATATCATACACATTTTAAAAGTATAGGTTTAGGAAAAAATGTTCATGGTAAATATTACCCATAACTTTTTTCGAAAAGAACATAACTAATTAAAAATCTATTAAATCTAAAATTTATAAAAAACACCCTTAAAGTTTAGTACATTGCTTACCTCTCCAAAGTTTGAAATTTTTCAATGATTTTTTATAATTTCTTGATTTCAATGTAATGTTTAATAGTTTTGTGTATTTGTAAATTATAAAATTTAGAGTGTTTTTTTTACACTTTTTAAAACTTTTGAGTGTGTCTATTTTATAGTTTTCTAAATTTTCATTGTGTTTTCAGTGTAATGCACATACACATCAACTAATAATGATATTAAAAAATAAGTCGTTATTAAGATTATTAGACCATAGTTAAGTATGCACATCACTATTCTTGTTTTATTCCGTAGTTACCATATCAAATTAGTAACTAAAATAATAATTATTTATGCTTAAATTAGGATAATTGTAGTTGGTCACTCACTATAAATTTTTTATTAAAATATACATCTTACTTTCTATAGCTATCTACACTGCCCATGTAAATTTTATAAATTAGTTCTTAATTTAACATATTAAATTATTTTTTCTTTGTAGAAATTTTTTCTTTTACTTTTAGACTGTTTAATCACTATACCATCATTCTAGCATAGAAAGGACCTCACTCTAAATGGCTTCAAGCCAATGTTTGAGTTTCACTGAAGTATATACTATTGTTACTATGTGTATATATTTTTTAAGAAAATCATGTCAATACTTTTTAAATAGAAGAAAACATTCCAACCTCTGATATTATAAAAAATAAATATAGCCAATTGAATGTTTAGCAAAAGAGAACTTACATCAGAAAAGTGTGAATAATAAGATAAAAAGGAAAGGTAATGGCATTGCAAACAGTACTACAAATAGCAAACTACAATGTTAACCTATTTTGTGGAGCCCAACTACTAGCTATAAGCATCGAGATTTCCATATATATACTTTATAATTTATTAAAAAGGGTCATGTAATCTTATATAATAAAATTAATTTAATATTAAATAGTAGTATCATCGTAATAATATCATTATTAGAAAAAACTTCATGAATCGATATGCATTTTATGATATATAAGCTATGCACTCTAAAATCTTTTGTCTTTTATAAAGCCAAAAAGTTTGAATACGAGCATCTAACATGCTGCTCTCACAACAACAAAATCCACTTAGGAGATATGGATATTCTAGATGAGTTATGTATCCTATATATAATACAATTGTTCTAGACAAGTGAGTTATAATAGCATTTTTCATTCACATCGTTTTGGGTAATATTTGATAGAGACCTTGCATCAAAGAAAAAAATTATATTTAGAGCACATGGTGAAATATATCATAATCTCTTTGTTTTAATTTCGTAAGAAAATATATTCTTTATATTTTCAGTTTTACTTCTATGATACAGAGAATAAGCTATAAAATTAAATAAGAATATTAAATATTCTAAATATGAGCGAAACATCAACTAAAAGTTAACACGAATATGAGCCAAATCACAACTAAAAGTTTAATGGACACATTGCAAGTAAATTCATATGCAATTTTTTTTGCGAATTCAATGATCACCCATCTTTTGAACACTTCAAGATATTAATAAATAGAAATATTGTACTAAATTAATGTGTTTATAACTCACAAATAGTAGATTACGTAGCCACAGTCTGGGTTAAAAAAACAATGATAGTATTTTATTTGAGAGAGAGATTACTGAGTTGATGATCAATCTCACAAAAAACTTTATTTTCTTTTTTTATTTTTACTTTATTTTTATCAATTTAAATAATCATGATTTTTCAATTACGTGCATCTCAACTCATGATATTTAACCACGTGCATTGCACGTGCATCTCAACTAGTGCTACAAAATACACCGAGGGTATAGAAACGCTAAAACAGCGAAACCATAAGACATTTAAGTGCTATTTAGTCTAAAAAGAGAGCCTATCCCTTTCCTCATCTCACAGTGGCCGCGGACCAATAAATTGGGATATCTACCCTCCACCTCATTGCACTTTCCCTCCCACACACCTTCCATCCCCTTAACAAAGCAAGCCCTAGAGGGAAGTCTTCTGATATTTAAATTGTGTCTTTCATTTGCATATAGAATGATTATGATCTGCACTAAGTATCACTATTTCTATGTGAACAGTGTATTTCATTCACATTTTTTGGCTCCGTACATATCATGATCGGCTATTAAGCAATTAAAAAAAAGATATTTAAGTTTCTACGGCTGCAGTGAAAAGCATCCATATACTGCAACTAATCACAGGTTGATATATATGCACTTTTTTTTTTGGTCAATGAAATTTTTTTTATTCATTTTCCAAAATGAGAAGTTATATGTACATCATATGAACTCAGATAAACTGAGATAGCAAAATGACTAAAAGAATCCTATAAAGGCTAAAAAATGAACAGAAAAAGCCTGAGAGAATACAGAGCACAAGGAAAGGAAGCTACAGTTCAAGCATCCACGCCTTGTTCTCTGGAGATAAATCACTGTTTAGTATGATGATTAGCATCTCCACTTTGATCTCCCTAACCAGTTGCGCTGGGTTCCTTCTACTTTGCTTGAAAATTCTTTCATTTCTTTCTTTCCAGATGCAATACACAGCAGTAGACAAGGCCATTCTCTTGACTTTCCTTTTGAATCCTCTTCCCTTCAATCTATTACAGTACCAGTTTGCAATTGAATGCCAATCGCAAGCTCTCCATTTATATTGTAGCCAATCCATTACTCCATTCCAGACTTCATTTGAGAAGGCACACCCAAAAAATTGGTGATTACGGTCCTCCAAATTTGATCAATTACATAGAACGCAGCAATTTGTCTGGATAATCCCTCGCCTATGAAGTTTGTCTTGAGTAAGAAGCTTATCTTGAAAGGTTAACCATAACACAAATGCATGTTTTTGGATAGCATAAAAGTTCCCAAACAGTTTCATACCATAAGACTTTCGTTGCACTGGGAGATAGAGCATTATAAAGTCTGGATATTTGGATTTTGGAATTAAGCAAGCAGTAGCTGATAACATTCTTCAAATTTTCTACACTTCCACATTTCATGATGGCTTTGTCCCTGATTTTCAAAATTTGTCTCCATAACCAAGAATCATTTGTCTTCCCTTCCACACTCCAAACATCTCTATGCTTTAAGTAGGTGCCATGCACCCATTTGATTCACATTGCTTCTCTATTTTCATGAATATGCCATATAGTTCTTAAAACAGCAGCTTGGTTCCAAAGAAAAGCAGAGAAAACACCTAAACCACCACAAATCTTGCTTAGACACACTGTATCCCATGAAACCAAAGGCGGTCTGAAGGTTTGCTCATTTTTCCCCCAGAGGAAATTTCTACATAATTCATCAATTTTTTTCAAAACTCTAGAGGGGAGCACATAGCTTGATGTCCAAAAGATTTGTATGCCCAAGATTATACTCTTGATAACTTGCAAACGCCCAGCATAAGATAACTTTCTATGGATGATCCAATTCTGAAATTGTTTAGAGACTTTGCTGATAAGTGGAAGACAATCTGTAAATGACAGCCTTTTGCAAATGAGAGGCATTCCCAAATATCTAATAGGCAGTTTTCCTTCTGTAAATCCCAGGAAAGCATTGATAGATGTCTTAACTGTGTCTCCAACTCCCCCATAAAAGATTGAGCTCTTACTTGGGTTTGCTTCAAGCCCAGAAGTAGCACTGAACTCAGCTAATAATTTGTGTAGCATTTGAATTGAAACAAGATCACCTTTACTGAAAAGAAGCAAATCATCCGCAAAAATCAAGTGCGTGATTTTTAATTTTTTGCACTTTGGATGGAACTTAAATTTCCTGTCATGGTGCAGTCTACTTAGACTCCTTGAAAGATAATCCATGCCCAAGATAAACAAGTAGGGAGAGAGGGGATCCCCTTGTCTCAAACCCCTTTCACCTCTAAAATAGCCATGTAGAGTGCCATTAAGAGAGATGGAAAATTTGGGGGTGGATATGCAAACCATAATCCAATTTATCATCTCCTTTGGAAATCCCATACCATTTAATATCTCCTCTAAAAACTTCCAGCTAATTGTATCAAAAGCTTTTTTGATATCAATATTCAACATTGCTCTTGGAGATATATGCTTCCTTCCATAATTTTTAACAATTTCATGAGGTAACAGAATATTATTTTGTATTTGTCTGCCTTTAACAAAAGCACATTGTGCTTCGTTAATGAGAAAGCTCAGAACTGCTTGAATTCTATTAGCCAGAATCTTAGAGATGAACTTATAAAGACAGTTGCAGCAGGATATAGGTCTGAAATCAGAGGGATATTTGGGACAATTTACCTTGGGGATGAGCGTAATAGAAGTGGAATTAACAGCCCCCAGTAATTTTCCAGTCTTGAAGAATTCTTCAATCGCAAGAGTAACATCATCACCTATAACAGTCCAAGCTGATTTATAAAATGAAGCACTAAAACCATCAGGTCCAAGTGCTTTATTATCTGGCATATAAAACACTGCATGTTTAATCTCTTCTTTTGTAACTGGAGCAGCAAGGAATCTAGCTTGAGCTTCATTCAGGCAATTTCCACTCTTTATTATGTTGATGTCTGGTTTTGATGTTTCAACTGCAGAGCCCATAAGATTTTTGAAGAACATAATATGCTCATTTACCATGTCTTCTTTACCAGTTAATCTATCTCCCAAGCTGTTATACAGGACCATAATTCTGTTATGATGCCTGTTTGATTTGATAATAGAGTGGAATACACTTGAGGATCTGTCCCCTTGTAAACTCCAAAGTATCCTTGCTTTCTGCTGAAAAAATGATGTTTCACAAGCCAAAAGTTTATTATAAGAGGTAATGCATTTTTTCTCCTGATCAATATAATCAGAGTTGAGGGGATCCACTTGCAACTTCATTTGAGCATCTTCCAAAGCTAATTTAGCTCTATTTACTTGTTCGCTGATATTGTAGAAGAATTTCTTGTTAAGATCTTTCAGAGCTTCTTTCACAAGTTTGAGCTTAGCGCGAACTAAGAACATTTAAAAACCTCTGACATGTGTTTGCCAAACTGATGCAACTGTGGGAAGGAAATTAGGATGATTAGTCCACATTTTAAAAAATCTAAAAGATTTCTTACCTAGATTTTCATCTTCATAAATTGAAACAAAGCCAGGAGAGTGATCTGAAAAGCTGGGCAATAAGTATTCAACATGGCTGGAGTTATAAATTTGGATCCAAGAATCATTGACCAGAGTTCTATCCAGCCTACTCCAGACCCTTGTGACTGTATCTTGTTTATTATTCCAAGTAAAGAAACAGTTCTATCCAGCCTACTCCAGACCCTTGTGACTGTATCTTGTTTATTATTCCAAGTAAAGAAACATCCCAAAGTCTTTAAGTGAGAAAGATGACTATCCTCTGTAAATTTTCTGAAGTCATTAAGATCAGGATCAGATAAACTAGTACCACCCAGCTTTTCTTCATTATCCAGTAACGCATTAAAGTCCCCACTCAAGAGCCAAGGGGTGTTGCCAATAGATTGTGAAATCTGAAATAAGTCAGCCCATAGATCCTTTCTAGCTTCCATTTGATTAAATCCATATATTGAAGAGATATCACAATTGAACCTGTCATCATTTGATTTAACTTTGCAAGTGATGTGCTGAGCAGAAAAACAAGAAATCTGAACTTCCAGCATATCAGGATCCCACAATAGCAGTATTCTAGCTGTTCTAGTGCAGTTTGCATTTGAAAACCATTTCCACTTTGGAGCTATTTTTTTTCAATACCTGGTAGATTTGCTATCTTTATTTTTGTTTCCAAAAGAGCAACAAAAGATAAATGATACTGTGAAATATGCAGCTTCACCAAATGTTGCTTTGGGGATTTGTTCAATCCCCTGACATTCCAAAATATGAGATTCATAATGGCAAACCCCCTCTATCAATTGTAGAGGGATCTAAATCACCACCAATGTGAGTCAAAGGAGAAAAGGAATTGGGTTTAATTTTACTTCTAATCACATGTATCCATGAACTGCCAGGTATCACTGGTTCTTTTCCTTTATCTTTCACTTGATTTGAAGACTGGGCATGCACAACATGCACGACACTCTGTGGAAATTCATATATTTCAGATCCCTCCTTACCAGAATTGTTGCTCTCCTCATTTGACTTTTTAGATATATTATAAGTTTCTTCTTTAGTAACATGTATACTAATGGGCTCAAGAACAGGCTCGGTAGATATTCCAACATCTTTACTGTTCTCACATATGTCCTGCTTACCATTTCTAGGAACTACTTCCTTTTGTTTTGGGATCCATCTTTGAGTTGTATGCCTTTTACAGTATTTGGTGTCATGCCCAACTATTTTACAATAATCACACCATCTTGGTTTTAGTTCATACAACACTTTCTGGGCATATTTGGTACCATCAGGTCCTTGAATTTCAATTTGGTCTGGGAGAGGTGAAGGCATTTTAACTTCAATTAGAATCCTAGCATAGGCCAAACGTTGCATGTTTGCAGTAAGCTTGTCAGTAGCTATATGGCGACCAATGAGACTAGATATTTTACTTATCCCCTTAGCATTCCATAGATTCAACTTTAGAGCAGGGAGCTGTATCCACAAAGGATAGATACATTCAACATTCTTATCAAAATCTTCATTCACTGACCAAGGCTTTAACAGAATGGGTCTTGAACCAAAAAACCAAGGACCACTGAGAAGGATATCATTCATATCTTCCTTACTCTTAAATTTAAAGAGAAACACTCCAGCTTTTAAAAGATTGATCTCTGGAACAGCAAATGGTGCCCAAACTTTATGTATGAAATTTTCCATTGCTTTAAATTTCACATTCAATCCCAACACTTGCCCAAGCAGAGAACATTGCCAAATAGATATACCCTCAGACCACTCATCTTCATTAAAAGATACCACATTATTAGAAACAGGAGGAAAATAGTTCAAGTTCAAACCACATCCTTGTTTTCTGTTATCTGCAAAAAAACTAACCCAGCTTTTTTTGGTATTCACAGAAGGATTTGCAGCTGTATTAGATTCAGATCTAACAGATTCCTGATCATTAATGCATTCTTGATTTCCGACTGGAACTGAAATCAAAGGAACATTAATGTTGTGTTGAGCCTCATTAATGATAAAATTAGCCGCAGTAGAAGAAAAATTTACTTCAGATCTACCAGATCCCTGATTATTAATGCCAACTTGATTAACAACTGGGTCTGAAATCAATGGAACAGTAGTTTTTCTAGAGCACAAATCAGAAAACAAAGGAACAACCTCAGATTCTTCAGCAGATTTTGGATCAAGATTTAGAGGAATAGAAGAATCAATACCATAATCAAGTTCATCAGCCCAAGATACCCTAGCTGAACTTCCTTCGCCATTCAAAGAGATGGGGGATTTACTAAGACTTCGCACCTGAACTCCAGCAAAGAGAGCATCCCTCTGAGAATTACAAGATTCCAGTATTTCCGCCATTGTTTTCTTCTTCTTTTCACCTTTAGGGCCGATAGATCCCATAATATTGCAAGAGCTATCATCTTCAAAATCTTCAGATCTAACATTTGTAAGCTCAGTAGGAGAGAGCAAACTAGAATTGGAAGCACGGAGACCAATATTGAAAATCTTTTTCCCGCTATTCTTCTTCTTCTTCCCCATTAGATCTCGGCATTGGCGCAATTTAGCAAGAAATTTATCGCCTGCTAAAGTACGCCATCAGACCTGCCCCCTTTCTTACTGATCCTCAGATATAAATGCACTTATTTAAGCTTGCATCCTCTTGAATTCTAAACAATGTGGGTTTGTTGAGTACAAGATAACATCTTGCTTTATAAAATAACGTGTGAAGAGATAGAGGTGATGAGACCTATACTTTTCAATGTAACTAATTAACAAGATGGGTTCCTTGACATATATATCTCTTTATAGTTTATTTTGTTAAAATCTTCATGCCTATTTTTTTTTTCAAACAACATTGCTTTTCCCCTTCTATATATTGACATGACAATTAAGAACAACGTGAAGATGAACTATTCTCAAATTAAGCACCAGTAATAATTCATCGTCACGTAATTCCCTTTCATCATCTTAATTTAATGGGGAAAAAGTGTATGTTGTTGTGCGCAGCAGAACCGGAGGAACACACAACTGCAAATGAGATTGGAACAAACAATAACCAAAACAAGTATCACAAATGCAAGACAACAAATTTTACGTGGTTCGACAAATTTGCTTACGTCCACGGGAGCGGCACAAATAATTTTTTATTAATCACAAGAAATTACAAATAAGAGAGAAGATCTCAAACTTGAGATCTCTCAATCAAATAACAAGTGATTTTAATCTAGAATCACCGCTCAAACTCTCTCTCTTAATTACTCTAAAACCCCCTTCTTTAATTCACCAACCCCCTCCTCTTTTAATTTTTGGGAACGGGACAAATGGGGCTCAAAATCGCGGAGAGAACAAACGCCGCCACCTCTGTGAAATTTCTTCGCTCTCTGCTCGCACTCACTCTAGCTCGTGAATAGGGTTTCCCTTTTATAGGGAACCCTATGTCTTTAGGAGAGCTCCACGCCATCTAGCTCCAGCTGGCTCCAATCAAATCAGGCAAGGTCCAAAGCCTCAGACCCGCCTCAGACCCGCAAGCGAGCCCCACTCTCGACAGGCGAGCTCAAGTGCTTTCAGCGGGCAAGCCCCCTCGCTTTCCCACGCCCGCGGCGACAGATGAGCGCTTCCTCGCCTCACGTAGGCGAGTTCGATCCATCCACAGGCGACGCCGTCGAGCTCCGATCTCAGGTGCGTTTTTCTTCATATGTCCATATTGTTTTTAAACTATTTGAAACCCTTGTGTTGGCGTATTTGGCGAGGAAAAAAGAACTACCATCAAACTTGAAATTTCAGTAGGATTGTCGCACCTTAGCTGCTCGTGTGCACCAGAATATTAGTAGTAATAAATCCATCTTTTCTCTCTCTGTCTATAATTGATTTATTAATTTCAACAAGAAGCGCTAAAAAATACTCAGACATTGAGAAACACTTGTGTTAGCATAATCCAAAACTCTTCGGGATATACGGAGGGAGGCAAGAACAAAAGAAGATACCTACAAAAATACTCTTTAATGAAATTCTTGAATATTTTTGATTGCTCTACGTTCCCCTCAATATCATCGTCGTACATTCAATAAATACATCCTCAAATTAATAACATCAAAAGCATTTCAGAATAAAGTCATCAAGTTAATTGACACAACTAATTAATGCCTTCTCTAGCAGTTCTCTTCATTAATCTTCTCTTCATTCTGCCCGTTTACAGCAGCGGAGGCTTCAGCATCAGTCTCATGCACAGAGGACTCCCCTGACTCTCCCTTCCACAACGCATCCCTCTCCGTTTCCACGCTTCGCGCCGCCGCTGGTCGTCCATCGCCCGTGCGAACCATTTCCGTGCATCGGCGGCCTATAATGGTACCACGATCGTGTCGGAGGTCCGACCCGACACCAAAGTTTTCGAATACTTGATGAGCCTCAAATTCGGCACTCCTCCATCCGAGTACCTCGCCGTCCTCGATACAGGCAGCGACCTCATCTGGACTCAATGCGAGCCCTGCGTCGACTGCTTCGATCCCGAGAGCTCGTCGACGTACCGCACCATCTCGTGCGACGCTAATATCTGCTCCGATCTCCCCACGCGGAGCTGCAGCAGTAGCTCTACCTGTCAGTATAAGTATTCTTACGGTGACGGGTCCTACACCGACGGAATTCTCTCGTCGGAGACTCTTACATTCGATCCCGTCGTCGGCGGTAAAGGCGAAAAGGCTATCTCCATACCGAACATTGTGTTCGGCTGCTCGCGTGAGAGCACGGGAACGTTCGACGAGACAGAAGGCCACGGTCTCGTTCGGGGCGGCCATTATCGCTGGTCTCTCAATTGGGCGTCCTCTATCCGGCAAACACTCATACTGTTTGGTTCCTCACTCTGATCAAAACTCAGCCAGCATGTTAAATTTCGGGGGCAATGCCACGGTTGTCGGTCCTAATGTCGTCACCACTCCTATCGTAGACGGGGACGTCAACACATTCTACTATCTCTCTCTTGAAGATATTAGCGTCGGAGACGATAAGGTTGGCATCGGCGAAGGGAAGATCATTATCGATTCAGGCACTACGTTGACAATACTCGACGATTCCATGGTGCAGCTTCTGGTCGATAAGATACGCCGCGTCGTTAGCTACCCGGTGGTGGATGATTCGAGCGGTTTATTCGATCTGTGTTTCGACGTGTCGGGTTCATCGGGGTGGGATGTCGGGTTGCCGGAGCTGACGTTTGAGTTCAGCGGTGCAGCAG
>NC_033802.1:5097201-5159242 GCF_001876935.1 Asparagus officinalis
TGCCTGGCGATTGTGTCGAATGGAGGTGCGGACGGGCTTCGGATATTTGGAAACATTGCGCAGCAGAATTGGCACATTGGGTACGATCTGGGAGCAAAGAAGCTGTCCTTTGCTCCTCAGAATTGCGCAACGCTTGCACTGAGTAAGTCCGGGGCGCATGGGGTCGGCAAGGTTTCTTGTTGGTGTGGGGTATGGGCTGTTGCTTTGTTCTATGTCTTCTATGTTGGATCTTTGTTTTAGCATGTTGATTGGAAGTGAAACTCAATCGTTGATTACTTAGTAGGCGGTTATAATACAATCTAAATCTAACACTCACCATAGCCCCGCGTATTACACTCATTCCTAATTTGCACTCAAAGAAAAATCATAACATCAACTAGATAATTAATGGTTGTGATTATGTAGTGGACCCTCCACTACTTTTTAGATAGTGGAGAGGATCCAAACCCGAATTCATGAATTTGGATCCTCTCCACTACAAAAAATAGTGGAGAGACCACTATTTTTAATCTCAATCATTGATTACTTAGTAGGCGGTTATTGTTATAGTAATTCGCCATCTAAAGATAAAATATCGAGAAATTGTCTTCATAGGCCCAAAAGAGCTATGGCCCAAGCCAGCTTAGAGGTCCAAAGCCCGGTCAAGAACAAATCTATCGACCCGCTAAGTGACGAGTCATCTTTACCGACGCGAAGTGCGGGATCAGTCGACCCCTCATAATCAAGACGACTCCTCAAGAGTCCGCTCATCTCATAATCGAGACGACTCCTCAAATATTCGGTTCGATCATCTACTCGGCTATCTCCTCGGCTAGAAGCTCACTCGACTATCTGGTCGATAAATCATAGGGACGACTCGAAAACCAACCCGTCTCTACTAAGGGGATAAGATCCAACTAATCTCCCTTCAGATATACATCAATCAACACTACAGTATTGATCGATCTCATCAAGATCTCAGCTCTGACAAATCTCAGACATAAATAGCTTACTCTGCTCACAAGTCATTTCCCAGATATCACTAAGATATCCTCTCCTATACTCGAATGACTTCCCTTCCAGTCGCCAGCCGACATTTGTAAATTGGAGGATGACTTAGCAACCTATCTACTCACCCCACCACCGCCCTCCTGTGCATAGTCAAAGCCAAGGGTTAGAATCTCAGGGCGAAGGACTATAAAAAAGAGGAAGGAGGGTAAGGTAAAGATGACTCTTTTTTTAATCTTGACTCTACTAAGAGACTGGACCTTCATTAAACTCTGGGGATGATTTCTCCCTCTTGATCTATTTCTTTTTACTAATAACTCTAAAAGAGTACCCCCTTACAAGGACCTCAATGGTCATGGGACTCTCCCTTAAACCTCACTCAAGCTCATCAGTTGACTTGACTGTCGGAGGTACCACGGGGGAAACAAGTCCCGCCCTCTTACGGGTTCGTTCCTCTTGTTTATGAAAAGAATAAGGAATTTCAGTCCAAGGATCGGGTATAAAGTCGGAGGAGGAGTCGGCCTCATCTCTCATCCTCTCACTCTTCATCATCAGCGGATATTTCTCATCGGCTGTGTGATCTTGGATATCAATAGTTTGGCACCCACTGTGGGGCTCACTTTCTTCTCTAAGAAGACATGCCCAATTCTGAGCAGAGGCTTGATCTTGTTCATCCTTAAAGAAGAACACTGGAATCTCACCATTCAAGCTAAACAAAGTCTGGAATCGCATCATTCAAGCTAAGGAAGATTAGCCTATGGCTATGAGGAGCCAACATAGACGCAGTCCTCGAGGGCTTCAACAGCTTTCTAGGGAGTATTTGCCAAGCAAGCCATCTACCAGAAGATGGACCCGCTACTAGAATCCCGAGAGCCCTCCTAAGAGAAGACACACCACTGTGATGCTTATTTGGCTTGAAAATGAAGCACATGCTTCTTATCACTGCCACAGATGAACTCCACCTCCTGGACAGCCAAGGTTACCATATTTCATGTTAAGGTCATTTTCTATTAAGGTTAGGTCATTTCTAGTTAAAGGTACATTCATATTAAATGCAATTCATTTTCTATAAAGTTTAAATCATTTCATATTAAGTCTAAGTCATTTTGTGTGAGTTTAAGTCATTTATTGTGAAGTTTAAGTTATTTCGTCTTAAATCTAAGTCATTTCTTGTTATGGATATGTCGTTGCATGTAGTTGCATGTTAAGTTATGTTGTATGTTATAAAGTAGTGATTTTTTAGGAATAAAATGGACAAAGAAACCCTAGGAAAAAGCGAAAAGCAAAATAAATGAAAGAGCATATAATATTGTTATCAACAACACTTCAAAGAACTGGGCAAATATATTCTTTCTTGAAATTAGGTAAAATATATGCTTTCATGATCTTCCTTTTAAGGTTACATTATTCTTTATTAAGGACAAGTCATTTCTCATTAGAGTACCATATTTTTAATTAAGGTTAAGTAATTTACTACTAAGATTAAATCATTTCATGGTAAGGGTACTATATTCTGTATTAAGTCTAAGTCATTTTCTGTAAAGTTTAAATCATTTCATGTGAAGTTTAAGTCATTTAGTTTTAAGTCTAAGTCATTGCCTATTTTGGATATGTCTTTGTCTATTATGTTGTATGCTATAAAGTTACAATTTTTAGGAAAGGAAGTGGACAAAGAAACCCTAGAAAAAAATAGCGAGGTCTCCGTAATGTTTTCTTTATCTTTTCTTTATACATGATCTATTACTATCACAGTCTAAGAAACAATGTCAATCTTTGGCATTTCATCAAACACTTTATAAGTAATCTCACTCATCCATTTCAATTAAGAATAAACTAGCAAGATCCAATCCACCACTGAGAAGTAAAAATATAAATAATCCAATAATGAGATTTGTTTAAGAGAAATAATGGAGGGGAGAGAATAAGAGGTCGTAGATGGCTTTAATAAGGTGATGGTCTCCATCATGCGGGAGAGTTTAGGGAAGGAGACGGAGTGATCCAAGGAGGAGAAGATGGCGACGAACTCGGAGGAGATCTTGTCGTCGTCATTAGGGTTGAACTAGTTGAATATGCGCTCGAAGTCAGTGGTGACGGAGGGGAAGGTGAGAGAGGGAGATGGCGGGGTCGAAGGGTGTGCTTGAGGTCAGTAATGGCGGAGGGTGAGGTGGGAGAGGGAGACAACGGGATTGGAGGAGGAGAGGGGGAAGAGGGAGAGAGGAGGAAAGTTAGGTTAGGTTAGGAGAGAGGAAGAATAGAGGAGGAGAGGAGGGAGGAACAATCGTGAAGGTTAGGGTTAAGAGAGAGGAGAGAGAAGGGAGCAGAGGAGGGAAGAGGAATAAAGTTATCCACGACATTGACAATGATGTAGGGGAGGAGGATTTTTACGAAGAGAGTTTAGTTGGGAGGAGGACGATAGAGGAAAAATCTCGGTTGATTCTGATATTCGTGAGAGAGAGAGAGAGAGAGAGAGAGAGAGAGAGAGAGAGAGAGAGAGAGAGAGATCTGTCAGATTTATGATAGGAGGGTTAATTAAGCAAGTTGGGAAAAAATACAGTATACACAATGTATATTGCTGAGTTGGAAGGGCTGTATCACACTTTTTCTTGGGCCTTTAGGGCTTTTACATAAGAGAGAAAGGTTGAAAGGGCTGCTCACATGGGCTTCTTCAATTCGGAGTCTGCTCACAATTTTCCCTAATGATAGTTTATCATACTCCCTTTAAAAGAACGAGTTCAGGAAAATCTTTCTATGGCCAATATTACCTTTCACTATTTTAAATATTTTATTTATATATTAATCTATCCTAATCATAATTATATCTTATCATAATCCTACGTGAACTATCTATACCTTAACAATTTAAAAGATTATGTTAATAAAATATGTAAAACATATTTTTATGGTATTATTTTGTAAAAATAAAGAAATTATACGTAATCATAATTATATTATATCTTAATCCTACGTGAACTATCTATAGCTTAACAGTTTCAAAAATTATATTAATAAAATATTTAAAATATTGTTTTATGGTATAAGTTTGTAAAGATAAAGAAACTATACGTAGCTAATGTACATACATAAAGTATAGCAAAAAAATCTATTTTTTTTAAAATTATACAAAATACCCTAAAAAGTTTACAATTATAAAAACTATACTGACGTCTAAAAAGTTAAAACAACAAACATAAAATCAAGAAATTAACAGCGAAGAATTTAAAATTTGCGAATAACATCTCATTATCTCAAAAATTATAGAAACACCATCAAAAGTACAAATTACAAACAAACACCTAAAATTCTAAAATTTCAAGACTTACAAACAACATAGATGAATTCAAGGGATTATCATAATGCACCTAAAATTTTTTGATATTTCAAAGCTTAAAATAATAAACATGAAATTAAAAAATTAACAGCAGTCTCCAAAGAATTTAAAATTTTTAATTAACACCCTCAATGTTCTAAAAATTATAGAAACTCCCTCAAAAGTTTAAATTATAAAAAATAATCCTAAAATTATAAATTTTTAAAATTTGCAAATAATAAAAAATGAATTCAAGAGATTGCCCTCATGCACCTAAAAATTTAAAATTTACCGAAATTAACCTCAAATTTACAAAAGTTGTAAAAAAATCTCTTTCAAAATTTAAAAATTATAAAAGAAACTCTAAAATTTTAAAATATATAACTAGTATACATCAAATCAGAAAACTATTGGTAGACTGCTAAAATTTGAACTTTTTAAAAATTAATCTATAGTTTTAGCAATTGCAAAAAACAGCCTCAAAATTTTAGAGTTGTAAGAAATATCATGACATTTAAAAATTACCATCGACACATGAAACATAGAAGTTATAACTACCAAAGTTAAAAGTATTTTTTTTAAAATACTCCCATAATTTTTAAAATTACAAATCACACTCTAAACGTTCCAAACCACAAAAAAAAGGCTAAAATTTTAAAACTTGGTAAAGAAAAGTGTAATTGTTAGATATTCTTTCATTAAGATATATATATATTTAATTTTCAATTTAGGGTTTACTATCCATTTTCAGCATCTAAAGACCGTCTAAGTTGATACTCGTAAACAAAAGCAATAAGAATTGATTTATATATATATATATATATATATATATATATATATATATATATATATATATAAAATTTTTAATTTGGAGTTTACTATCCATTTTCAGCATCTAAAGACAGTCTAAGTTGATACTCGTAAACAAAAGCAATAAGAATTGACTAAAAATATCCGGTTAAGAAATAAAAATTTAAAATATATTATAGCTTGAAAACTATCATCACCATATAAGTTAAAGCAACTGCATACATTTTTACTAATAAGTTGGAGCAACAAAACACATTAGTAATATTAATTGATAGATGTTTAAATCCATAAAAATGATAAAAGACTATAATATAATAGCTTAGCATTCAAAGAATACAATGAATTACGTATGGAGAAACTATCAGAATGTTCAAAGATATCATTCAAAAGAATCAAACTATTTCCATTGCAAATGGAAAAATGACGAAAATAAATCTAAAATTCAGAAAACGTCCATGAATCATTTGAATTGGCATTAACATAAGGCATGTCTATTAAAGAAGCACCAACCGAGTTACATTGAAGAGTAATTTAATAGCTTTATCCCAATCAAAGAAAAATTCTCTACGGAAGATGTAAGAAAAATTAGTAAGAATTCATAAATTTCATACTTTGTTCTTAAAATACTAAAGAAATTAAATATTAATATTATAATCTAAGGTAAATTAGCAATAAAAAATGTAGGTATTTAGTTTAGATCTTTGTGAAAAATAACATGGATAGAGCAAATATAATATTATTGACGTAACCGAAACTCTTGTTGGATGCACATCAATAGAATTTATTGTAGAAAAAAAGGTAGCTCTTAATCTTATTTAAGTAATTAATTAGGAACACAAAGAATTTCATATATATGAAATTAATATTTATTCTCATTGAAAAAAAAAAATCAAAGTCTGTATTTCAAGAAGTTTGTGTTGAATATCGAAAATATATTTAACTTCTTTGTGAAGTTAAACAACAATATAAAAGATTAACGAGCCAGGAACGATAACAACAAAAAAGTACAACTCTAGCCCGATGTTACAATCGAGTAGATGATGAAGATACTACTATAGAATTGCCCAGGAAAAAGATAAAGGTGAGGAAGAATTGATATTAGTTCAGTAAAAAATAGAAGGAGTAAAAGATAATATTTTGTGAATATTTTATAGAATAGTTTAATTATTTTGTGTGAATTTAGAAATCTTTAGAATGGAGCTTTTTTCAATACTTTTTTATGTTTGTGCAGATACTTTTACCATATGAAAGTATACTAGAGTTAGCATTAATCTTTAATTTATAATTTTTTATGGAGGCTATCAATGATTAGAAATAAAATTTATATTCTCTTTTGTATATTTTAGCATACTTTTAAGCAATTATTTTGCCTTATTGGTTTTAAATATTCACCTTCTTTGTATAAAACTGTTTTAATATTTTTTACTTTTGCAACATTGTACTTTCTCAAGTAAAGATTGGTTTCATGTCAGTCAAAATAATATAAAAAATTAAATTAGCTTCAAATTATATTTATTTTCGATCAATTTTAATATTAACATGAAAATTTAAATTGGGTGTAGCCCATTTAAACAAACATTAAAAAAATAACTAATCGCAATATTAAAGTTTAGAGATTTAAATTGGGTGTAGCCCATTTAAACAAACATTAAAAAAATAACTAATCGCAATATTAAAGTTTAGAGACAAAAGTGAGCATAAACTATTAAAGTGAAACATTAAAAAAATAACTAATCGCAATATTAAAGTTTAGAGACAAAAGTGAGCATAAACTATTAAAGTGAAACTGATGAAGAAATTTTAGTTATAAAATAAGCTAAAAATACATAATCATGATATTTATCCATGTGCATTGCATGTGTATAAAACCTAGTAGATATATAAAAAAAAGTTTGACATTTTTATTTAGGTATATCTACCTTTACAAAAAATGATCACTTTTTCTTTGTATTATTTTTAAACTAAAGTATAATGGATAAGTAGACTCTAATGTTGTTTTTAAATCACTGAAAAATCTAGAATCTTCTTAAAGAGAGAAAAGTAAGAGAAGGAAAAAGAAAGAGAAAAATCTTTTTTATAAAATTATATTTTTACCTTTTGAATTACAATGCAAATGAGAACATATCCACCACTCATCTAAATTTTAGACTATAGCTACTTGGTTTTTTATATAATAGTATAGTATAGATAGTATGAATAGTATAAAAATCGATAATTGAGGGATGTTAAGTTCTACTAAAATGATTAAAGGGTTATAAATGCCAGTGAAAGAAAAAAAGAGTGTGCAAGTTGAGTTGGGCCTGTATTATTGGGCCCTAGCCTATGTGATATCTCAGGCACGGCAACTGAAATCACAGCCGTCCATTTTTTATATCAGCGTTCATTTTCCTTCTTCAGTCCCAGTTCAAAAACCCTGACCACAAAGAGGGGAGAGAGATAAATAAAAAAGAAATAAAAGGAAAAAAGGGGAAAAAGCAGAAAAATGGAGGGAGGCGAAGATGTTAGCATGGAGGAGCTCGCCTCGAATCTCTCAACCTACAAAGATCAGCTTCATCAGGTCCTTTCTTTCTCTTATAAAGATGGTATTTTTAGGGTTTCCTTGCGTTCTAAATCTCTGTCGGTGTCAAAAATTAGTCAGAATTCTGTATGAAAATGTGGGAAAGCGATTTATAGAATTCAGAAGCTTAAAATTGGCTAAAGAACTGTCATTTGATCTTATTAGTTAGTTTTCTTTTAAAAAAGAAACACTTTATTTGAAAAAGAACGTTAATTTTGTAACATCTGGGTCCATGAGATTCATGTGAGAAGGGGGAAAAAAGAAAAAAAAAAAGAAATCGTTGTTTGATTGTGCTAATAGTTTCTCATTTCCATGATTAAAATTTGGACAAATTTTCAAATTCAACCCATTTAGAAACTTAATTGCTAAAAACGGCACATTTTCAATTTAATTGCCAAATTTGACCCAGTTAGTTGGTTGAAACTGGGTCTATTTTGGCAAAAAATTTTACGGGACTTCTAGTCCCGTGAAGTTTAAGCCCTCGATAATCAAATTGATTAGGGTGTATATAAGTTCACGGGATTTAAAATCCTGTGAACAATTTTTTACTTGGCCAAACTTCACGGGACTTCAAGTCCCGTGAAGTTTCAGCCTGGGATTTGAAAATTTGTCCCCATTATTAAATTCATGATTAAAAACAAGGCAACCTCAATCCCACAAAGTTCTCATCTTTTTCCTCACTCCGTTGAATAAAACAACACCAACCAAAGATAAGAGAGATTCATTGAGGATCTAGTGCATGGCTTGATCAATGTAGCTTTAGGCAGAGATGGAGATTGCCGTGATGGTGACAGAGCTCAGGATTCCCCTGTGATTGACCAGGCCTCTAGATCCACTTGGGCTGAGGTCTCTCTTCATCCACTTTGGCTGAGGCCTTTAGATCCACTTGGATGGGTTTTCATTTAGGTTGGTGGAGGTTGGCAAACTGCTGGGCGCAAAAAACATCATCAGAAATTCCAACTGAAACTTCACATGACTTGAAGTCCCGTGATGTTTTTGTCCTCTTAATTACCCTAGTTACAACGCACCTAAACTTCACGGGACTGAAGTCCCGTGAAGTTTCGTAATTTTTTTCGCCAAATTCGACCCAGTTTCAGCCAGTTGGCTGAAACTGGCTGAAACTGGGTCGAATTTGGCAATTATATTAGAAATGGGCCGTTTTTGACAATTAAGTTTCTAAATGGGTCGAATTTGAAAATTTGTCCTTAAATTTTTTATAGCTTGCAGAGACATACTTTTAACTTTCTTTGGCCCTTGGCTTACCGGAAAAAAAACCCAAGCCTCCATCCTAGTTTTTAGGGCCGGGATACATGAATTCTATTCTTCCATTTAGGGGGTGTTTGTTTGCATGCAAGTGAAAGATGAAAGTGAGGAAGTTACTTTCATTTAACAATTAAGGTATTTGTTTTCATGTAAGCGGTTATGAAAGTGAGATGTAAGAAAGTTGTCACATAAGATTTAATGTAATTTTGACTTCCCCTAAAAAAATGGTGAAGTCACATGAAAGTGACAAAAATGTAACTAATTTAATTAAATAATTTTAATTATATTTTCTAATTAATCTTATTTCGCCACATCATCTTCACATTGCACTTTCGATAATAATTTAATTTTTCAAACAAACACTGCATTTCACTTGCGTGCTGACATGGATGTAAAAGTCATTTGCAAAAAAAAGTAACTTACATATTTTAAATTCACTTTCAGATTGCCAAACACCCCCTTAGTTCTATTATGGATCATCACCTCCATAAGTTAATTACTGTACCATTGGCCTGTCATTATCAACTATAATCTTATCACTTATTTTAAGTTCTAGTGGTGCATTTAATGGCCTCTGTTGTACTTGTACATGACCAAACCATATCAGTTAATTCTTTCTCGTTTTATCATCAGTAGGAGCAACCTCTAATCTCCTACAATGCTTAACATATCTTTTAAGTCTATATCCACAAGACCATTATGACATTCTTATCTCTACTACGCTCTTTTTCTGCACGTACTGTTTTTAATTGTCTGACAGTCATATCAATAAAGCATCGTTAGTCTTTTAGTTGCCCTATGGGTACTCTACGGTCACATTGGAATCACCTCCTCTGATATTAACCATCCTGATTTGATTCGTTGAACTGCGTCCTCCTCAATCTCACCATCATGTAGAGTACTCGATCCTGAATAACGGAAGTCATTACCCATAGGGCCATAGGCATTTCTTGACCATCTATATGTACTATACACACATTTCTTTTCACAATTTACTAAAACTATAGACACTTGGCAAGTTATTTACCTTTTTGAGATGATGGCAATTTGTGAGAAAATGTTTTTTCCTATGTTACATTGATTTCCAAAAAGCGAAATGATGAATGTTGTCAGTAAACTGGACTTTGGCGAAGGTTATGGTCTAAAATTTGATATGATTATCATTTAGTAAATTGTGGCTTTTCTAAAAGCTTAACGCGTTCTCATGCTTTTCATTTAATTGCAATATTTTTGGAGCTATAATGTAAAGTTCTTTTGCATTTTTTAAGGGAGTAGAAGGAGAATACAAGGAAATCTAAGTTAGTAGGATAATGTGTTACACCTAAACCCAAAGCTAAGCTTGTAGGATTACATATTTATAGCTGGAAAATAAAGATGTGCCTCTCTTTACTATGCAATCAGTGGCAGAAGAACTCTTTCTGTTGTTGGAGGCAAGTATAAAATTTTGCTAATGTTAACTGCATGGATATCTGTGAGATTAGTGGTTGTTGAAAATGTCTTTAATTCAACATTATTTTGTAGATATTAGTACAAGTTGTCTGATGTATGGGTTACCCATGCATCCCCTTATTGTTTGCTTTCTTGTTTATTTGATCATCAATACCGATCTAATCTGAGAGTCTCAAAATGGAGAATGTGTTTCCATGGTTACTTCTAATAAGCTTTGTTTTATACGAGTTGAGAAGGATATGTGATTATTTACATGTGCGAATGTGATAATATGACTTAATAGGATATGCTTTATTTAAGTATCTGTATGAAGGATCACGACTACATATTATTTGTTGAATAGGCTTAAGTTGAATAGAGTATAGTCACCAGGTCATAAGATATATTCATCACTTGCCCCACCTATGTTTAGTAGTTTTAAAAGGTAGTCTCCGGACTGAATTCATATTGCATAATAAAATAAGCGCATTCCATGTTAGAGTGGGCTTATGTTACTCATAATGTAGTATGTTGAATTTTACATGATTTTATATCTTAAGTTATGTGCTCCGGTTGGTTGCTTGTGAACAAATATTTGTGCTCACGCCATACTTTTCTCACCTCCGTTTGTTTCTGGTAATACTTTATGGACTTTACTTTTTACGAAGACAATCTCATATATTGTTGTTCCCCACTGTTGTAAATAGCGGCCAATAACGGCGCTATTGTGGCGCAAATAGTGGTAACGGAGCCTAGCACTACTATTTCATTGATTGTGGTGAAGAATAGTGTTCATGAGCGCTTTTCAATAGCCAAAGCGCTCGAAAGCGCGAAATAGTGGTCAATAGTGCTTATTTATCTATGCTTGAAGACTTCATTTTTATGTCAAGTTTCAAATAGTTAATACAATTATGTTGCTATTGATCATGTTTTTCTATGGTTTAGAATTTTTCTATTAGAGAATTGAAAGTTGAAAGGATGAGACAAATAATGGTCTTTTTGATAAACATATATGCTCTATCATTCTGTATAGTAATCTTTTTTAATATTATGTGATTGTTAAACCTCTATTTCATGCTTAGGATCTCTATAAATTATCAAATATGTATTTGTAGAATTTTAGATTTCTTTTTTTTTTGAATATTTATACATATTTAAATGGATTGCTCTTTAACTTTGTGTTTTTTGCGGTTGTTTTGTGGCTATAGCTCCAAATAGCATTAGCGGTGCCTCACCGCTAGGCGACACTATTTGCTACCAGTAACCTTGTTGTTCCCTTAAAAAATATATAGGAATGTTTACACTTATGGTTGCTTCTTCTTCTTTGTTTGGTATATAGGTTAGAAAACTTTTGGTTGATGAGCCGGGAAACTCAGAGTATGCAGACATGGAAAAGGAGCTTGAAGAGGTGAGGTTTTCCTTGAAGTTCCTTTTGTCTCATGTCTCATGTCTATCGTGTATCAAATATATTTTATATTCTGTATAAAAATTTTCAAACTGTTGAAAATTATTCTAACCTCTATCGGTTAGATAAAGATAAGATTAAAGATTGTGATAATTATTTTCTTTGCCATATTTCCATGTAAATCTCAGAAAGATGGTAGTGCCTTTCTCCTTTGTCCTTGTTTTGTTTCTTAGGAGGTACCAGATATGCATGGGACAATATATGATTTGGTGACCTGATGGAAGTCACTATTTGATGGAGATTTCGAAGGTGATTGGGAGTAAAGGAAAACAGAAGTCTTATTTGCAGCTATTGGAGCTTTATGAGGAATTATGACTGAACAAGAGAGCAGTAGGTGATAAATCCTGGCTTTAGAAAGATGCCCATCATCCTTTATTCTTGGTTCCTTTGTAGGCTTGTGGATCATGATAGACTGTCTGCTTGGAAACAGATGTTCATGCTGACATTCGAAGTTCAAAAGTCGAAATTTAAATCTATATCCTAATTATTGGATTGTCTTGTACCTTTGAAGCTGATATTCATGCATTGTTTGATGTTGTAGGTAATTGGTCTTACGGAGGAACTCTTAACCACTGCAAAGCAAAATGAACAATCTGGGCTGATATCTCATCAAGATGCCAATATATCTCCAGGACAGGAGCCGTTAACTGGAACTTCACAGTTTAATACAGTAAGCTTTTCTATATTTTAAATGCTTTATCTAATTAGCACACCTTTTTTTTTGATTTTCTGTTAAGTACATGTCTACTTGAGCCTGAAAAATTAATTGAGGCGCAATACAAAGGTATATCTTGCCGACAGAAGATTGTCCGCAAAGTTTCTTTTGAAAAAAGAAAGGATTTCCTATCCTGAACGCTGAGTTTTTCATTTTTCATTTTCTTCTTCTTGTATTAGCTTGTTTATCTCGATGCTTGCAGGTATGCTATTTTGAAATAGTTATTTTACAATACCAAAAGCAACATTAGCATCAGGTGGAAGCTCTTTAACTGTGTAATGATCTTATAAGAAGGAATAGCTGGATTTTATTTTGGAAGAAGCATAAGACAAGTTGACTCCTGTCTTTGCATACAAAGTTGACCCTCTAACTCACAATTTAGTAAAGAGTCTACAGCAGCGGATGCCAATAAATTGCCGTCTACTTTACGTTATGTTTTATGGGCTTATGAAACAACATTGTTTTCTTTCTCTAACCGCCTTTTCTTTTACTAGTATTAAACCCGTGCGTTGCTGCGGGTATTATTAACCAAGGTACATCTTTCACCATATTGATAATATGATTTTTAATATAACTGTTCCTAAAAACTTCAGCGACATTTTTTTACTACTATTTACAGAGTAAATCTCCAAACCAGTTACCAAAATAATATACCAATTAGTAAGTTTCATCAATTTTCTTTAATATAACTGGAAAGGTTTATATTTATGAAGTGTCTGATACATGTTAAAATCATCATCTGCAAGAGCCCCCAAAAAAAGTAGATGTGAACAAATTTTTTTTTAAAAAAAGCCGAACAAAAAATTTTACTTCAGCTTGAACAATGGATAAATGGCCAAAAATGTTACTGTAGCACAAAGAATTTGTTCAAAAGGCAAACATTTACCGTAGTATGAATAGTGTTTAAGTTAAAATTTTCAAAGCAGCGTGAATAGTGGAGTAAGTCTGAAAAATTACTGCAGCATGCACTGTACATTTAATGTTCTGAACCATACTGTAGCATGAATACCATTTACTGTATCATGAACAGTGTTACAAGGTTTTGCTTTTAAGTTAGAAGTAGTAGATGAGTAAAAAAGTGAGCTTACTATAAAATCTGTGTATAGTTTCAAGAACTGTTCTTGCATGTGTAACTATTGTTCGTGAGTTGTAAGAGTATAGTTGTTTAACACTTACGATATGGGTGATGAACCAAATTACGACATACCTCCTCCTTTGAATATACCCATAAATGAATAAATCATTTAACATCATTTTGTTTGGTTTTGTGTTCCTTTGTTTTCGTGTTGCCCTTGTGAATGCCTGAAAAATTCATATCCTAATATTGAATGTAGCTATCGGATCTGGAGCTACATCACCTTAGTATTCAGTAGATCATGTATCTATAGATATTTCAGGTATCAAAAGATAATTCTAATAGCCAAATATTTTCAAGCTTAATAAAGTCATTTTGACTTGTGCATGAACGAGTTGAAGTACTTTGATGTTCGAACGGGTTGACTTTTTTATAATTGGGAGAAACTTGATTTTGGCTCTCCCTCGTTGTATCTACTGATTAAAATTAGCGTTTTTACGAAGTAATCTGCTTGTTTTTATCCTTTTTGTTTGCATTGTTGCCCATTTTCGTTCTTATTATATGATGTCTTTTGCTTTAGGGATCAAGTAATCATGAAGGGTTTCCTGTTGGCACAAAAGTTCAAGCTGTTTGGAGCGAAGATGGGGAGTGGTAAGTAAGAGCATTTTATTTAATTAAGTTGTTTGCATCCAAATTTCAGTTATTTTATGCTTTTGTCTTTTTCTGTGTTTGATTAGTTGAGTACTTAGGTATGATGCGACCATTGAGGCTATTACTCCTAATGGATACTATGTCCGCTACAACGAATGGGGAAACAAAGAGGAGGTAATCTTTTTCATTTTAAGCCATCTTTTGCATTTTGACCATCATATATCATAATCATATATCATATTTGGTTAAGTTGTTTGTCTGAAAAGGGTATGTGAATACCATGTATACCTTGGAAGTTTTGCATTTGATGTTTTTATATTTCATATTTGAGTCTGCTGTTCTTACGTGGGGTTGTCAAAATTGACATGATAAGCCAACCTGTCACATTTAAATGAAAGGTTTATGTATGCCCGGCACGCTTAAATAGCGCTTACGAGCTTCGTTCAGGCACTATTGTCATCATGTTGTTACAAAAGCATTTATAGGGAAGTGATGGTAGCTGGAATGTAAAGTTGTGGAAACTAGCACACATGATTCTGAAGGCTGTAGTATTGGTTAAATATCCTGGTTATAGGAATTGGGCATCTAAAGGTATTGGTTAAATATCCTGGTTATAGGAATTGGGCAACTATGCGTTGTGTTTGTTGTCCATTGATAGGGCACAAACTCAGCTCATCTTCACACCCAGGTTTGAGAACCATGCAGTTGTTAACTTGAATAATTTTCCATTACTGAAACATATAGATGAATGACTAGAAGAAGAAAATTGAGCTAAGGACAAGGGTAAACCTTATAATATGATTGTTTTGACATAAATGACCATTTCTTGTAAATTTTTATATTTAATAAACTAAATGAAGAATGTGAAGCTTCCATTTTTGTTGCATATAACAAGCACTTTGGAGTTTGCAAATCAAAGAGTAAAAGATGCTGTCATATCTGGTGTTTCACCTCAATTTAAAATGCACTACATTTTATCAATATACTTTGAGACTTTTTTTTAACAAGACCTTTCAAAACACTATCCAGTGTTTTCTGTCCTTTAGATAGGTGGTAAACCAAGGGTAGCCCACCTTCAAATCAATACAAAATAGTGGCCTTTAGATTGGTGTCAATCAAGGGCTCTTGTCCCTTTGGTGGACCAGCTACCTAGTGGACATACCTTGGAGCTATTCCTCTATCCATTTAATATGATCGTTTAAGCCCTTTTTCTTCTGCTAATATCTTGAGTGGATGAAGAGGCTGAAACATCAGTTAGTCAAGACTTGTTGATTACATTAGCAAAACAATAGGGTTTAAAATGATAACGGGAATGAGCTAATCTACAAGCATTACCTATCGACATGTCTTTCTCAGCTATGTTGCAAGTAGCACATGCAAACTCGTTCTTTACCAATACTCATGGTCTTCTTTTGTTAATCATGATCCTTTTATTTACTACTGCCCCTGCAGTTATTTAGACAGACACTTTTCCCTGCTTGGACAAAGAGTTTGGAGGATGGTTATTAGTACAGTTCCCTCTTGACACGGATATATCGTTCGAGAAAATTTGTCAGTTTATCTTTATTGATTATCAAAATGTGGATTCTGGGATTTCAGTTATATATTGCATTGTAAACTTTTCCATTTATATTCCTTCTGCATTGATGTGATCTCTAACATCCAATGTGTAAATTTATGTTTGTTTAGCTTCTTTCTTTCCTGTTCTTTTCCATTAAGTAACATCATCTCCCCAACTATTTATTTGAATGAGAAAAATTAAGGTCCAGTGTTGACTCATATCAGGTGGATCCTGGAAATGTGAGGCAAATTCAAGATGGCACAATTAATCCCTTGCTAGAAGCTGAAAAGGAAGCTGAAGCTACCAGGCAAGCCATTAAACGAAAGATTGCACAAGCAGCAGTTTCTGACTTCCAGTCACGAAGCTTGCCTGCAAAACTTCGCATAGATCCTAATGATCCTGAAGATGTGGTGAGTTTTCTTTTTGTAAATCAATTACTGCATCTCTGACCTTGAGTAAATTGAGGCTATCGCCCTTCTTCTGAAGATGCTTATTGTTATGTGTTGCTTCATCAAACCATATTTGTGATGGAAAAACCATCTGAACAGGATTCACCCCATAAGATGATAATATGCATCTACTTATGTTTTCTAAGTTTTTACTTAATTGCCAATCCTTGAGGTTCTGAGCTGATTGAGCATGCCATAGTCGTTGGCCAATCACTCCTAGAAAATGCCTACTATGGGGTCAATGGAAAGTAAAGTTTCCTTATGCCGTCAACTCCTAAACACCAAAAAAAAAAAAAACAAAAACAAAAACAAAAACAAAAAAAACAAAAAACAAAAAACCAAAAAAAAAAAAAGAAAGGAAAAAACCTTGTTTTGCTGTTTTTTCTCGAGGGGTTGCTAAATGGTTTACTTTTGCTGGGATGTTTCTTTTGGGATTGGGGAGGGAAGTAAGTTGACTGAAATCAGGGGTAATCATGGGTTATAGTAACTTCTACAACTTTCAACATTATCGTAGGAAAGTTAGTACCTTTTCAAACATGCACAACATGCTATACATGTTGCAGTACAGTAGTTTACTTTTGGTTTTGTTTAAAATAAAATACTCTTTCCAAACATGCTCTCGTCTGTTTGAGAAGGAATGGTGGTCTCAATATGTCAACAAAATGCACATGCAAATTTGTCACTTTTCTGATCTTCTAATGTGCCCGAGAGACCTTGCTTAGATAGTTAGATGGTAAAATGTTGGGGTTAGGTTTTGGGAAGTTCAAGGTTCAAGTAGCTTTCGTTTACAAAAATAGAAAAATTTGTTAAGTATATTGTGAATTTGCAATAAACGTAATGATCTCTGAATAAATGTTGTCATAAAATTATATAAAGGGCAAAGAAATGATAAAGAGTTAAGTATCTATTCACACTTATTATCTTAGTTTATTAATATATAACTTAGTTATACATTGATTGTGTTGTACATTGATTGGCTATCTCATAATCAAACGTACTTGTATTATGATGATTGATGAATGCTGATCCCAACTGCAAGCCCCTTTTGACACCACTACAAACATGCAGCAGCAACCCATCCAATCCCATTAGGAACAATCTATTCTCTTCTAAAGACATGACTTCTCCAGTTACAACCATGGGCATAAAGGCAGCCATCTTCTGATAAAATCATTAGTATTAATTTTTTTAAAACTGTGCGATTAGGTTGGTCAAATGAAATAGGATGTTAGTCATCAACCCCTCTCATCCACTTTTGTTAAATGAATTTACAAATTTTAATAAGAATTTTATAAATGACTTGGATAAATCAAGTACCATGAGTTATCTTTGGGTGCTATGGAAACTTGGTGCGTTAAGGTGCGTTATATGGTGATAGGAGAGTCTAGTTATAGATCCACAGTATTGATTATCAACGCATCCTCAATGACTTCAAACATACATGAAGATATCTCGCTGTTTTGGCTTTGAAGCCACTAGTCTCATTATAACATGTACTACACCAGTTACAATCATTCAGTCTCAAAGTAAGAATTTTGCGATCATTTTATTTTTACTGCTTAAGCCTTCTATATATAGGTATGGAGATATTGTCTAAATTCTCCTTGAAGCACCCAAGTCTAACTCATCTGCCATAACAATACCATGACAAACCTGTTCTGAAACGACAACTGAGGTCATCAAGAATTCAATACACCTCATAATTTGATTCCCTCTTTTCCTTATTATTTTTAGAAGAACATACTTAAGAGTAACCATGTGCTCTTTTGGCTCTATGAAGACGTCTACGTCTTGAGATAAGCTGATTTATGTTATTTTGATCCAAAGGTTTGCTCTGATTTGATGCCTTTTACTAACCATTGCAGAAAGCTGCTAAACGTAAGAAGATACATGCATTTAAGTCAAAAGCTCGTTTTGAGCAACTTGAAGTTGTGCAAAACAAACGGCAAAACGCTTGGCAACAGTTTCAGACGACAAAGGGAAAAACAAAGAAGGTAATTTTCAACATATCTTACTTTACTTGTTTGCTCATGTGGATGTTCCGTCTTGGCAAGCAGTTGGTTGCTTTTCCTATAATGATAATGTATCACGATAGGAAGACAGTGGTCTGAGTACAGCCAAAAGTTTGACATTTGGTCCTAAGTCAGGCGATGGCTTATTTGGTTGGTCTGTATTCCCTTCCTCATAGGGGATCTATTTTAATATAGTATCCATATTGGTCTCGGGAGATGCTACTGATTAGTTAAATAATCAAATATAGTATACAAATCACATGTAGTCCATATGCCTATATTATAGTATAGAATTCCTGGACGTACAACATGTAAGTTTATATTTTCATCAAGAGGAGTCTACTTTGGCCATTGAACAAAATTTTAACTTGATGTATGATCACTTTTTAAAATGCTAGCTTAGATTGGTTGTGCACAAGGAACTATATTTCTTGCTTGTGTACTTAATAACAAAGGGTGTCTGAGTTTACAAATGAGGTTTACATGGTTATTGGTATGGAATTATTTTTTCCCTACTGACTTTTTAGCGAAGAGCTGTGTAGGGGATGTGCACCAAAGTGTACCTTTCCAAAGGTACTATATTTCTAGCTTGTATAGTAACAGCAAAGAGTTTCAACTTTGCAAATGTGGTTTACATCATATAATTGAACGGCATGCATGGAAAAAATCCCCCCCATTGACTTTGTTATGTACTAGGAGGGGTAAACAAACCTGAAGCTTTTTGTGTATAAGATTAAATGATCTTTTCTAGGCGATTCGCATGTAAGCGCTAATTTCTTAATAATGATGGGATCCTTTTAAGGGGCTTGCAACATAACAAGAATGATGATCAATATTAGGGTTTTAATATGAGGAATCTATTCATCTCTGAGATTGACATCGGTTGTAATTCAAAGTTATTTATTTATTTATTTACCTTGTTTTTTACATGGGATCTAAGAAAGATGATAAGCTTTCTCCCTTTCTCGGTGGATTATGCAGATTGGTTTCTTCTCAGGGCGCAAACGAGACAGCATCTTCAAGTCTCCAGACGATCCAAAGGGTAAAGTTGGAGTAACCAACAGCGGGAAAGGACTGACCGACTTCCAAAGGAGGGAGAAATACTTGCAACTCAAGGGCGCAAATATCGATAACGAGGACGACTAGATTGCTCGCAGTAATCCATCTGTCATATAGAGCATTTAATCGAGATGTAGTTTGATCTTAAATGTACTTTTACTCGTCATCGTGCTTTCCTTCCTCTCTAGAGTCCAAAGCTTAAGAAGTTGTGGATGATTTTTGACGATGTGATCTTAGTGTACTAAGACCACTACTGATTACTGCAAAACGATAACCGAAATGCTTTAGATCTAACTCTTTTACTTGTCAATCTGGTGCTTTGATGTGTGTGTGCGCACAGAATGTGCGTGCATTTTCCCCAGTGGTTAGTTGCTGTATTCTTGGAGATGTATTGCGCGGGAAGATCAGGCATTTACTCAACCTATTTTTTTTAATATTTAAAACAACAGAGTCCGCATTTTCTTTTGAAAATTAATAATACTCTTCTGTAAATTTTTCTCGTAGTACCAACCACGACTGGGACTCAGTGGAGGAGATCTCCATAGGACTTCGTGTCCTGCTGGTCCTGAGTTTAAAACCCCGTGCACGCATTCGCATGATTGGAGGTTTTCGGGGTTTTGCCTGGTCAGTTAACTCGAGTCGTTGTATATTCCTAGACTCGAGATCCGCACTGTGCCCGGTCACTCGGGGATGGGCCCCTGGTATTAAGGTGAAGCCCCCTCACAGTTGAAGTTGAGGCTGGGCTCGTTGGGGGAATTCGAGTTATGGTCGTTGGAAGTTCAACCAAGGCCATTGACCGAGGTTTTTCTTGTCATTTAAAAAAAAAAAGATTTCTCGTAGTATTGTACACATTAATATATGAAAACAAACTCACCCTTTCGTTAATATTTAACTTACAATTTGTTCTTATGTTAGCCAAATTATACAAATATATAGTAATTTTTAAGGAAATTGTACCATTGTATGATAATTAATCAATGGCTAAATACCCATATTGGTATTTTAATTCCGCCCCCATTTACCAAAAATGTATTTTAATTAGGCAAACCTGTTTTAAGGCATTTTAATTGATTCAACTTACCAACAAGACCCATTTTCTCGTCGGCTACCAGTTTTCCGATGAGAGCTCGTCACGTGCATGACACGTGATGACTTAAATTGATTTTTGGCTGCTGATGTGGCACGGATTTTCTGACGTGATGGTGTTTAAAGGCAGGAATTAACCCTCTAAAAATCTTAATTCACCCAAAATAGGACAGACCCGTGCCACATCAGCAGCTAAAAATCAGTTTAAGTCATCACGTGCCACGCACGTGATGAGCTATCGCCGGAAAACTGGTCGCCGACGAGAAAAATAGCCTTGTTAGTAAGTTGAATCAATTAAAATGCCTTAAAGCAGGTTTACCTAATTAAAATACCTTCTTGGTAAATGAGGTGAAATTAAAACACCAATATGGGTATTTAGCCATTAATCAATATATCATTTTTTTTTATCATTAACAACATGCAACATTTAGTAACTAGGAAAATAAAAGAAACAAAAAAGTTGGTTGCAGGGGGAGGAGGGGGTTCGGGGTTGCTTACATACCCTCAAATCCTCAAAATTTACAACATTACGTCCCAAATTTTTTTATTTGCTAAATTACCTAACAAAACTAACATGTTAAGTCTTTCTACTGCTCCCACTTAAGAATGTTGTTTTTTTAAACAATGCAATGGAAAAATTCTCAATAATTTTCAATAGTCTTGCAACAACTTCTCATTTAAAAAATTAAAATTGTGAAGTGGAAGGGGTAGAAATAAACAATGTAAGAGCTTTGGGGGTAGTGTTGTAAATTTGGAATATATGAGGAGTATATATGCAAAACAACCCAAAAAAATACGTCGGTTGTGGCTAAATACCCATATTGGTGTTTTAATTTCACCCCATTTACCAAGAAGGTATTTTAATTAGGTAAATCTGTTTTAAGGCATTTTAATTGATTCAACTTACCAACAAGGTTATTTTTCTCGTCGGCGACCAGTTTTCCGGCGAGAGCTCATCACGTGCGTGATACATGATGACTTAAACTGATTTTTAGCTGCTGATGTGGCACGGATCTGGGTGAATTAAGATTTTTAGAGGGTTAATTCCTGCCTTTAAACACCACCACGTCAGAAAATCCATGCCACATCAGCAGCTAAAAAACAGTTTAAGTCATCACGTGTCACGCACATGACGAGCTCTCATCGGAAAACTGGTAGCCGACGAGAAAAAGGATCTTGTTGGTAAGTTGAATCAATTAAAATGCCTTAAAGCAGGTTTGCCTAATTAAAATACCTTCTTGGTAAATGGGGTGGAATTAAAATACCAATATGTGTATTTAGCCCGTCGGTTGTTCAATGATGAGGCCTGGTTCAGTCCGCCACACTCTGTAACATCGGATGCAGGTCACCCTACCAAACCCAACCCGACCCAGAACCATAGCATGATAATCTTAGGTATTTTTCGAGCGAACCTATTTAGGGTATCATTGAATTATCACATTGTTTTCGTAATTTAGTTATTGCATTGTAATGTATTATGTAATTTGGGGTTCAATTCATGCCGGCCCGGGCCCGGCCCGGCCCGGAATAGTAGTTTTTTTATTTTTTATTTTTATGTATTATATTATATATGTATATATAAATATATATAATATGTATAATATATGTATATATAATATATTTTTATATATGTATAATATATGTATATATATAATATATGTATATATAGCATATTTCTATATATGTATAATATGTCATATATGTGTATATATACTCTCTCTTAGTATATAAGTATATATAAGTATACTCTCTCTTATGTAAGTATATATATGTATAAGTATATATAAGTATACTTTCTCTTATATAAGTATATATAAGAATACTCTCTCTTATATATGTATAATGTATGCATGTATGTATATATATACTCTCTCTTAGTATATATGTATATATAAGTATACTCTCTCTTATATATGTATACTCTCTCTTATATAATATATTTCTATATATGTATAATATGTCATATGTGTATGTATATATATACTCTCTCTTAGTATATAAGTATATATAAGTATACTCTCTCTTATATAAGTATATATATGTATAAGTATATATAAGTATACTTTCTCTTATATAAGTATATATAAGAATACTCTCTCTTATATATGTATAATGTATGCATGTATGTATATATATACTCTCTGTGTATATATATATATACTAATATACTCTCTCTCTTAGTATATATGTATATATAAGTATACTCTCTCTTATATATGTATACTCCCTATTATATAAGTATACTCTTTTATATATGTGTGTGTGTATACTCTCTCTCTTAGTATATAAGTATAGTATATTACAACGGTTACTTCCCCATTGGCCCAACGAGCAACGGCTACAGGGTTACTTATGCGATTCTCTCTCTCTCTTAAATTATAACTTATAAATATATACAATATATTTACATATAATATATGTATATATAATATATAGTTACATAATAATTTAGAAGTATATACTAATACATAATTATATAAAATATAATAATATTAAACTAATTTTTAGCATTTTTTTATCAAAAAAAAGTAAAGAAATTTAAAAAAACCTAGGTGGGATGTACTTATCTATTGTGATGCGATGAATTCCAAAATAAATTTATACTTGTAATTTGTAAATGATTTATTAATTATTAATAAAGAATTTATTTTTATAATTTTTTATTTGTAATTTATGTCATTTTAAGTGATTAATAAAATTATTTTTTTATTATTTTTTTGTCTTTTTTTGTAATTTAAAACTTAAATAAAAGTTAAAAATTAAAAAAAAAAAATTAAAAAAAATAAAAAACCCGGCCCGGCCCGGAACCCGGCCCGGTCGGGCCCGAGCCCGGGCCCGGACCCGGCCCAGGGTACCCGGGTCCGGGCTCCGGTTTTGCCCGGCCCGGGCCCGGATTTCCGGGCCGGCCCGGATGGACAGGCCTAAGTGGACCCCAAAATTTGGGGATAACGTATCCGACTGGTATTTCTTTTCAGTTTCTGATCCTTATATTGTTTCGATGATAAAAAAGTACAAAGAGCGTGAACTATGGGTTGATTTGGGAGAACACTATTTTCTCTTCTGAGTTTATAGACCTCCTTCTGCGTGAATTTGTCGTTGAATACCGTAACGGATAAATCCTGTTCTTGCTGAAAAGCACGATTCCGTCGAGAGTGAGCGACCGAAGAGATGTACAGTTTTGAACGACCCCGAGTACTAGACACCTCCCAGAGTGATAACGTAATGAAGAACTGCATCCTCAACCAATTTTGCCCGCATTTATCGCGTAAGGGTCCCTGCCTTCTGTTGAGTTTTGCTCCGATATTTTGCAACTTGAAGATACTCACTTTGCTTGAGCCCTCTGATTATATACAGAGACAGAAATGTTCTATGTTGCCTTTTTGCAGATATTCACTTCGCTTGAGCTCTCGGATTATACATCTGAATCTGGTATCTTGGAACATTGTGCGTCTAGACTTTGTGAATTTGGTGATTTCCGTTGAGGCGATTAATATGCGAGTATAGTCCAACATCGGATAAGATAAGAAAGTGTAATGTGCTTTTATAGAAGTTTGAGTCAATACGTGATAGCTATAACTTTTAGGTTAAAATTGATTCCTAACTTCTGTTTAAGACCCATCAACTCTAGATTGGGCCCGATTTTCTCCCCCAACAAATGATATCAAGAGCTAAGGTCATGGTCCAAATAACTAATAATAAAAAACAGATGATCTTCGATGTGAAGCCCGAAGGTGTCAGGAGAATCCACGGATGCAACAGATGTTTAATAGATATATCTGCTGAATGCATGGTCACAAATTAAGGGAGAGTTGTTGGGGTGGTTAATATGAGTTGTTGGGGTGATTAATATGTGAGTATAGTCCCACATCGGATAAGATAAGAAAGAGTGATGCGTTTAAATAGGAGTTTGGACCAATACCTAATAACTATAACTTTTTGGTTAAAATTGATTCATAACTTCTGTTTAAGGCCCATCCAACTCTAGATTGGGTCCGAATTTCTCCCCCAACAATTTCATGCTCCCTTTTCAGGTTCCTGTATAGGATGCTATTAATTATATTTTAAGGTTAATTTTTTCCGTTATCTTTTCCCATATAGTAGGATTGAATAGCGATAAATGTGTACAACTTATAACGCAACACTAGTAGTTTTACTTCACCGAAGAGATTAGGCGTCTTCCGAAAGGTTGTAGTTTACTGGAAGTGGCCCCTTGAGAAGTTGTAATTATCTTACGTTACACCCCCCCCCCCCCAAAATGAAAATATGTATGTCGAGATGAACGGGTGAAAAATAGGGCATAAAAGTTAGTGGTTATTTGCACCTTGATACATCTGATTGTTATTATAACTAAAAACCATAGGAAAAACACATTGTTTTGTCACTGTAATTTATATGCCAATAAGTAGAAGTAATTAGCTAGGGAATAACCCAGGGTAAGTAACATGTAAATTATATTGTTTGAGCTTATTTAATTGATTAGGAGCTGAAATGAAAAGATCAGGTTTTTTTTGAAAAGGCAGGTAGGGTAACCTAACCAGCCAAGTTCTCAACAACACTCTGTTTCCTCTTTCTCAAAAACAAAGGGATAGAAACAGACCAAAAACAAGATGACAAACGGTTAACCGACTTAGCTAGGGAATGAACAACACCATTACTAGTGCGCCTTACATAAGAAACTTTAGACGGCCAGTAATAATAAGACCAACGCGAACTTCATCTGTAATAGGAGCCAAGGAAGCAAAAGGAGAAGGAGAGTCCATCAAGGAGACAACCTTTAGAGAGTTAATTTTCACCACTGAAATCATCCAGTTCATACGCCGAACAAAGCGAATGCCTTCCAGGACAGCCAATAGCTTCGCATGATCCACAAACATAGGACCCCCGATCACCATAGAGTAGCAACCAATCACATGTCCATGGTGATCCCAAATAACACCTCCCAAACCAATAATATATCCTTCCAGAGGAACAGCAACATCTGTGTTGAGCTTCAGCAAACCAGGAGCATGGGGATACCAAGTAGAAGGCCATTTGAAAGGGGTGACAATGTCACAGGAGAGACCTCTAACTCTATCCCCTTCCTCCACAGAGAATCCGAGTCACAAAAGATCAGGTTAATGCTACGTAGTTGTGTTACGTCAAATGCAAATGGTAGTCGTAAGTCTTCAAGCAAATAGAGATGGTATGAATTATCTGGTTATTATTATTATTTGTTTACATCATAAATGTTATACATCTTTCCCCAGTAGAGGTGACTTTTTAACTTTGAAATGAAGCTTTGTAGGAGATGAAGTTTCTAACAATTTACTTTATGATCTACTCCACTTGCGAGGTGTTGGAGAAATGCCAAAATAACCCCTCTCTTCTTTTTGAATTTACTTAATTTTAAAGCCGACCAGATGTAACAGCGGAAAAAAGAGATCTATATCAAGAAGTTTCTTAATTCAAGCATTCAAATAATAGATAGATTTCTTGAACTGATTATTTGTCTTTATTCTATTTAATACTCTTAGTTAAATACAATGAAATAGAGCAACTGTCCAAGGATGATAATTCGTGGAATTTAACTGGCTTTATATCTAAAATTTAAGGTGGTTAATTTTAAATTGAACCTGTTCATTTTCTAAACGAGAAGCAAATTAAGACTGCAACCTGTATTTTTTAAAGATATTTTTCTGATAATTAGATACTCGATATGTTCTTTTTCCTATAAAGATTTAGGTCCTTAACATCTGTCAAGTATCCTTAAAGTTTTAGGTTAGCTTAATCTTAATATTATGAAATATAACCTTAATACAATCTTAATTTTAACAATTTAGGTTCCCAATATATTTTTCCCCCACATCATGAGTTAGAAAGTCACAAAAAGATCAAAAGTTCATGAATACTACCACGTTTCACTATTTTAATAAC
Organism: Asparagus officinalis; assembly: GCF_001876935.1. Classification (NCBI taxonomy): domain Eukaryota; kingdom Viridiplantae; phylum Streptophyta; class Magnoliopsida; order Asparagales; family Asparagaceae; genus Asparagus; species Asparagus officinalis. Next base: position 5,123,540 of record NC_033802.1, read on the forward strand.
ATCTATCGTATATAATTCTAATATTGAGAATCTTTAAGTTATAAAATAATCTATTTTTCATGTACGAGTTAAAAATAATTTTAAGGGCGGATAAATGCAAGTGAAAGTGTAGAAAGCACATTTGCGAGTAGAGTTGGGTCGTGTAACACTAATCCCTGTGATTTCTCCGAACAGGCTACTGAAATCACAGCCGTCCATTTGTTATATCAACGTTCGTTGTCCTTGTTCAGTTCCTGTTCCAAAAACCCTGCCCGCAGAGAGGGGAGATTTAGAGGGGCAAAAAAAGGAAAAAAAAAAAAAGAAAGAAAAAAAAAAGAAGAGAAATAGAAGGGGAAAAAGGGGAAAAAATGGAGGGAGGCGAAGATGTTAGCATCGAGGAGCTCGCCTCGAATCTCTCAACCTACAAGGATCAGCTTCATCGGGCCCTTTCTCTTATAAAGATGGTATTTTTAGGGTTTCGTTGCGTTCTTAATCTCTGTCGGTGTCAAAATTTAGTCAGAAATTCTGTGTGAAATTGCGGGGATGCGATCCATAGAATTCAGAAGCTTAAAAACTGGCTGAAGAACTGTTATTTGATCTTATTAGTTTTCAAAAAGAAAAACTTTTATACAAAAATAATAGTAATTTAGTAACTTCTGGGTTCATAAGATTCCTGTGAGAAGGAAAAAAAGGTAATCTTGGCATTAGTTGTGTTAATAGTTCCTCATTTCCATGATTGGAACTTTAAATTTTTTATAGCTTGCGTAGACATAATTTTAACTTTCTTTGGCCAACGGCTTACCCTAAAAAAGAAAAAAAAAAGAAAAAGAAAAAAAGAACAAAAACCATGAATTCATCCCAATGTTTTTGGCCGGGGTGCATGAATCCTAATCTTCCATTTAGTTCTATTATGGATCATCTCCTCCATAAGTTAATTACTATACTCTTGGCCTGTCATTGTCAAGTGTCAACTATAATCTTATCACTTGTTCTAAGTTCTAATGGTGTGTTTAATGGCCTCCGTCGTACTTGTACATGACCAAACCATGTCAGTCGATTCTTTCTCGTTTTATCATCAGTAGAAGCAACCTCTAATCTCCTACAATTCTTAACCTATCTTTTAAGTCTATGTCCACAAGACCATTATGACATTCTTATCTCTACTACACTCTTTTTCTACACGTATTGTTTTTAATTGTCTGACAGTCCGATCAATAAAGCATCGTTAGTCTTTTAGTTGTCCTATGGGTACTCTACGGTTACATTGGAATCACCTCCTCTCTTATTAACCATCCTGATTTGATTCGATGAACCGCATCATCCTCAATCTCACCATCATGTAGAGTACTCAATCCTAAATAACGGAAGTCGTTAGCCATGGCATTTCTTGACCGTCTATATGTACTATACACACATTTCTTTTCACAGTTTACTAAAACTATGGATGCCTGCTAAGTTATTTACCTTTTTGAGATGATGGCAATTTGTGAGAAAATGTTTTTTCCTATGTTACATTGATTCCCAAGAAGCGAAATGATGAATGTTGTCAGTAAAATTGACTTTTGCCAAGGTTATGGTCTAAAATTTGACATGATTATCGTTTAGTAAATTGTGGCTTTTTCTAAAAGCTTAACGTGTTCTCACGTTTTTCATGTAATTGCAATATTTTTGGAGCTATAATCTAAAGGAAGTTCTTTTGCATTTTTTTAAGGGAGTAGAAGGAGAATGCAAGGAAATCTAAGTCAGTAGGATAATGTGTTACACCTAAACCCAAAGCTAAGCTTGTAGGATTACATTATAGCTGGAAAATAAAGATGCGCCTCTCTTTACTATGCAATCAGGGGCAGAAAAACTCTTTCTGTTGGTGGAGGCAAGTAAAATATTTTGCTAATGTTAACTGCATGGATATCTGTAAGATTATTGGTTGTTGAAAACGTCTTTAATTCAACATTATTTTGTGAGATATTAGTACAAGTTGGTTGATGTATGGGTTAAATACATCCACTTATTGTTTGCTTTCTTGTTTATTTGATCATCAATACCGATCTAATCTGACAGTCTCAAAATGGAGAATGTGTTCCCATGGTCACTTCTAATAAGCTTTCTTTTATATGAGTTGAGAAGGATACGTGATTATTTACATGTGCGATTGTGATAATATGACTTAATAGGATATGCTTTATTTAAGTATCTATATGTAGGAGCATGACTACATATTATTTGTTGAATAGGCTTAAGTTGAATAGAGTTTAATCACTAGGTCAAAAGATCTATTCATCACTTGCCCCACCTATGTTTAGAAGTTTTAAAGGATAGTCTCCGGACTGAATTCGTTTTGCATAATAAAATAAGCCCATTCCATGTTAGAGTTGGCTCATGTGACTCATAATGTAGTATGTTGAATTTTACATGATTTTATATCTTAAGTCATGTGCTTTGGTTGGTTGCTTGTGAACAAATATTTGTGCTCACGCCATACTTTTTCTCACCTCCGTTTGTTTCTGTTAATACTTTATGGACTTTACTTTTCACGAAGACAATCTCATATGTTGACAATGTTGTTGTTCCCCACTGTTGTAAATAGCGGCCAATAGCGGCCCTATTGCGGCACAAATAGCGGTAGGGGAGCTTACTGCTACGATTTCATTGATTACGGTGAAGAATAGCGCTCGTGAGCACTTTCCACTGGCCATAGCGCTCGAAAGCGCGGAGTAGCGGTAAATAGCGGTACATAGTGCTCATTTATCTATGCTTGAAGACTTTATTTTTATGTCAAGTTTCAAATAGTTAATACAATTATGTTTCTACTAATCAATATTTTTCTATTGTTTAGAATTTTTCTATTAGAGAATTGAAAGTTGAAAGAATGAGACAAATAACAATCTTCTTGATAAACATATACATTCTTTCATTCTGTATAGTATTTTTTTCATATTATGTGATTGTTAAACGTCTATTTCATTCTTAGGATCTCTATAAATTATCAAAGATGTATTTGTAGAATTTTTAGATTTTTTTATTTTTTGAATATTTATACATATTTAAATGGACTGCTATTCAACTTTGCGCCTTTTGCCGCTATAGCTCCAAATAGTCTTAGCGGTGCCTCATCGCTATGCAACACAATCCACTATCAGTAACCTTGTTGTTCCCTTAAAAATATAAAGGAATGTTTTCGCTTATGGTTGTTTCTTCTTCTTCGTGTTGTATAGGTTAGAAAACTTTTGGTTGATGAGCCGGGAAACTAGAGTATGCAGACATGGAAAAAGAGCTTGAAGAGGTGAGGTTTTCCTTAAAGTTCCTTTTGTCTTATGTTTATCGTGTATCAAATATAGTTTATATTTTGTATAAAAATTTTCAAACTCTTGAAAATTATTCCAACCTGTATTGGTTAGATAAAGAGAAAATTGAAGATTGTGGTAATTATTTTCGTTGCCATATTTCCATGTAAATTTCGGAAAGATGGTAGTGTCTTTCTCCTTTGTCCTTGTTTTGTTTCTTAGGAGGTATTAATAGTATTTTAAATGTCGGCCGACATGTCGTACATGTCGGATTTAGGGGCCGGCCGACACGATATGAAGTTTTTCAATGCGTATTGCTTTTTCAAGGTTCATGTTTTATATATCGATGGACATATCCGATATGTCGGGCGGATATATCGGGGGACATGTCGGCTGTATCGGCCGATTTTTCAGTCTGAAAATTAACTTTTTTGTTCTTTTGGTTATGTATATCTAATCAAGTTTGTGTTTAAATTATTAATTTCTTAGTATAGCTTCCAAAGATAAAACCCGATCAATTAGGAAAAATAGAAAAAACAACTGAAATCATTTCCATCGTTCATCTTCTCTCTCCTTCGACATCTCATCGGTCTCTTCTTCGAGCTGTTCATTTGATATCAATATCGAGTGATCTTCTCTTTCCTTAACCATCAACATCAGACTCCTCTTTTCTCACTTTTTTCCTTTAACATCAACCCTAAGTATAATAAGTTATTTATTTTTTTTATATGTTTAGATAATAGAATTTATTAAGTATGTTTAGGTTTCAGTTATGATATTTATATTACACATATGCACACCATCCGATATGACAATCCGATATGTTTTTCATGTCCCCTGACATATCCCCTATTTTCGCTATCCGACATGAATTTTAGCCATCCGACATGAACTCGACATCCGACATTTAAAACCTTTGGTATCAGATAAGCATGAGACAAAATATGATTTGGTGACATGATGGAAGTCACTATTTGATGGAGATTTTGATTTTCGTGAACATGGAAGGTGAGAAAGGTGTTTATCTAAGGAAAAAAAAACGTTGGGAGTAAAGGAAAACAGAAGTCTTATTTGCAGCTATTGGAGCTTTATGAGGAATTATGACTGAACAAAACAGCAGTAGGTGACAAATCGTAGTTTTAGAAAGATGCCCATCACCGTTTATTCTTGGTTCCTTTGCAGGCTTGTGTATCGTGATAGACTGCCTGCTTGGAAATAGATGTTCATGCTGACATTCGAAGTTCAAAAGTAAAAATTTAAATCTGTATTCTAATTATTGGATTGGCTTGTAATTTTGAAGCTGATATTCGTGCAATGGTTGATGTTGTAGGTAATTAGTCTTACAGAGGAATTATTAACCACTGCAAAGCAAAATAAATAATCTAGGCTGGTATCTCATCAAGATGCTGATATATCTCCAGGATAGGAGCCCTTTACTAAAACTTCACAGTTTAATACCATAAGCTTTTCTATATTTTAAATGCTAAATCTAATTAGTACACCTCTTTTTTTTGGATTTTGTGTTAAATATAGGTCTACTTGAGCCTGAAAAATTAATTGAGGCGCAATACGAAAGTATATCTTGCCGATAGGACATTTTTCGTAAAGTTTTTTCTTTTTAAAAAGAAGGATTTCCTATCCTAAACACTGAGTTTTTCTTTCTTTTTCTTCTTCTTATATTGGCTTGTTTATCTCGATGCGGTATGCTATTTTGAAATAGTTATTTTACGATATCAAAAGCAGCATTAGCATTAGGAGGAAGCTCTTTAACTGTGTAATGATCTTATAAGAAAGAATAACAATATTTTATTTTGGAAGAAGCATAAGACAAGTTGACTCATGTCTTTGCATACAAAGTTGGCCCTCTAACTCACAATTGAGCGGAGAGTCTATGCTAGCGGAATGCCAATAAATTGCCATCTAGTCTACATTATGTTAGATGGGCTTATGAAGCTACATTGTTTTCTTTCTCTAACTGCCTTTTCTTTTCTTTTCTTTTACTAGTATTAAGCACGTGCATTGCTACAGGTATTTTTACCAAGGTATATGGGTCGCCAAATTGATAATATAATTTTCATATATAACTATTTGTAAAAACTTCAGTGACATTTTTTATTGCTATTTACAGAGTAAATCACCAAACCAGTTAACAAAATAATATGCCAATTAGCAAGTTTTATTAATTTTTTTAAATATAGCTAGAAAAGATTTATATTTATGAAATGTCTGATACATGTTAAAATCATCATTTGCAAGAACCAAAAAAAGGTAGATGTGAACAATATTTAAAAAAAATAGCAGAACAAAAAATTGTACTTCAGCTTGAATAGTGGATAATTGGCCAAAAATGTTACTGTAACACAAAGAATATGGTCAAAAGGTGAACATTTACTGCCGTATGAATAATGTTTAAGTTAAAAAGAAATAAATTCATAAGCACCTAACCTAATTATAGAAAGTCTATAAACTCAGAAGAGAAAAGTGTTCTCCCAAATCAACCCAAAATACACGCTCTTTATACTTATTTATTATCGAAACAATATAAGGATTAGAAATTGAAAAACGGAATACCAATCAAATATTTTATCTCCAAATTTTGGGGTCCACTGCATGAACCGAGCCCTAAATTACATGATCCATTACAATGCAATACCTAAATTACGAAAACAATGAGATAATTCAATGAAACCCTAAATAAGTTCGCTCGAAAAATACCTTAGATTATTTTGTTAGGGTTTTAAGCCAGCCCAAGGAGGAGAGAGGGAGCGCAAGGTAACAGAATAAGTTGTGGACTTGCTAGCTGTAATGAAGCGAAACATATATCAATTTTTATTTTGGGCCGGGTTGGGTTTGGTAGTGTGACTTGCATCCGATGTTACGGAGTGCGGGGATTGAACCAGGCCCCATCACTAAATAATTGATTTATATAGTAATTTTCAAGGAAACTGTACTATTGTATGAGTATGATAATTAATCAATATATCATTTTATCATTAACAATATGCAACATTTAATAACTAGGAAAATAAAAGAAAGAAGAAAGTAGGGTATGCACTAGTCAAAAATAAGATTGATATCAAAAAATAAAACTTCAACTTATATTGCTATTCTTGCTTATGATAATCTGCTCCAAATTAAAGTAATAACATGCCAAGTCGAATATTTCATTAAAAAAAGCGTTTTTTTTATTGGGGGGGGGGTTGCAAGGGGAGGAGGAGGTTGCATATATACCCTCAAATCTTCAAAATTTACAAAAGTACATCTCAAATTTTTTATTCGCGAAATTACCCAACAAAACTAGCATGTTAAGTCTTTCTAGTGCTCCCACTTAAGAATGTTGCTCTTTTAAACAAGGCAATGTGAAAATTCCCAATAATTTTCAATAGTCTTGCAACAATTTCTCATTTAAAAATTAAAAATGTTAAGTGAAAGGGGTAGAAATAAACAATGTAAGAGCATTAGGGGTAATGTTGTAAATTTGGAATATATGAGGGGTATATATGTAAAACAACCCAAAAATATATGTCGGTTTTTTAGTTTTGGGCCCGGTTCAGTCCGTCGCACTCTGTAACATTAGATGAGGCCACACTACCAAGCTCAACCCGACCCAAAACAAAAAACTGATATATGCTTCACTTCATTACAGCTAACAAGTTCACAACTGATTCCGTTACCTTGCCCTCCCCCTCTCCTCCTTGGGCTCGCTTAAAACCCAAGCAGGATAATCTCAAGTAATTTTCGAGCGAACTTATATAGGGTTTCATTGAATTATCTCATTGTTTTCGTAATTTAGGCTTTTGCATTTTTAGGGGTATGTAATTTGGGGTTCAATTCATGCAGCGGTCCCCAAAATTTGAGGGTAAAGTATTTGATTGGTATTTATTTATTTATTTTCTGATTTGTGTATAATTTCGATGATAAATAAGTATAAATAACGTAATTTTAAGTTGATTTGGTAGAACTATATTTTCTCTTCTGTGTTTATAGACCTTCTGTAATTTGGTGATTTATAAATTTATTGATTAGTGAACTGTTTAGGGTTTCTGTCGATCCGTAGGATTTATGTTTTTAGGGGTTATGCAATTTTAGGGTTTGATTGAAGTCCTTTCTTGTGTAAAGATTGTAAATTTGGGGTTTGATTTGATGGATGTACGGATGAGATAGTGATGATAAAAACACTGAAATGTAGGGCTAAATAGAAGCTTTGGTGAATAAATATGGTCGATGTGTATTACATTTTAATGAAGTATTGGAGTTCAACTATTTATATGAAAGAAAATCTTAGTTCAAGTGGATAGTCATATGGGAATGAATGCTCTGCAAATTGACTGAATGGAGGCTTATTATAGGATTTGCTTAGGGTTTTTGTGGTTTCGTAGGGCTTAGATATTAAGGGGTTATGTAACTTAGGGCTAGTTGAAGTATTTTCTTGATTTATTGTTAGAAATTTATGATCTGCAATTCTGCATACATTTTGGATGACAACAAGTATAAAGAGTGTGAATTTAGGGTTAATTTGATGGAGGTACGTAGAGTAGAGATGATAAAACACTGGAAAGGTTAGTCTGAATTTAGGGTTTATTTGATGGACTCATGGACGTAGGAAGATTACTGATATTTTCTTGGATCCTTAGACAAATAAATAAGTAGACTTGATGTTTATTAGATTTTAGCGAAGAAAGATCTGAACTGTTTATCTGAAACAAACTTGCAGTTTAGATACTGACTTCTACAGAATGAAAGTTCTAGACACTGACTGAATCGAGGCTTATTGAAGTATTTGTTAAGGTTTCTATGGTTCAGGTATGATTTATATTTTAAGGGGTTTTGTAATGTTGGGCTTATTGAAGTATTGTTGTGATATTTCTTTATGGAATTTCTGATCCGTATATAGTAAGATCATAAATAAGTATGATGAGTGTGAATTTAGGGTATATTTGATGGGCATAAGCAATTAGGGATGATAGAGCACTGAAATCTAAGGATAATAGGAGCTTTCTTTTCAACTATTTTCTGAAAGAAACTTGCAATCTACGTTACTCGGACACAGCGGTTTGACCGCCGTACCGGCATCGATCCGACCCGACACCGATCCGGATACGAAATGCGGCTCGGATACGGTGGTTGTCACTCGGATACGGCCAAAGAAAAACCAAAAAAAAAAAGAGAAAGAAAAGAAAATTAGAGAAAGAAAAGATAAATTTACATACTTAGCTCCAGCTGCGGCTGCTCGTCGTCGACGAAGGAGGCGGCGGGGGCTGCGGCTGCTCGTCGTCGACGAAGGAAGGGGGAGGAGATGACTCCTCATCGTTGATGGAGGAGGCGGAGGTGGCTGGTCGTTCACAACAAGGGTTTTTATTTTTTTTGGGGCGGCTCCAGATAGAGATGGCACGGAGAAACCCTAGGAAAAAATGGGGTATCGATAACTTTGTGTATTTGTCCTCAAGAGATCGCTAAAAATTACCAGAATGCCATGATGGAGCAAGCCTGTAGAGTTATTAATGGGCCAGGCCTGAAGTTTGTGGGCTGACAGTTTACAAAATGGCTCAAGAAATACATCCTTCATAGAAATGTACTTATTCTCAGCGGCCCAGTGTTGTTCAGAAGATAGCTCATCGTGGAGTTAACCAAAGACTGGAAAAATAAATAACCTTCGTAGCAATCTCCTCTCCCTACACCAACTTTATTTTTTCTTCTTCTTTTTTTTACTTTCAAACACTACTCTAATAGGCGACTGAAATATATATTAATTTATAGATTTCAGAGCATGCGGCAAAAATTATAAAATACCTACAATCCCAAAAATAATAAATTAATATTTTTTGAATTTAATTAGTTATACTTCATAATTCATTAAATAAATTAAACTATTATTAAAAGTGTATCCCCGTACCCGTGTCGAAATTTAGGACGGTGTCCCCGTATCCAAAATTTTCAAAAATTTCGTATCGGACACTGAAATATATATTAATTTATAGATTTCAGAGCATGCGGCAAAAATTATAAAATACCTACAATCCCAAAAACAATAAATTAATATTTTTTGAATTTAATTAGTTATACTTCATAATTCATTAAATAAATTAAACTATTATTAAAAGTGTATCTCCGTACCCGTGTCGAAATTTAGGACGGTGTCCCCGTATCCAAAATTTTCAAAAATTTCGTATCGGACACTCAGATCCACACCCGTATCGGATACTCGTACCCGAGTCTAGGTAACGTAGAAAATTTCGTATCGGACACTCAGATCCACACCCGTATCGGATACTCGTACCCGAGTCTAGGTAACGTAGGGCATGGTTCATTTTCACTTGCGAGATTTACACCTCATAGAGATATGAGTTACATGACAATGTATGATGTTTTCATAGATCAAGTACCTAAATATCGGAAAGTCCTAAGTCAGGGCTTTTTCTTTCTAATTCTATCAGAATGCAAAGTTTTTCCTCTATAACAACATATTTCTGTCATACTTTTTGGTTCAAGCCGCAGCGAAGTGTTTGTATCTTTCTGTTATACTCTTTCGTTGTGCTCAGAAATGTGCTTTCCTATCATAAACGAAAAGAAAAAATTTCGTATCGGACACTCAGATCCACACCCGTATCGGATACTCGTACCCGAGTCTAGGTAACGTAGCTTGCAATTCAAGTATAGAGCACTATGGGAATGAATGTTCTGCATGGAAACTGATTGAATCAAGGCTTGCAACGTCGCTGATTTTGGAAACTTTATCTCCAGTATGAAAAAGATTTGCAGGAGAGAAAAATATGATCAAATGTAGTTTTGAACACAAACAATAGACTTGGAAGTTGGAACAAAAGCTATCTGAGGAAATAAAACAAAAGAAATCAACTTTCAGGTAGGAGATAGGTCATGCTCTTCACCAACACTATATGCGCAGAAATCCTAATTTCTTCTACTAGATAACCGAAAGTTTCTCTATTGTATTGATTTATCTAAATTGTAATCATTCTCAGGTAAAATTGTGTAAAAGATTCTCTCCTGAATAAATAACCTAGTTAATACAACTTGCAGTTGACTCCGTTCTCTGACTTGCATCAGTGATTCTAGGAAGGACCAGTGTTTGCACTGAAAGATCATTTTCTGTATCTTAGAGGCATTGGTTAAGTTTTATTCTATGTTGGCATTTTTGAATTATATAGCTGTAATGATGATAAATAACTAGGTCATGATGGATTCACATAATATTAAATCCGCTTCTGGTTTTTTTTTTTATATTTGAGGTGCTGCAATTATTTGAATCTTGGAACAAATTGTTATTGCCAGAATAACGTTGGAAGTTGAGCTCATAACCCATCAACTACTTATATCGGGCATCCACTGATTGAAAATCTTACTTCCAGTGTTCCTGTGACTCCTATATTTAATGATTTTATTTCTGTCATCCCTTAGATTGAATTCCTGAAACAAGGAACTGGATATACACAATGGAAGCTGTTATTTCTAGAAGAAACATGTAATATGAGTTCATAGCCTTTCAGCTGCTTGTTCGTCGTAGACTTTCAACTGCTTATGCTGAGCCACAGTGGTTGAAAATCTTGCTTCTAGTATTTCTATAATTCCTCGATTTATAAATTCATTCCATTGCATCTCTAAAACAAAGAAACTGCAGCACACAATTTAATAGGCCTTTCTCTATATATACTATCTTTTGGTTGTGATTTTGAAAATGTGGAATATGCACAACTTGTGTTGTTGATGTTAAGTCTTTTAGATGTGATTTAGTCCTAGAAACTTGTTGCAGAGCCTATTTCTGTTTATCTATCTAAAATATGCAAAATAGACATGAAAAATATTTTCATTTTTAACATCGTAGTTTTTGTTGACTGTGTGATGAGAAACTTTAAACATTTCATGCATAAAGCAATTGGAGTAGGAAGCGGTAGTTCTATAAATTGGTTTAGTCGAACTTTGGTCGACTGTGTATTTTTCTTGTTTAGCTAGTTCCTTAGTCAGCTTATTGAGTCTTAATAAGTCAAATCCTTTGTTAAAACATTGGTTTATCAACTGGTATAAGTCATTTAGGGTGTTTTAGTTTATACGCAATCCAAAACCTGATTGTTTTTAAATATTTGTACCAATCGATCTTGACTGTGATGGTTTCTAATCGACTAAGAAAGTCCTAGATTCTCGTTTACCCTCTATTTTGGTTTCTACTTGAACATGTGTAAGCAAGCAGTAGTGGTTCAAAGTGTTGCCCACTTTGAAGCCAGCTTGAGGGAGGCCTTTAATCCATTTCTTTTTTACTATGACCTCATTCATTCAAATCCATGATAACCCTAGCCAAAGTGTTCGCTATTTTTCTTTCGGACTAGATACTGATGTTATTTGAAGGTTGTGCAATTCGTAATGCTCCTGAGGGTCTTATTCAACCTGTTAAACTTGTCCAGCGTGGTAGGGAATTGTATCTTGTATAATGATAGCTTACAATGGTTGTGTTTATGTTTAGTTATTTGATATCAATCTCATTGATCTTTCTTCTTGCATTCACATCCCTAGAGCTAGCACATGGCGTCGTCATAGTTAAGGATTTTTCCATTATTCATATAGATAAGTTTTCATTAGGAATAAGAGACAGTCCCTTGATTAGAGTTTTTGGTTTAATTGTATCCTTGTGTTCATTGCTGCATCAATGTTTACATTAACAAACTAGCAAGGTGACATATAAATTTTGACATGCATTTACATATCTTCTCTCACATCTATTTTCAGGAATGTGAACCGGTGTGAAGATTATTCAGTAGCTCTCCTACTTTTGTATTTCAATTATTTTTTTTCATTTTCTTTATGGCTTACTTTTGTGCTTCCTCACACCCCTCCTCCTTCGCCTCCTCTCTGAAGTCTTCCTTTTTTCAATTTATCCCCTCAAATCTTTATACTATATTCCACCTGCAAATCTTATAAGTTGTTCTGTCACCCTTTATTTAAAAGATATCCACCATGGACAAGTTGCTTGACTGTTCGTCTGTCACCCCTCCCTAAGTCCTACCCCTGAGAAACATTACCACAAATACAAGGTATGTGTATGATATAAACGTGAATATGGAATGTAATATTTACTCAAAAAGTTGGATGTATGGAACTACGCGTATGGTGACATGACACTAGAATGTGTGTCTAGACGTGCACATATTTGATATAGAGAGAATTCATATGAATACGACTGTACACATGCATGTGCACCAAAAATCTTGTTGATTATTTCTTATACATTGACCATGCTAAGCATACATATAGACTATAACAATAACGTACTGTTACGTACATGTACTAGACTTTGTGAAATGATGATCTTTATGTCTTCATATTTCTGTAGAGTAGCTAAACATATGTAAACTCATCTAAACCTGCATATCTTTTTAGCACTGAAGCGTAGTCTTTGATGTATATCTGGAAGAAAATAAATATCTCAAACATAATTTGCGAATGAAAAAAATGTATGAGAATTGTAGAACGTGCATTATGAGTTTCAATAGGGTTCTAAATTAAAACTTGCATTGTATGATTAAGGAGACATCTGAGAACTAACAACAAACATGGGTATGAGAATAGTAGAACATGGATCTAAGTCTCATTTCTGACATAAGGGATCAAGGTGTCCGACATGGGTATGACTTCATTGTAGAATAACCATGCTACATGTATCTTAACTGATGCAAGACAACGTACAAGATATGATTTTTGAGTCAATGGGAAAAAAGTAGTTACAATATTTTGTTTTATCTTTTCAGTTTGGACAATGTAGTTGATATTTTAGCTTTGATTTTATTCTCTATTGAGATTTCAGGTAGGAAGGATATTTTTTCTATCTTTTGGCATTAGGTTTTTTTTCCAAAATAAAAAGTGTAATTATTTTTTAGAACAAACCGTGACTAATGAAAATTCCTGAGTTTTAAGAAAACCTCTGTGTAAGCATGTTAGTTGCTTCTTTTGTCTATAGATATGCGATTAACCTACGATGTGAAGGCCACAACTTTATTTGTATTTAAAATTTTCTTTTTTCCCCTCTAGCCTAATCATCCCCACCTTACATTCTTTCAAACAGTTATTGTTCATGGATTACTATTCACCTGTTACACACGTGTAACAAGCAATTGTCATTTAGATTCAAAGGTCATCCATCAAAAGTGAACAGATCCTGATCATATCCAATTTTCCATCCATGTTCGCCTCAGATCAGAGTCGGGTAAAATCTTACATCAATTAGTATCAGAGCCTAAAGATCCACAGCTAGCTTGCCTACCATATCTTTATCTCCTTCACACCAGTATAATTTCGGTCCACTATAATTAGGTACTTTATCTTATTTTTTTGGTTTTGAAGAATATGAGGAACTACATGATCTTGAAGTCAAGATATGCAAAATTGAAGATACATTTTCTATTCATGGGATGTCAGAAATAGAACTCTATGCTAGGTGTTGGCTCAAAAAGGGAAGCTAAAGATTTCACGTAATCATCTAGATATAAGCTTGTGGGAACCTATGAAATCTCTTCTAGAAAGGAGATACGCTTGTTAACCAACTAGAAGATATTATTGTTTCTCATCAAAGCCTGAAGGAAGCAACACTATTGTCTAGATTCCTGTCAGATGTAGAATTGTAGTCTGAACTTGAGTTCGATAAAAATCAAGGCTAGAAGTGGAGCCTAAGTCAAAACCAGAGTCAGAACTCGAGTTAAACTTGGAGTCCGAGTTAGAACAAGAACCAGAACAAGATCAGGAAGCAGATCCGAACTCGAGCTAGAGTTAAGAGTCTGAACCCTAGACTAAGGTTGAAATCACGACACAAAATCAGATTAAGGTCCAGTTTGATTTACTTCAAGTTCACTCAATAATTGAATTCCTCATGCCAGATGCTTCTCCATAACCCAATATCAAGTTCTGCACAAAGTTGAAACCCCTGTAGTCTGCGCAAGAATGCTTCTCACCGGTCAAAGGAATTTTTATGTTCTCCCCTTATAACACTCGAGGTCGAGTTTTTTCCAACAATGACAGATTTAATGCAGTACAACCTTCAAGATATGATTTGAATCAACTAAAAATAATAATTAGGAAATTTTGTTTTATCTTTGCAGTTAGCTACATTACCAGGACACTCCACCTGAGTTCCCGTATCCATGTTCGATGCTTCCCATAACCGTGTTCATGTTCGACACTCCTTGGACACCTGTTGAATATAGACATACATTTATCCAGACGTGTAACTTAATTATATAATCCATGTTTTAGTTTAAAATTTCTTGGACTCATATCTTACACTTCACTTCAAATTCATGCAACTCGTTGGACTCGATTCGGGTTTCTTTCACGCATACCCAGTTTGTAAGTGTGATTTTAAAGGATGTTTGCCTATCTAGTTAAAAAAAAACGAGCAATTTTCAATTTATGATCTATTTATAAAAGAAGAGATTTTATTTCTCATAACAGGTGAATGAAAAAAACAATACCAATCTCATATAGGTTATTAAATTCAATGTCTATATATATCGTGTCCCCATATTCTACTTTTTATAAATTTTCCGCGTCCCATATTTGCACCCATGTCCACACCTGCACTCGTACCTGTGCAACATAGGCATTTAGGATAATGTAGTTCTTATGAGGTTTGATTTTTAGTTATGAATTTAGTTTCTATGGACATTTTAGTTAGTGAGAATATTTCTTTCTATCTTTTGGCATTAAGGTTCTTTTATAGATAAGTGTAATTGTTATTTCTGAGAACAGACTTTGATTAATGAATATTAATGAGTTTCGGCGTGAATCCCATCTCTTGTTTCTGTGTTTATACCTGTGCAACTTTATTTGTATTTATATTTTATTTGTATTTACACCTTTCTTTCAAAAAAAGTTACGTGGTTTATCCTTCACCCATTACTATTCAGGTGAGAAGCAAACAATTGCCCTTTAGATTCATATGTCATCCATCAAAGCTGATCAGATCCGGATCAGAACCGATTTTCCATCCATATTCCCCTCAGATCGGAGTCCTCCGATCCGATTCTTCCTCATTGACCCTGGACATTTGTAATTTCTATTGAAACTTCTTATACTTAACTACGATACAATGCCAAGATTTAGGTCACAATTTCTAAAAGAGTTTGCAGAAGTAAGGAACAAGAGATGGCTTTTAGTTGAGTTTGTAAGATGCTTATTATCTTGATATTGCTGTTTTTATAGTTGCAACTTTTAACACAAATATATCCAATTTTTCCTTTCCACATCACATTTGTGAACGATGATGAATATTCCCTTTCTTACATTACTTTATTGCTTGATGATGATGTGACATGCTTCATCATAGATTCCCCATAGCATATTTTCATCATGTTACATTTAAACAGTAATTTTTTAACTTAATTTGTTTTTGGGGTTATAGAATTTTCAGTAGGTTGTGGCGTTTTAAGATTTAAAAGTACTAAAAACGTATTTAACAACATGCTATATACATCGTCCTTGTTGATCTAATTTACATTGCTCAAACTTCGCTTTTTTTTTTCTTCCAGGAGTTACTTTGTGAACATTGCATTTCTATAAAATCGCTAATGAAATTGTAAATGTTGTATTTCTATAATATCGCTGATGAAACCATGTTTATTATCTTAAGTTGCTTATAAATGCTAGTTTCTTATATCATACAGGTTTAGTGCAGCACCAGAATCTCAAGGCATTCCGGAAGCTTAAGGCCTATACATATCATGGTTTTACGTTGTTCAGGAGAAAGGGTAAAGCTGCAAGAAGGCTCTGTTGCATTGGATAAAGGAAAAAAATGCAAAAACTCATATTATGACCAAAAGTATTTCTCATTAACCATGATTCCTAAGGAAGAAAACTATACAAACAGAACAAGTTACATCACAGCAATCGTGCACATTAAACTGCCTCCTTCAATGGACGACATTACAGCCACCTCATACTTACAACTGCTAGTATGGAAGGTGCTACATGCTTCAGTGGAGGCTGAAGCTATTTTATCCTTGCAGGCAAACCTCTGATAGATGTCATTCGTATATTTCCGACCACTGTCACAACCACCACTACTTTCACTGTCCTGGCCTCTACTTTTAACTATTGACGAACTTTTGATTATTGATGACATTACGGTCACCTCATCCTTGCAAACGCTGCTACAGGAGACACTGCTACTACTACTACAAGAGATGGCAACTGATGTGCAACAGCTCCTACAGGAGACACCACTACTACAGGAGACGGTACCTGCTTCAGGTGACGCTAGTGCTATTTTATCCTTGCAGGTGGAGTTAGGAGAGATGTTAGTCGTATATTTCCTAACATTGTCACAACCGTGAGTACTACCACTATCTTGGTCTCTAATTTCAACTATCCTACACTTTATACAAAAAAAAGTTTTAGGCGCGTCCTTGTGATCTTTAATTCCATTACATCTTGTGTGCTGCCATATACCACAAGAGTCGCATTCTAACATCCTCTCACCATCATCATCTTTGGCTCCACAAATGCAGTCTACTTCCCAATTCTCCACTCCCCTTTCCATCCTGAAATCTTCAAGCTTATGATCTACTCCAAGGCACCTCACTCTGACCTTGACAGTTCCACTAAGTCCAAGTATTAGCGCAACCGAAGTAGAATGATCGATTTTTTCAAAACCCAGAAGTTGGACAACCTGTAGTCTTTGGAAGATCAGGTATGTCTCCTGGAAGGCCTTTGTTGCTTCCTTTTTCAGGGATGAGATGGTGGCATTTTTTGGAAGGACCAATAACTCTGGTGGAAGGGCACTGTTGCCATTTTGCTCACTTGCCAACTCGACATTGCACCATATTCGAAGTTTAGATGGGCTGCAACCAACCTCATCATAGCGCTTAACAAGTTGCTTACAGTCAAGAAGAGTTATTGCTGAGTTTAGTGCGGTTTCCCTCCTTCCTTCTGGCTTGTAGTGTTCCATTGTACTTGGGTTGAGGAGTGCATCATACAAGAACCTTAGATCATGGAGGAGATGATCTCTTGATGGTCTACGAGGATCATTGGCATGACCCAACTGTTTTGAATCAGCTTCAAGCCTGCATCAGGGGTGTTAAAACGGATTGAGTGTATGAGGTTTCTCTACCTTATTTCAAAAAGCAAGATCAATGATCAAGCTTACCTGTATTCTATACAACATGTCTCCGGATTGCATCTAACTGCAACCACCAAAGTACCATTAATTATTCTACCTCCCAATCCTTTGAGACAATAATCAAGCAGCTCTGGAGATCCCACCGCTCTGCATGTGGCTCCCCTAAGCGCTCTCCACGATATCCACTGATATCCAGAAATTGATTGAAGAACCTTGATCAGGACATCCTCTGCCCTCTCGACATCTGACTTCGTCCATGCACATAGCACTCCTTGATGCGCTTCTGACTGTACTTTTCCTTCAGTGTTCTGTGCTCTTTCTTGTCCATGGTCATCATGGAGGAGTTTTGTCACGAAGCAGAAAAGGTCCCTCACCGTTAATAGTTGGCAATCAGAGAGAGACTGATACAGTGAAATGGTACTCTGTAAACGTGTTCGTGATGAGCGGGCATGAGAAAAGAAGAGAGACAGAGGAATGTTGGAAAGATTCTCCACAGAACTATTGCGAGCTTCACCGGTGAGAGCAAAGCATCCTGCTCCAAATTGGTAGCCCCACTCTCCATACCAAGGATGCCCATTGGTGACTGTGTGAAGGAGACGATACTCCATTCCATATTTCTTGGAAACGTCCATTACGGTAATTTCTCTGGCATTTAAATGGCTTATCAAGTTGAGGTATGTGATGCTTTCTTAATCTTTGCATTGATGAACCCATTATTTAAACTAGTTAATCCATTAATGCTGTAAAATTAATCAAGTGCTTCTGTGGTTTTTATTTTATTGAGTATAGTAATTTTTCATACCTAACCTGGAGCATCATGCATAAATGATCCCAAAAGCCCATGATGTCTGATCCTGTTATAGACTGAGATCCCCCTTCTCGGCCATTGACTCGAAGAAGGTGTCCATAACCATTACTATGCACCAATCCATGCATCAAATGAGTAGATTCCTGCAGTTTAAGATAGGTTCTGTAGTCTAGATCAGCAACCGTTAACATGTAATTGCATGAGGTGCACCTGCAGAAAGGCCAATTGATTAAACAGAAGTTCTGGACTTGTAAGGAACTTGTTCTTTTTAACCTAATTGCTTCTGAAGACAATCTCCAGACTAAAGAAATCTAATAATTCCAATGGGAAATTATTTATGAGGAACTGATAAATCCCACCTTAAATCTGAAGATTGCATACCGCAGTAAGGGCAGCTTTGAGGAGAGCTTTGTAGATTGCTGTCATTTTGAAGAATGAAGTGGTATCGCTTTCTGCAAACAGGATGGCTACCCCAACCTATATAATATTAGGAAACACGTAATTAGGCAATGAAATCAGATATGTAGGAAAATTATATATTAACTGAATATGTTTATCTATGTTTGACCATCTCGCATTGAATACTGTTTCTCATCTTTTTTTTAATTTGAGTGATTTGGTGAACTTCATATGCACATTTATGCATATTGCTTTCTTGGCCCACTTGCATATGTATCAGAACAAGTTTCCATGTTTGTATGTATAGGAGGAATGGTGAGAGGGAGTCTTGTTAGCGTGAGATGTCAACGATGAACTTGATAAAGTATCTTAAGAATTTAGGTCAAAGTATGCTTTAAAAGCTGAAGAAAGAGGTAGGATCACTTCCAGAGGTTGTTTAATAGGAAGCAGGAACCCGAAACAGAGAAAAAGAGTGTTAATAGTGAGGCAGATTAAGTGGCAATACTAGCAGATAGGATAAGAGATTAATACACATCCAAAACTAGAGGTTGTTCCAATTGAGAATACATGGGAAAGGATTTTTATGATTTTTAACATGTCAAAGAGATGTCAATTAGGATCTATTTGATTATATACAACCAAGATGGAAACACGAAAGCTTGCGAAACTGAGGTTTTGCTATCCCGCTGCTTGCTACTCCACAAAGCTAGGTTGCAAAGCTAATGACCCCATCTGCAACGTCAGTTGTATCGGATTGTTGATATGGATTAAGTGTCAACATGCAAAATGTGAGGACGAGAAATTAATACATCCCTTGGTAGTTAGAAGTAAATTCAATTAATCAAATGATGAAACAAGGGAAGTCGTTTGAGATGATTCCAAATTGAAAAATCATATCCATTGATACCCATTGATAGGTCATATTAGCTTCCAAGCGTGTTCGTCGTGAAAGATAGATTAATAGTTAATTGGGTGACAAGATATAAAGTATAGTTCGACCAATGTATATTGCGCGTATTATATAATTATCCTCTAAATCATATCCAGTTGAAGTTAATGTATGTCACAAATATTGTTTGAACTAAGTAAAATGGATAATAATTAGTAGTGCTGTAATTCAGGAAAATAAGGGAGAAACCAAAGCCTGTTATTGAACTCGTAATTCCACCCATATATCTATAATTTTGATTTGTATTCACCACTGAAGCTGTCGAAACTCTTGTTACTACTACCAACAAATGAGCAAACTGAAACTGCGATTGGTACTAAACCTCGATAAGAACTAAATATATGTGGAATGAGGCAACTTAAAGGATGTAATTGTTTCAAGGATAGCTTGTTCATTATGCATATCTGACCCAATTTACCATCGTTGTTCATAGTTCTTTTCTTCTGATAAATAATGAGTTGTCTGTTAGTTCAAATTGGTTCAATGAATTAAAAAAAAGAACTTAATGTTATTGGGTTCCAGTTCCAGCTTACTTGTAAACTTCAACTACATTCACACATAATATGTCAACAATTATGTTATTTCTTCTGACTAGTTTTGCTTATGGTAGATTTTACGACTGCAACTGCGACAAAGGAAACAATCAGGCCTAACCTGCAACTTTGCAGTTATCACAATACACCGATCTAGATCTACGCACATCCTCCTCTACAACATGCATGGTAACCCGTGCACCGGCAATCTCCAACATGACAACCCATGTCAGCATACACGGCAACATGTTTTTGCCATGCAAGACAGTCATCGGCGGTGGCATCTCGCGTCCATACTTGTTAAGAAAAAGGCTTATGTTCGATCGAAAAGGCCCATCGAATTCAGCGTCTACACCGATTTTATTCTTCTTTCGAGGGCTTGTAGATTTCTGCGTGCATTCGGTTTTGTTCGTTTTCTTTCGCTTCAGTGGCCCGACTTTGGCTGACAGAGGTTTGGGGCGCGCCATTGATGGTTGAATAGAGTTTTGAAGAAGCTGAAGAAGAAGAAGATCCCAACGTGGTATATAATGGTTTGAGAAAGGAGAAGATAAGGTGGTTTATTTATATTGTATGTACGTATGATGGGACTAAAGAGTATATCGATAGGAATAGGGAAAATAATTTTTTAAGGTGAGTTGTTACTTACTATATTAATAGGAGAGTTTAAGTCGGTCTAAATAAATTAGGAGATATATTATATGGAAAGGGTTTGCGTTCGTCAACACGGAAGATATAATTCTGTAGAACACGTAACTATCATTGGGTGAAGTCTGAGATGGATTAGAATTTATGTGAATTTATTTCAAGCGCGTAATGAGAATTCTTGTCAGGTTTGGGATCCAACAGTTGTTTCGGCCCGCAATGAGGGGCTTTCGTCCTTAAATATTTTGGGCTTTAGCTTGAATGGGCCTATTTTGTCTATTCTCTTTGATCGGGATACTTAACCGTAGTTTTGATCCGATAATAATCTTAATATAACTCTCTTAACGGTTCCGTCCAGGAAATAGCTGGACTGAAGAAGCAATGTAACCCCCTAACCGGTTTATATATTTATAGATCCTAAGTTTCAATATAAACCCCTAACCGGTTTATATATTTATAGATCATATGGATTTCAAAATTTTATATTAGGTCTTGAGATCCTTTCAGGGCCAATTTGGTATTGCTATTTTAATGTACTTCTGCTTATTTTTTCAAGAAGCATCTAATAATAGTGCGGTGAAAAAAAATTCGGCATGGTTATTGAAACTGATTTTATTTTCAAGAATGTACTTTTAAAAGTAATCTGAGGATGTTTTTAAAAGCAACTTAAGGTTTTTAGTCTATATGTTATTTATCATTTATCTTTTTAACAGTGATCATTAAACATAGTTCTACTTAACACATTAACTATCTTATAAACAGCTTTTTATATTTAATTATCAAACTGCTAGTTCGACAACTTATATAAGTTGCTTCTATAAACTGATCTTATAAGCAGCTTAATAAACTTTAATAATACCAGACTTGCCCTAAGCAAATTATATATTGGAGTCACATTTTGTATGGGACTATCACCATGATACCATCAAAACTTAATCAATGGTAGTGATTTTCTATAATATCCCTAATTATATATTGGAGTCACATTTTGTATGGGACTATCACCATGATACCATCAAAACTTAATCAATGGTAGTGATTTTTTGATAAATCAGTTACAAATTACAAGTACAAATTTATTTTGGAATTAATCGCATCACAATAGATAAGTAAATCCCAACTAGGTTGGCACCTACTCACCTATATCACTATCATTTGCAATTATTTCCAAAATAATTCTTTACAAATTGTAAGCTAAGATATAAAAACTACAATCTATTCTTTATATCTATCTGCTAGTCCCAATTCTTCAAATTTATCTTCAATTCCAGCCATCCGATCGATGCCTTGCGTTCGCTTCTCGTACCTCCACCAATCTTGTAGGCACATCACCGCTTGTACAGTATATGGATCCAAGCATGTCCTGTGATCGTCGATCAAACGACCTGCTGTGCTGAAGGCGGATTCCGAAGCTACCGTCGAAACCTGCACTGTTAGTAAGTCACGAACCATGGTGGAAAGTATAGGATATGAAACTGATCCATATACTTTCCACCATTGCAAAATATCTAAAGCATTTCCTTGACATCTAACTAAAGAAGCAGAAAAATATTCATCTATTTCAGAAACCTCCGATGATGACGATCCAAGTCCAGATCCACCAGTTAGCTCGGCTACCATTGCATACCTATCAAAACTTACACTTTTACCTCGGGCTCGGGATGAGCTCGAAGAAACCGAAGCTGCAGACTGTTGTGCAGCTACACCATGTCTAGCTGCATACTCATCATATAAAGTTTGAAAATAATTTCTAATAAGTAAATGATGAGTAGTAGCATTCAGGGTGGTTCCATCATCTAAGTCTATAACCTGTCCACCATACAATGACTGTAACAAACTTCGAAGGCCAATATCCTTCAAGCATGGATCAATAAGAACCCCCAAACCAAAAATATGAGGAATAGGCCTAAAATACTTATTAAATTTGCTCTCCATTTCAAAAACCATAGGTCCAAAAGTAGCATCCAAACGATATTTATCAAAAATTTTTTGAATATTTAAAATTTGTAAAGCAGCTAAAGTAATGGTTGGATAATAACAGCCAGATAATAACATGGTAGCATCATAAAAAACTTGTAACATTTCATTTAAATTACATATAACTGTCCATTCATCTTCAGTTATTCCATAAGTGCTACCAGAACTAGAACTAGAAGCATAATAGTTTATAAAATCAGTTATAATGTCTTTATATTCTATTGCTACACTTAACATTGCATATGTGGAATTCCACCTATGGTCAACATCTTTTGGAATTAGTCTAGGCTTTACATTTTTTCTTTTACAAAATTGTTTCCATCTTTTAAGTCTTTGTTCAGAAGCACTATGCATGTAAGCAACTGTTCTAACCTTTTCTATCATGGGTTTAATTTCAGTAAATGCACTTTGAACAATTAAATTTAAAATATGACAGATGCACCTAATATGAAAAAGATCACCATGACATGGCAATGATAAAGATGATCTGATAAAATCAACAGCTACATTGTTATTACTTGCATTATCTAGTGAAAGAGAAAATATTCTTTGTGAAATTTCTAATTTCATAAGTTCTTCAATTATTAAATTTGCAACATTAGCACCAGTATGTGACTCTTCTATTGCAATAAAAGAAACAACTCTTTTAAACATTTGCCAATTTTCATCAATCCAGTGTGCTGTGATACATAAATATCCAGTTTGTGCTCTAGATGTCCAAATATCAGAAGTTAAAGAAAATTTACAGTTTAAATTTTTAAAATAAGAAATTATTTTTTCTTGTTCTTGCTGATAATATTTTAAAATATCACGTTGACAGGTTTGACGAGAAAATTTTTTAAATGCAGGATAAAAACCATCTCTAAACATATCTTCAAATTCATCATCTTCTACTAATTTAAAAGGAAGGTTTTTAAGAATGATAAACCTGATTACGCATTTCCTGGCTCTGGCAGCGTCATAGTTCCAACTACCGAGACTACCAGAAGAGGAGGATTGAGAAATCATAGATTGTCGGATATCACCTTGAGGAGTCTGGCCTTTGTTGTGTTTATCTAAATGGCGTTTGAGGTGGTTGGTGCCGCTCTTATGATGAGCTTGAAAAATCTTGCCGCACAAAGCACACTTAGCCTTCTGGGTGAGGATCCTACCGTGTTCATCCTTGGTGACGTCGATCTTCTCGTAAAAATTCCACACATCGGATCTTGGCCGTTTAGGAGCTCTTGGTGCAGATTCGTCGCCACCGGATTCGGGATTAACTTCGGTAGGAGGACTTATAGTAGGAGGACTCATAGTAGGAGGACTCAATTCAGGATCAGGAGAAATGTTTTGCTCTTCATAATCAGATCCGGAAGCCATTTGATGAAAGGATTAGAATGTATAAACAAGAGAGTATAAGAGTATAAGAGAGAGTATAAGAGTATAAGAGAGAAGAGATGAGTTTTTGGTGTGAAGAAAACAAATGAAAACCCCCCTCTATTTATAAAACCAGCCCCCTAGGCAAATGGGAAGCCATTTGATGAAAGGATTAGAAAGTATAAATAAGAGAGTATAAGAGTATAAGAGAGAGTATAAGAGTATAAGAGAGAAGAGATGAGTTTTTGGTGTGAAGAAAACAAATGAAAACCCCCCTCTATTTATAAAACCAGCCCCCTAGAAAAATGACCAAAATAACCTCACAAAATAGCTATTTTTTGACCGTTTTTAGGAGCAAAAAGGTCAAAAGGCCAAATCTGGCCTGTGGCCGGGGGCCGGGCCGGGCCAGCCCGGCCCGGCCCTAACGGTCACAATTTGTGACCGTTGCCACACGGGGCCGGGCTCCGGGCCCGGGCTGCCCGGCCCGGATGATGCCCGGCGTCGTACTGTTCCGGGTCGGGCCGGGCCCGGGCCGGGAGCCGCTGAGGCAACCCGGGCCCGGGCCCGGAACCCGGCCTGGCCCGGATTTCCGGGCCGGGGCCGGGCCGGGCCTGGGCCAGCGGGTAAAATGGACAGACCTACATATCCCCATGCACTCCTCAACCCATGTGAATGTGGTCACCCATTTGAATGAGTGGAGGGGATTGTGCCACCTCACTACCAAGCACAAAAATTTATGCTTGGAACCAAGCATACCCATATTTCTCATATATACTAGTTGAGATGCACGTGCAATGCACGTGGTTGAATATCATGATTATTTAAATTGATAAAAATAGAGTAAAAATAAAAAAGAAAATAAAGTTTTTTGTGAGATTGATCATCAACTTAATAAACTCTCTTAAGTAAAATATTTTTCCTTCAACCTAGACTGTGGCTAAGTGATCTATTATTTGTGAGTTATAAACACATTAATTTAGTATGACATCTCTATTTATTAGTATCTTGAAGTCTTCAAAAGATGTGTGATCATTCAATTCGTAAAAGAATTTTATATATGAATTTACTTGCGATATGTCCATTAAACTTTTAGTTGTGGTTTGACTTATATTCATATTAACTTTTAGTTGATGTTTTGCTCATATTTATATTATCTAATATTCTCATTCAATTTTATAGCTCATTCTCTGTATCATACAAGTAAAATTGGAAGTATGAAGAATTATTTTCTTACGAAATTAGAAAAGGGAGATTATGATATATTTCGCATGTGCTCTAAATATGACAATTTCTTTTTTCTTTGATGCAAGGTCCCTATTAAATCTTACCCCAAACGATGTGAATAAAAAATGTTACTATAACTCACTTGTCTAGGATAATTGTATTGTATATAGGATACATAACTCATTTAGAATATCCATATCTCCTAAGTGGATTTTGTTGTTGTGAGGCAACATGTTAGAGACTCGTATTCAAACTTTTTTACTCTATAAAAGACACAAAAATTTAGAGTGCATAGCTTATATATCGTAAAGAACATCTTGATTCGTGAAGAATTTTTTCAAATAATGATATTATTATAATAATATTACTATTTAATATTAAATTTATTTTATTATATAAGATTATATGACCCTTTTAAATAAATTATAAAGTATATATATGAAAATCACGATGCTTATAACCAGTAATTGGGCTCCACAAAATAGGTTAATTTTATATTGTAGTTTACTATTTATAGTGCAATTGACAATACCATTACCTTTCCTCTTTATCTTATTATTCACACTTTTTTGATGTAAGTTCTCTCTTACTAATCATTCAATTGACCATATTTAATTTTTATAATATCAGAGGTTAGAATATTCTTTTTTATTTAAAAAGTGTTGACATGATTTTCTTAAAAAATATATACACATAGTAACAATAATATATACTTCAGTGCAACTCAAACATTGGCTAGAAGCCATTTACAGTGAAGTCCTTTCAATGTTAGAATGATGATATAGTGATTACACAATCTAAAAGTCAAAGAAGAAATTTCTACAAAGAAAAGTAATTTAATATGTCAAATTAATAACTAATTTATAAAATATACATGGACAGTGCAAATAGCTATAGAAAGTAAGGTATATATCTTCATAAAATTTTTATAGTGAGTGACCAACTACAATCATCTTAATTTAAACATAATAATTATTATTTTAGTTATTAATTTGATACACGTAACTATGGAATAAATCTCCAGCAAAAAATAGGAATTGAGATTGTATTATGCTGTAAGTAAATAAATAAATGTTATTAGAGTTCCTCTTTATATTGAATTTAAAATTAATAATTTAAATTATTAAGCGCCAAATGTTAGTTCATGTGAGAAAGTAAAGTAATCTATGGTCTATATACGTATATAGTCAATCAATCAAACATATTAAAATTATAATGACCATAGACAAAATTATATGGTGGGTTCACATTAAATATAATTTGTAAAAAATAGTACATTAAAGTCAAAATCTTTTTAACCACTACATAGATTGTCTAAATTTTTTTGCATATATAAACTATACTATCTAAGAATAGTGATGTGCATATTTAACTATGGTCTAATAATCTTAAGAACGACTTATTCTTTAATATCATTATTAATTGATGTATATGTGCATTACACTGAAAACACAATGAAAATTTAGAAAACTACAAAATAAACAACATCAAAAGTTTTAAAAGTTTAAAAAATCACTCTAAAATTTATAATTTATTAATACGTAAAACTATTAAACATTACATTGAAATCAAGGAATTATAAAAAAATTATTAAAAATTTTCAAACTTTGTAGGGGTAATTTACAATATACTAAACTTTAAGGGTATATTTTATAAATTTCAAGTTTAATAGATTTTTAATTAGTTATGTTATTTTCAAAAAAAGTTATGAGTAATATTTACCATGACAAGTTTTTCCTAAATCTATACTTTTAAAATGTGTATGATAATTTTTACAAAATTTTAATTTTCTAGGGGTTGTTAGTATTTTGCATATTTATTTTAGTGTCTATAGGTTAGGAATTCTATGGAGTTTTTTTTAAATTATGAATTTTAAGGACTTTTGTAATTTTTTTAACTTATAGCCATTTTCTACGGATTGTAAATTCTTTATAGACTATTAATACTTCTTATGCTTTTAATTTACTAATGAATTTGAAATTTTCAGTGTGTTTTTTGTAAATTTTGAATTTTAAATATTTGTTTGTAATTATTAAAACTTTAAGGTTGTTTTTATAAATTATAAATTATGTAGAAAATATTTATAATTCCTATATTTTAATGTACTATTAGGTCAGACATTATCAGGATTTTATAAATTTTATAATTTTGAGGGTTTTATTTTATAATTTGTAAAAAGTTCAGAGTGTGTATTGTAAATTCTATAATTTTTTGGAGTTATTTGTGTTATTTGTAGGTTTTTAATATGTTTATAAGTTTGACATTTTTAAGGTGTTTTTTTATAAAATTTAAAATTTTAGGGGTATTTTTGTAATTTTTAAAATTTATAAGACATTTTCACCAAAGTAAAAAAACTTTTATTTTCTGGTTAGCATATATTTTTCAGCTTTCTCACTGAATTGAGATAAGTAAAATTTATAATTTTTAAGATGTTTTAATAAAATTTTGAATTTGTAGGGGTGTTTTGTAATTTAAAAAATTTAGAGAATATTTTTTACAAAGTCCAAAAACTTTTAGGTGCTGGCTAGTATATGTCTTTTAGATTTCTCTACGAACTGAAATAAGTAAATGATTTGAATTATATAAAATGTATCTATTTTATCCAATAACATGTTAAGTCTCATTATGAATAGAATAAATCATTTTATTACCAATTCAAAGAAGATAAGATAATTACAATAGATTAGGATAATCATATAATATTTAAAAAAATCTAAGGGTAATATTAGTTATAAAAATATTTTTCCAAACTCGTACTTTTTGTCCTAAACTTGTTAGAAATTCTATGGAGTTTTTTTTTGAAAATTATGAATTTTAAGGACTTTTGTAATTTTTTTAACTTGTAGGCATTTTCTACATATTGTAAATTCTTTATAGACTATTAATACTTCCTATGCTTTTAATTTACTAATGAATTTGAAATTTTTCAGTGTGTTTTTTGTAAATTTTGAATTTTAAACATTTGTTTGTAAATTTTAAAACTTTAAGGTTGTTTTTATAAATTATAAATTATGTAGAAAATATTTATAATTCCTATATTTTTAATATATTGTTAGGTCAGAAATCATCAGGATTTTATAAATTTTATAATTTTGAGGGTTTTATTTTGTAATTTGTAAAAAGTTCAGAGTGTGTATTATAAATTCTATAAAATTTTGGGATTGTTTGTGTTATTTGTAGGTTTTTAATATGTTTATAAGTTTAACATTTTCAAGGTGTTTTTTATAAAATTTAAAATTTTAGGTGTATTTTTGTAATTTTTAAAATTTACAAAATATTTTCTCCAAAGTAAAAAACTTTTATTTTCTGGTTAGCATATATTTTTTAGATTTCTCACTGAATTGAGATAAGTAAAATTTATAATTTTAAAGATGCTTTAATAAAATTTTAAATTTGTAGGAGCGTTTTTGTAATTTAAAAAATTTGGAGAATATTTTTTACAAAGTCCAAAAACTTTTAGGTGCTGGCTAGCATATGTCTTTTAGATTTTTCTACGAACTGAAATAAGTAAATGATTTGAATTATATGAAACGTATCTATTTTATCCAATAACATGTTAAGTCTCATTATGAATAGAATAAATCATTTTATTACCAATTCAAAGAAGATAAGATAATTACAATAGATTAGGATAATTTATGAATAGAATAAATCATTTTATTACCAATTCAAAGAAGATAAGATAATTACAATAGATTAGGATAATCATATAATATTTAAAAAAATCTAAGGGTAATATTAGTTATAAAAATATTTTTCCAAACTCGTACTTTTTGTCCTAAACTTGTTAGAAATTCTATGGAGTTTTTTTTTGAAAATTATGAATTTTAAGGACTTTTGTAATTTTTTTAACTTGTAGGCATTTTCTACATATTGTAAATTCTTTATAGACTATTAATACTTCCTATGCTTTTAATTTACTAATGAATTTGAAATTTTTCAGTGTGTTTTTTGTAAATTTTGAATTTTAAACATTTGTTTGTAAATTTTAAAACTTTAAGGTTGTTTTTATAAATTATAAATTATGTAGAAAATATTTATAATTCCTATATTTTTAATATATTGTTAGGTCAGAAATCATCAGGATTTTATAAATTTTATAATTTTGAGGGTTTTATTTTGTAATTTGTAAAAAGTTCAGAGTGTGTATTATAAATTCTATAAAATTTTGGGATTGTTTGTGTTATTTGTAGGTTTTTAATATGTTTATAAGTTTAACATTTTCAAGGTGTTTTTTATAAAATTTAAAATTTTAGGTGTATTTTTGTAATTTTTAAAATTTACAAAATATTTTCTCCAAAGTAAAAAACTTTTATTTTCTGGTTAGCATATATTTTTTAGATTTCTCACTGAATTGAGATAAGTAAAATTTATAATTTTAAAGATGCTTTAATAAAATTTTAAATTTGTAGGAGCGTTTTTGTAATTTAAAAAATTTGGAGAATATTTTTTACAAAGTCCAATAACGTTTAGGTGCTGGCTAGCATATGTCTTTTAGATTTTTCTACGAACTGAAATAAGTAAATGATTTGAATTATATGAAACGTATCTATTTTATCCAATAACATGTTAAGTCTCATTATGAATAGAATAAATCATTTTATTACCAATTCAAAGAAGATAAAATAATTATAATAGATTAGGATAATAATATAATATTTAAAAAATCTAAGGGTAATATTAGTTACAAAAAGATTTTTCCGAACTCGTACTTTTTAAGGGAGTATATTATAACTCAAAATTATAAAAAAATAAGGAAAATAAAAATCATACCTCCTTTAAAAGCACGAGTTCGGGAAAAGCTTTCAATAGTTAAAATTACTATGTACTATTTTAAATATTTAATTTAAATTATAATCTATCCTAAACCAAAAAAAAATCTAAGGGTAATATTTGAGTCGTCGGTTTATAGGATTTATATACGTGCAATGCACGTGATTAAATATTATGATTAAGTATATTTGACTTATTTCTTAACTAAAATTTGTTTCTCAGTTCCACTTTGATTATTTTTCTCACTTATGCTTTCAAACTTTACTATTGTGATTATTTTTTTAATGCTTATTTGAATGAGCTACACCAAATTTAAAATTTTTATGTAATAATTAATTTGACAAGAAATAACTATAATCTAAAGCTAATTTGAATTTTCGCGTTATTTAGATCGGCATGAAACCAAGCTTGACTTAAGAAGGTATAATGTTGTAAAAGTGAAAAACACTTAAAAATATAATGTTATAAAAGAATAATAAATAATTAAAGCCAATAAGACAAGATGATTAATTAAAAGTAGGCTAGAATGAAACTAAAGAGAATATAAATTTTGTTGCTAATCACTTTTAGACTTTAGAAAAAAAAATCATAAAATTAAGATTAATGCTAACTCTATTACATTTTTATAGGCAAAATGGCCAGATTGATATAAATTCTTGAGGCTTGGTGACAAGTTGGTATATTTTTTTTAAGTTTTGTCAGATTGGTATAAATTTTCAACTCCGGCGCCATATTGGCCTTAAGTTTGGCCGGAGTTACTGTTCCGGCTAGTGTTGATGAGATTTTTTGCATAAAACTCCATTATAAAAAACTTATCCTGCTCCTAATCCCCTCCCCCCTCCCTCCTCCTCCTCTTCCTCCTCCTCATCCTGCTCCCAAACATTCGCAACTACTCCAATTGGCGAACTGCTCGAATTGAAACCCACCTTCGGTGATGGGCAGATGTATAAAGGGTCGTCGAGAGATATCGATTTGGGCAACGGGTAAGCGGGTAGAGGTGACCCGAAGAAAGTCCCGACGAGGTCGATCTGTGCCTGAATCTGGGTCAAATCTCCAGCGGTCTCTATGGGGGTTTTGAGATCTGGGCTCGGGAAGCCCGAGAACGAGGCGAGGCCATCGGAGTCCGAGGTGTTGAAGGGGAACGGGGAGTTGTTGTTGAGGACAACATTGTATGTAGAGAAAATTGCAAAGAAGAGAATAAAGAAAATGTGACTTTGATTCCTTTGATCTCGGTTACAACTTGATTACAAAAGAGAGGAAAACGAATTTGGTTTTCCCCTTTGTTTAAAACTGGGTTCTTCTTGGCAGCGATGGAGTGCTTCCTTCGATTGATTGCGTCGAACTTGCTCTCCGTTGACGATCCGACCGTCTTTATCTCGTGGGAACGATGAACTTTCGTGGAAAGTTTTATGAATAACTCTGAATGAGTTTAAGAACTCTGAACGAGTTTGAACTCTGTGAATAGAGTTGTTGGAACCGAAAATTCGGTTAATAATCAAGCTGTTTTTCTGTTGTTGAAAGATTCTCTCAGATTTGATTTTCTGAGGTTGGTTCAAAAATCCTATCTCCAAGGATTTCGTTGCTGTTGTTGCCGAATCTCCAAACCTGAGTGGTTTTGATGATGAAGAATCCAACCCTTGATCTGATTATCAAAAATCCGATCCTTTAACTCTGTCGAGTTTGTTTGAGAACTGAAAATCTCCAACCTGTATGGTTTAGATCTTTTGAATCCAACCTGTGTGGTTCAGATGCCAAAAATCCAACCCCTAACTCAGTTGAGTTCGTTGAGCTTTTATAGGGGGATAAGAGGTTGTAACTGACCCCTATATCTGCTCCTACGTGGGTGAAAATCCCCTCATAACGTGGGATAAACGGTTTTGGAACCGTTCGACTCATGTTTGAGTGAGTCAAACGCCCAATCTGGCGTTCAGAACCTCAACTTCGTGTTCTTTGAATTGAGACGCGAAGTTGGGTGTTAGCTGAACACCATTATTTGATTGTATGTTTCGATTGTCGGCGCGAAAGCTATTTGATTATAGCTTTCGTTTTTGAGAGCTTGACGGGAATCAACATCCATAGTGTCTTGAAGACGAATATTTGCCCATAGCTCTCTACCAAGCAACTCACCAACTGAGTCCAACTTTTTATTTCTGAAATCGTCCCACTGCTCATCAGCATCTCTAATAGTTGCTATGATATTAGCCATTCTGTTGTCACAGCCATCAAGATCAATCATCTCAGAGGTGAGGTCGCGTTTGAACCAATTGTGGAGTTGCGGATATAGTGATTGGGAAGTCGTCTGATTGTGACTTCCATTGTCGGAGCTTGTTTGAATAAGCTATCTATTGTGATTTTTAGACAGCCTACAGAACCCCCTTCAAAGTTTTCGAAAGTTCGCGGTTGACTGGGACGAATTTTCGAAATACTTTGGATCTCAAAATTTAGTGGATTGATTGCTTCTTCCGTCTGATCGAGCCAGATGATTTCGATGTTGTTGATTGTAATCTATCTGTACCCCTCCAATAGACTCCCCAGTGGAGTCATTTGTTTCTTCCTGGCTTTGGTCGCTTTGATAGCCAAGAAATTGCTGTCATAATGGTCCCAATACAGAGATCTTTTCTGTACTTGAGGATTGGAACGCGTGGGTGAGCTCAGCGTTGGGAAATTTGAACGCGTAGATGAGCATCGCGTTTGGAAGCTGAACCAACTCGAACGCGAGGGTCGAGTTTGGGCGGGCTGATGGCCTCGAATCCCGTCCGTTACGATTTGACAGCTCATAGCTGTCTATAAATAGACCGCTAGGGGTCAAATCAAGAGTCATTCGACTCTTCTTGAAATTTTAACGAAAAATTTTCGTTCTCATCTCCGGCGAAAACTGTTCTTCTTCTTCGACGAGATTCAATGGCACCAAAGAAGTCCGCCGCCCCTAAATCCGATGCCACTGCGGCTCGGGGATCTGCACCATCAGCGACGGCCGGCGGCGCCACTGCTCAGGCGAATGTGACGCCCCAGCTTCCTTTGATTGGCGGGCTCCGGCAAGTTCTGATCTTGAAATTAACGAGGAAACTCGTTCCCATAACGCGGGGCTGGACCCCGTCGTTTAATCTTCTTGACGAGGGGTTTAACCTCCGCGTCTCAGATTTTTGACGCGAGGGTCGACCCACGCGTCTGAACTTTCTGACGCGAGGCTCGACCTTCGCGTCTGAGATTTCTGACGCGGGTTCGACCTTCGCGTCTGAACTTTCTGACGCGAGGCTCGACCTTCGCGTCTGAGATTTCTGACGCGGGGTTCGACCTTCGCGTCTGAACTTTCTGACGCGAGGCTCGACCTTCGCGTCTGAGATTTCTGACGTGGGGTTCGACCTTCGCGTTTGAGCTTTCTGACGCGGGGTTCGACCTTCGCGTCTAAACTTTGCTTTTGAGTTGTCTAACTCTTTTCCTCTTTTTGTAGTGCGCCATACTAACGAGCCTCTTCTTTTTCGCCACCATTTTGGACATGAAGGTGGTGCAGACGTGAACATAACCTTCAGCTCGCGATTAGAACTCCCAGTTTTCCGGATGAGGGAGAAGAGTCGCGTGGAACTGATCACCCAAGCTTCTCATGACACTCTTAGGACATTGGTTTCGGACGCTCGACTTGAAAGCCCAAGCCGTAGGCCAATAGTCAAACCTGGATACCTCTTTGGGGACTTTGTTGACTTTGACGCAAGCACTGTGTATGATGGGGACTATAAGTGGCTGCGGAAGGTTGAGGACCGTAACCTTTTCTTGCCTAATATGGAGAGGATGTTCCCCATATCTTATTTCCAATGCGCTTCTGTCCCGAGGCGTATGGATTGGCCCCTGGTTAAGGATCAAGATGGGGTTGCTCTCGGAACTCTGACTTTCCATGGGGTCCGCACAGTTGGTTATAATCGGCAGGTGACAGCTCTGCGGCCGAGTTTATTCGCTAAGGAGTATCCCCTTAGCGAAGTGCCTAGTCCGGCAAAGACCTTTGTTAAGAGGTTCTTGGAAAAGAAGGGAGAGTTCCCTGCGCAAGGATTTAGAACTCCTGGCTGGGTTCATTCTCCAGCGGTGGGATGGTGGGCCCAAATGACCCAGTTTGTTCTGAAGGAATTGGAAGCTCCCCTCGCTCAAGCTGGGTTGCTGGTTCCTGTGCGGGCTACTGCGTTTGGGATCGTCCAGAGCCACTTTCACTTCTTCACTATACTGGAGAAGTATAATCCCGATAGTTGCACATTCTTCACCCCTGTGGGGGAGCTAGGCTTTGCTCTTCACGAGATGCATGAAGTCTCGGGTCTTGTTCTCGGGGATTTGCCGTATGAAGAATTTGTCCCGGGATTGGCGGAACTCCAGATTTTAAAGAGGACCAGTCCGGAAATTTATGCCACTCTCTGGGAAGTCATGTGTCACTTTCACATTTGCATGCAGCTAACGGGGGCCCGTGGAGGTGGCATTAAGCAAGTGTCTTGGGCGGAATATTTATTCCATAATTTGATCACTAAAGGGGCTTCGGTGACCCGATTGCCCGTCAGTACTTTGGAAGAGGTTCAGGCTCGTATTGACGACGCTACCTCCCATTACACTAACGAGGCCAAGGAAGATGTTTTCCCGGCTCACACAGAGTTTGAGAGCTTTCATTATCAAGCTCTGATTCCAATTTCCGACGCGGCGTTGCTAGCTGGATTCTTGATGCTGTGGCTCAAACGTTGCGTCGTTCCTACCAGGCCGATCGATGCCCTTGCTATTGAGGTGGTCTACCCGGCTGTTCTCTTGGCACACGGGAGACCTGTGAGCCTCCTCAGCGCTATGGTGGGTTGTCTTCAGTACGGATTACGGGAGTTGGCCTCTGAATTTGTTGATGTTACAGAGGTGGAGTCTGAGGGCCACAAGACCTTCAAGACTCCCAATCCCCGGGTGCCGATGCCATATACATATTTGATGGCTTGGTACGTGCTCCACTGTCCTCCTCTGATGAGTGCAGCCTCTCCCCCGGGAGATTCATTCATCCCATTTGTGCAGCGACTAGAGTCTGCGAAATGGGAAGGGGGGTACATGGTTAGGATCCGCCAAATCTTAGCACGGGACACCAACTTCCATATCTACCGCTGTTTCCCTGATTTCGAGGGCGGTGTCTATGGAGCAGAATATCAGGATACGGCAGGTCCTAATAGATTCACTCAGCTGAGCGGGGGTGTTTTCCACTAGCTTCTATCTATCAGGCCAGGCTATCTGATCTTTCGGCAAGGCGTCAACTGTTTCGTCGAGCCTTACCAACCCTATAGGTTTGCTCGCCAATTTGGGTATGATCAGTTGTATGTCGGGAACCCTCGTTCTCAGCCAACTTATATGAAGGAGCCAGGGCCTGGTATTATTCTGTAGCAGGTTGTACCAAAGCCGTCTTCAAGCTTCCTCAGAAAACTGGTAACTCTTACACCTCCATAAGCTTCTGCAATTGGTATCATGCCGCTTCTCAGACTCCTAACTTCAACTTGAATACATCTTGCCTGAAAGACATTAGGCATATGTATAATTTGAGGAAGGGGTCCAAAACATCCCGCTTGAGAGGGATCGATGAGTTTCTATCCATCGAGAGCCAGCCTGCCGAACAGGAAGAGGAACAAGGAGCTGAGCCCGTTCCGGTGGAAGAACAACGAGCGGTTGAT
>NC_033802.1:5160242-5165642 GCF_001876935.1 Asparagus officinalis
ACCTCTATGCACGTTTGCAATAACAAAAATTATTTTAACACATTGAAGACAGATGAAGAATTTGACGACGTGGTTGTTAGAAACAATGAGAAGATGAAGGTTGAATGTGTTGGAAGTGTTCGCCTCAAGCTTCACACTGGGAAGATCGGAAATTCTTCATCATGTGAGATAGGTGCTGTCATGTGGTGCTAATTTATTTTCGTTGGGTGAGATGGTATCATGTGGGTACAAGTATGTAGGTGAAAGAGAGTGGTGCAATATGTATAGAGATAGTGATTTGATTTTACGAGGGAGGAAGAATAGCAACCATATTTGCTATTTAGATGGGCGATCCGTTAATAGTGTAGATTACTCTTCTCAGACTCTTGTCCACAAGGGAGAGGTGAAGAACAAGATGAAGAGAGTGAGTTTTTCTGAAGCCGTTGAGACACTTGGAGATTTTTCGTTGAGGAAGGATATGTTAGGTATCAACTCAAACTCGAAGTTAGTATAGTGCTTTTAATTCTTTGTAGAACTTCTTGAGAATTAGATAGGTTAGAGATCTATCATGATTAGGAGTTTGAGTTCCATCATGATTAGGAATTTGAATCTTATTCTAATTAGGAAGTTAGGCTAGAGATAGGGTTTTGGTTTGCCTATATATGTTCTTCTATTGTTAGAGGAAAAATCAAGAAGAAGAAGAAGTGTAGAGAGAAAGAGAGAGAGGGTTTGGCAGTCTTTGTCCGTGCAAAAGATTATAATTTGGAGGTGATAGTTGATTGTTTTTTATCCCGTGGTTTTTTCCTGTTGAGTGTTTTCATGTTAAATTTTGTGTGATTTTATTTGCTACGTTTGGTGATTTTTTTTTGGTTTTTGCGAGATCTAAAAATCCCTACAATTATTTCTTATACAAAAAGGGTACCCTACAGAAAATCATATGAGGAGAAAAATGAAATCGTGAAATATATCTGTAATTGACAAACGTATATCGATTGCACTCTTTTAAAATTAACACCGAAACATCGATTGCACTCTTTTAAAATTAACACCGAAACAATGGTCTCATATTTTCTTCTCTCTATGTGTTTGTCTATGAAAGAGCATCTATAGTGTTGTTCCGGGAATGATTTTACCTCTTGTAGACTACTTTCTAAGCTCAAAATGATACGTCGCCGCAAAAAAAAAAAAAAAAATTGAACTCTAGGGATGACTTGGAAACATGAGAGTAATGATGATAGTTAGCACACAAAGCAAAGGAGAGTGGAAAAAGGAGAGCAAAGCCCCACCATGCATTTTGTGGTTTTTATATCCTATCCTCTCATAAGCAAATCATACTTGAGCCTAACACGCTATAAAACAAGTTATTAGTGGGACAAAAGTTATTAGAGGACTCATTGAATGATATCTCTTTTTGGCTTAGTGCAATTATAGGACTATTATCTGTACTCAATTTTGTAAAAAGAATAATTTTGTTAGGTAAACGTGGTCAGAAGAAAATACAAGGCAAAGCCCAAAACAAGGGTAACATGACATCACAAGTGGTATTGAAAATAGTTCAATGGTTCAAAAATCTAGTTACTAAGACTTCTTTTGGACTGCTCTACACTGTTTTATACGGAATCAATATCTTGGCAAAATGTAATGATACAAAGATAAATTGTCATTAAATATGTAAAAGGGGTTCCTTTAGGTAGAAGTGGGCCAGCAGAAAATACGAAGAATTCCCTAAAAAAGGATGAATGACATCAGTTGCACTAAATAAGTTAGTTAAATGAATTAGTTGTACTTCATTATCGTTCATAGGCTGGTTGTAGAAATGGATATTGTGCTTATCCCTTGGCCAGAATGAACAAATTCTCGTACCAATAGTAAGCTAAAAAGTCTATACTAATATATTATGCAAGTGTGTGTACATAAGAAACATGGGTATGTTTGGTACCAATCAAGTACAAACTTGATACTTATAAGTGAGGTGACTCGTTCACATTCACTTATTAAAAAATATGGATATGCTTGATACCAATTAAGTACAAACTTGATCCTTATAAATGATGTGACTCATTCATGTTATGGTGTTTTCAGTCGTCAAAGTACGGCACTTTGCTAGCTACAGACAAGTGTCCCCCTTCATGCACAGCTCAATTCAAATTGATGATCAAAGCAGCCAAGAATCCTGACGTAGTCGACCCGTCGAGTCGACATCTCCTTATGTCGACACGAATGACGGTACTTGTCGATTCTCTTATCGAAGACGATTCGCAAAGAGCCCACTCGACCAATTATCCGACGCCTCACGAAGTCAACTTGAAAGGTGTTACTTCTCGGTGAAGCTATAGGACGACTTCAGGCTCGAGCCTCTCCCATTGACAACACGTCGGTGTTACACTTAATGCTTGGCAGACACATCATGTCTCTAGCCCTGATAGTCTTCATGACTTATCGGACCACGTCAGCATAGTCATGCCTCCGATCACGTCTCATTTACTGCTGAGGTGATCTCTCTTTCACTCGTCGATTAGCACGTGTAAAGTATGTGTTGACGTAGCCGTCAACCCATACTTCTTCACCGCCATCTGTGCTCGGCCGAAGTGTCCATTTTATCCTTCCATCACCATTATAAATAGAGGTACAATTCTCAACAGGAAAGGACTTTTGAATTTTAGAGACTTTTGACCTTCTGATCTTTTACTGACTTTTTGGAATATCTTCTAATAATATTTCACTACACATAATCACTCTCACAGTTCTTCATTTCCACACTCAAGTTCACCAGCTGACTTGATCGTCGGAGGTACAACAGGGGAACCAAGCCCCGTCCTCTCATAAGTTTCTACTTTGTGCAGGCTGAAAACTACTTTACTCAAAACCAGATATTCGGAGAAGTGAGCAGCTCATCATCAATCTCATCATCGATATATTGACTGTTTGGTTAACCATCATCAACAATTCACATCTGCTTACTTACAGGGATGGGACCACATTCACATATGTGGACATAATGTTGAATAATTAATGGTTGGTTATTTTCAAGTGAGAACCATTTGCATAGGTGGATGAGAATGAGCCACCTGATTACTACCAAGTACCAAGTTTATATTTGGTATCAAGCATATTTATTTTTATCATATATATGTATATACAAAATAAGTGAATTATCTCAATCCTCCAATATGACGAGTGTTATGACAATAAATCATTAAAACCACCTTCTTAGGCAAGCACGTGTATCGTTCCTCATCTAATTAAATATGACCAAAGTTCAGATAACCCGAGCCGTCTCTATAATCGACTAGGCTGACTAGAAAGGTGGTATTTGTCGGCCTACTTGCCAGATCGACCTTATAAGCACTCGCACTCCTGTAGCCGACCCGTTAGGCCGACAACTTGCGTGGCCGACTAAAAAGGCGATACTTATCTGTTTACCTGCTAGATCGACCCTATAAGTACTCGTACTGGGCCTACCACTTCTAGCCGACAACTTGTGTGACCGACTAAAAATGTGGTGTTTGTAAACCCTCAACCAGACAACTAAAGAGGCGGTAGTTTCTTTGAACCTCTTGTCAACAACCGAGTACCCTCACATTAACTGCTCTGATAAAGTCATCATTGCTCTAGCCCTCATAGTATTTATGACTCATTAGACCTAGTCAGCTCCAAGTATCTGCTGTCATCCCCACATTAAATAGCTGAATGACTCACTCTTTGTAGCCACCGACACCTGTAAGGTATCCGCTGACTCAGCTGCCTATTTGAACTCGGCCAGAGTTACCTTTTTTCCTTCCAATCTGTTATAAAAGGAAGTTACGCTGCATGGGTAACCTCTCTGGTTTCTTCCAGGCAGCTCTGAACCCCTTTTCACTTTATGTTTCTCCGCGCAACATTAATTATTGACTTGATCGTCAGAGGGACAATCATAGAACCTAACTTCGCCTTCCCATGAGCTTTTCATTGTGCAGAACACGATATCTGGCTATAGAACCAGTCAATCGAAGAAGTTTGAGGACCCCGATATAACTTTAATCCATACATAAACCCCATATTTTGTAATTGACATCAACAAAGAGTTTTCTTGATCCTAACATATTTAGAAGATTACATAGGATTCGTGCTAATATATGGTTCAAAAGATAACAATAAAAAGTTGACAAATAGTGTATAACTAGTTAGAAATCATGCAAGAACTTTCAATAAAGAATGAAAGTTAGCTATAACACTAACAAACTTATAAATACTAATTGGTAGACTAGTTATTTGTCTCTTGCATACAACTCAAAGATACGTTCTATCACAAGATAAATTACATAGAAAATCGCAAGGGGGTATTATATTGTTTATCATGTAACGTTTCTAGCCACCTTCCATAAAAGAGCTTGTAAATTTGCGATGTCCCGATTCAAACTGGTGTGTCTTATTACAGTTTCATTAAAAGCGTAGAACAACCACAAAATCCTAAAGGCCATTGGCCCTCTCTCTTGGTTCTAGCCAAGACAAGACATGACAATAAGCTCACTTAGTAAGTTGTTGCAAATTTCTCTAAAACAATAATGAAAAAGGCCTAGACAAGCTTTCGTCTTCATTTCGTTCTCCCCCTTCATGCTTGCCAACTCAATTACTTATTCATCTAACGGATTTTGAGTGACGGTAAGCTATAAACTAAAAACTTGATGAGGTAATAGAGGTACACTTGTTAGGGTACAACGTGCCCTAACAAAATCCATTAAAAAATCATCTAGATGTATAGTAAGCTGAATGCAACACGTGTCCCATGATCAATTATCGATTATTGATTTCCAAATAATTAAAATATAAGTACAACGGAATATAAACAATACAAGATCAGTACAACCACCAACTTTAAAATTTTTTATTAAATGTATATCGTAAAGCAAAACCCTCCTCCTCAAACCCTTCTAAAGATTGACAAGTCAGCATTCCTCTTCTCTAATTTAATTTCCACCTGTCATTAATCTCATCCCTCCATCTCTTTAATAATTTTTAAATCACGCAAAACTGCCAACTATAAATGCTAACAATAATAATAAGGAAAATGATAGGGGCACATTCCCAACTACAACCTCAACCACACCTCCTCTCTCATTTGTTACGGTGTCGGGCCTCACATGAGATTTTAAAATTTATGGAATATATGAAAAATCATATTCCATATTAATCTCCACAAATCACGTTACTTAACAATTTTTTTTAAAAATATCTCATAATTTTCTTCCTATTATTTGACTTTTTCCGATTTCCTTATATATTTGATAATACCTGCGAAAATATTTCTTCACCAGATTTTTTTATCCCGATTTCCTTCCATAATTATATAAAAAATAATACTAATACTAGTAATAATAGTATGAGATGATAATGGATATAATAGATAGGCTATTCAGTTTTCCAAAATATGATAAATTTGAA
>NC_033802.1:5165652-5178765 GCF_001876935.1 Asparagus officinalis
GGTAATATAATATATTTTTCTAAGATTTTTTCTACTATAGACAAATCTTATCTAATCTGTTATTAATCTTTTGGTGCAGGAAATTGTAATACATAAAAGTTGGATTCGGCGATAGTTTGATTGAAATTGGTCAGGTTTGGTCAAACGTATACCTTAAGGCAAAGTTCTCCTCTTCAAACCCTCCTAGAAATTGACAAGTCAGCATTCCTCTTCTCTAATTCAATTGTCACATGTCCATAATCTCATCCGTTAATAATTTTTAAATCACACAAAGTTACCGATTGTAAATATTAACAGTAATCATACTCCCTTTAAAAATACGAGTTCGGAAAAATCTTTCTATGGTCAGTATATTACTCTAAACTTTTTTTAAAATATTACATTGTTATCCTAATCTATTCTAATTTTAATCATATCTTATCTAATTCCACGTGAACTATCTATAGGTTAAAAATTAAAAAAAAGTTATTTTAAATGTTTTACTTAAATCTTAATCTATCTAAATACTAATTATATATTATATTAACTCCATATAAACTACCTGCTCAAAAATATAGAAAAAATAAAATTAAGAAATTATACGTAGATAACATATTATAATATATGAAGTATTATAAAAACCCAAAAATTTCAAAAATTGCATATAATAGCCTTAAAAGTTTAAAATTACACAAAAACCTTGACTTTTTAAAACTTAAAAACAAATATGATATCTAAAAATTTAGAACTTTTAATTAACACCCTCAATATTTTAAAAATTGTAGAAACAATCTTAAAAGTTTAAAGGCTAAATTACATTTATATACCCTATGTGTTTCGCTCTTGAAGTAGTTATATACCCTAAGTTATAAAATATAGCAAAAAATTACCCTAAGTTGGCAAAAATTTGTAAGTTAGTACCTTCTATTAACTAGCTGTGAGAATATTCTCTAGAATATTCCCACGTGTTGGACCTATGAACAACTTGAATACTTCTTACTCTCATTTATTGTAATATTTACTGTATTACCTACCTCCCCCACCCCCGCAAATTAGATTATTTTCATCATCATCTTCTTCTTTTCATGGCCTCCAACTTCTTCTTCCTCCTTAATATGGGTAATAGTAGAAAATAAGAGTTTTCACTATGTGGGGATGGGGGGGTTAATTCCTAAGGAGGGGTATTATTGTCTTTTCATGTATTTTTTTAACACCGTTAGCTAAATTTATATAGTTACCAACTTAATGTATTTTTTTGCTATGTTTTGTAACTTAGGATATATAACTACTACAAGAGTAAAAAACAATAGGGTATATAAGTGTCATTTAGCCATGTTTAAATTACAAAAAAACATTCTAAAATTCAGAGATTTTAAAACTTAGAAACAACATAGATGGATTTCAAGGATTACCATTAGGCACATATAAATTTAAAATTAGTAAAAAAATAACCTCAAAGTTACAAAAATTACAAAAACTCTCTCAAAAATAAAAAATTATTAGAAAATTCTAAAAATTTAAAACTTATAAGTGGTACACATCAAATTTAGAAATTATCAGTAAATTGCTAAAAATTTAAAAAATAACCCAAAATTTTAGTAATTATAAAAATACCTTTAAATTTTTAGAGTTACGAAAAATATTCTAACATTTAAAAACTTATCACCAATACATGAAATATAAAAATTATAAGTGCCCAACTTAAAATTTAAAATTTTTATAAAACACTATCAAATTTTAAAAATTACAAAACACACCCTCAAAAGTTCAAATCACAAAAATGCTAAAATTTGGCAAAGAAAAGAGGAAATGTTTGATATTATTACATTAATATATAATAGGTTAGCATTAATTGATTATAATGTATAAACATTTATCTCCAATGTTGATAATATTTATTTATAAAGTAAAAAAATACAAGGAGTTGTGAATGGAGAAACCATCAGAAAGTTCAGAGATATCCTTTAAAAGAACTAAGTTGTTTTCATTTCAAATGGAGAAGTGAAGAAAATAAACTCAAAATTCAGAAACATTCATGAATCAGCTGAATTGATATTGATAAAAAGCATATCGAGCAAAGAAGCACTAACCGAGTTCTCCTTGAAGAACATATTGAACAATTATGTCCTAATTAAAAAAATTATTGATGAAAAGTACAAGAAAAATTAGTAAGTATTTATAAATTTTCGTACTTTATTCTAAAAATATTGTAGGAATCATAAACTTAATATAAAATTTCATATAAATAATCTTGCAATAGAACTAAAGTGAAGCCGTTAATCAACTACATTGTGAGATATAATAAACTAGATAATATGAGAAAAATCACTATAATGGATAAAAAAAATATGCACATCATACTTAGTTACCATAGTGTAATTAAAAAAAATTAAAATTAATAATTTTCTTTTCTCTATATAGTGGCACGACTCTGTAAGTATCCTTATTTGGTAATATGACTCCCAACGAAAGATCAATTTTTAAGAACACGATCAAAGATAAGAGTGTAATAGTACTGTCAGATTTCAAGATCTTTAAATATGAAGGTAACATATTTTACAACTAAAATTCTTATTAAAGACCACTAAATATAAAATTCATCATATATTTGTCTCAAATTTGTATGAAAGATATGCATGTCATCGTAATTTGTGTTAATAATATATCAACTTATTGAAGAAATAAGAGATAGATAAACAAACCAAGCAAACATCCATATAACACTATAAAGGGAAAATATTACACTTTAAAGCTAATATGCAGGGCTCATTCAGAACAAGCTACTAAAACAAAAACATATCCATCAAGGCTCTTTATAAATATAACACAAATTTAAATTATTTAATATTTTTTAAAATAGATTAATTTTTTGAGTAAAATCATGAATCTTTAGAAGTGATTTACATTAACTCTTTTAATTTTTTTTTATATGGTTATGTGGATGCTTTTATCATATAAAAGTGTACTAGAGTTAGCATTAATATTTATTTTATGATTTTTTTTAAAGTTTGTCAGTGATTAGCAACAAAATTTATATTCTCATTAATTTCATTCTAGTCCACTTTTAATTAATTAGCTTCTCTTATTGGCTTTAATTATCCATCCTTCTTTTATAACATTATCTTTTCAAGTGTTTTTCACTTTTACAACATTATACCTTCTTAAGTCAAGCTTGGTTTCATGCCAATCCAAATAACGCGAAAATTCAAATTAGCTTTAGATTATAGTTATTTCTTGTCAATTCAATTATTACATGTAATTTTTAAATTTGGTGTAGCTCATTCAAATAAATATTAAAAAAATAAATAATCATAATAGTAAAGTTTGAAAACATAAGTGAGAAGAACAATCAAAGTGGAATCGAGAAACAAATTTTAGTAAAGAAATAAGTCAAAAATACTTAATCATAATATTTATCACGTGCATTACACGTGCATAAATCCTAGTAATAATTATAACAGTGAAATCCACTGAGAATCATATTCCATATCAATCTCCACAAATCATATAATGACCATGAACTTTCGATACTAGTTAAAATAATTTTTTGCTATTTTAAATATTTAATTATTATTTTTTAAAAGAGTATTTGTATTTTTCTCAATTTTTTAGAATTTTCTATGATCTAAAAATCCAAGTTTTATATTTATTTA
Organism: Asparagus officinalis; assembly: GCF_001876935.1. Lineage (NCBI taxonomy): Eukaryota > Viridiplantae > Streptophyta > Magnoliopsida > Asparagales > Asparagaceae > Asparagus > Asparagus officinalis. Next base: position 5,169,285 of record NC_033802.1, read on the forward strand.
AATAATATTGATATTATAAATTTATTTAGTATAGTAAAAACTTTTAAATTTATCTGTAGTGTTATCGATACTATTACGTATCATTTTGAATAATACATTGTATTATTATTATTATTATTACATATATTTTTATATAATACGTTGTATTATTATTACATATTATTTTGTACAATTTGTTGTATTATTACTACTTTTGTGTATTATCTGTTGTATTAGTATAACTGGTATGTTTTATTATATAGATAATTTTCCAATAATTATTTGATTTTAAACGTAAGTAATTATAATTTTTTTAATTATTCTCGTTTAATTGTACAATTATTACTACTATTGCGTATTATCTGTTGTATTAGTATAACTAGTACGTTTTATTTTGTAGATAATTTTTCTATAATTATTTAATTTAATATATAATTAATTATTATTTTAATTATTTTTTTTAATATCCTAATCCTCCCTTCATTACTAATTAGGTATTACTATATTATTACCTCTTATATATCTATATAATATATATGCTTATATCACCATATACCTATATATTATTTTGTTTTTCTCTCGTTCTCTCTTTCTTTCTTTTCTTCCCACCCCTCGGCCGGCCACCTCCTTCTTCTCTCTCTCTCGTCTCTCTCTGCGCCGGCTCCTCTCTCCTCATGATCTCGCGTCTCTCTTCTTCGATCATCTCTCTCTCTTGGGTTTCTCCTCTCTTGCTGTTGCCATGGAGTCACATCATCGGCCTGGCTGTCTCGTGCGCGAGTGCTGTCCTTGTTCCTCTCCGCAGCCTTTCCTCCCGGCATCGTCGGGCGACATAGTCGGTCTGTAGTTGTGTGTGGGCAGCGGGCTCGGTGCGTTATGTAGGTCTGCTCCGGTAAACACCGCCCAGCACAGTCCCATCCGGGCTTTCATCTGTGGCTTCTCCCCACGGCAATGGGGTGGCCCCAGCACCTGTGTCCGCGGGCAGGGGCGGGCCATGCAACCAGGAGGCCTCCCGAGGCCGTCCTCCTGCAACCGCCCCTCCTTCACCTTCCTGATGACAGCCAAGCTACTGTCCGACCCCTCAAAGATCCATCACCCCCGCCTGACCTCTGCCCCCCCCTCTCTCCTCCCGCCCTCGACCGCTTCTTCTCCGCATCGACGAGCACCGAGCACTAGCTCTCCCTTGACCCTCGTTGCAGCCCCTTCGTCACCACCGCTACCTCAACCACCACTGCTACGCCAGCCCTCCTTACAGCCTCGACCAGGCCCAAGCCCTCACCCATGTGTTCGCCTCATCATCGAACCCCGTGTCGCCCTCCTTCGTTGCCGCGATCAGTCTCATTCGTTGCTCGTCGCGTTTCTCCATCATCGCCACAGTCCAGACGCACCCTGCGCCCTCAACCGTCACAATATGTCATCCAGCTCCACAAATCAGCTGACGGCTGTTACGCGCCGTCGTACGGACACGAAAACAAGCATAAACACCCCTGGTTGCCCGCCCCCTCGCCCGCGTCATCGAGGTCCTTTCCTCGAGCAAGGCCAGATTAAAGAATTTATTTTAACAACGGAATCATTTTAGAGAATTTATAAAAAAAATCAAAGGAATTTATTTTGAGGAAAAGAATTATTTTAGATTTATTAAGATGAGAAAAGAAATTATTTTGAAAAAGGGGTTGGTTATAAAGTATTATGATAATAAATATCTTAAAAAATATTTTGTAAAAGAATTTATTTTAAATAAATAAGTTTTTGATTTTAAAATATTAGTTATTGATATAATGAAAAACAATTTTAAAAAAGAATTGATTTGAAAAAAGATTATTTTTGAATAATTATTTTGATAAATAATTTAAGGATTTTATTTTTGTAAAGGATTATTTTGAAATAATAAATTAATGATTTTTAAAAGATTAGTTTAGTATTAAAATGATTATTTTGAGTTATTATAATAATAGATATTTTAAAAGATTTTATTATATTATAATATGCGAATGTTAGCTGTGTTTGTCACATATTATAATGATATCGACATATTGACACTCTTATTTATACATATAGTATTTATCTTCTTTGATACTGTATTTGACTTGAATGACTATGGAAACTTGTTGTTTTATCACTTAGTTGTTATCCAATGGGAGAGACTGTACATGAAGACGACTTCTGTTAAAAGTATGATTTATAAACGTGCTTCAAAGCATGGCTATGACTGTACATGAAGACGACTTCTGTTAAAAGTATGATTTATAAACGTGCTTCAAAGCATGGCTATACTCACTCGACATCGATATCCCGATGTAAACGTGCTTCAAAGCATGGCTATACTCACTCGACATCGATATCCCGATGTGAGGAGTCCCGAGTTCCATTGATATCGATATCCTGGTATGAGGTTTCCTTGACTATTACTATTATAGCATTAACTAGACGATGCACTCTTGATCGGACGTGTTATGGGTCACGGTTATTTTCATAGTTTTACAGAAGTCATTCCACGGTAACTCCGTGTCTAGTGCACAATATTTTATGTACAGTCATTTACATTAATCTGACAAACATGGGGTTTATAAATGGGAATTGGATAGAGAATATAGCATGTACATAAACGGGCATATAACCTTTCCTGTTATCGTTATCGTGATATCGTGATTTTTATATACATGGGCCAGAGGGCCAATACTTGACTTGAAGGTGGCCCCCGGACAGGTTTACGAGGACCCGATTATATATATGAAAATATTCTTCTCCAATTCAAATAACATGTAAAATATGTATAATAGGCTTGTGTGTATTCTGAAAGACTTTATTAGTTTTGTTAAGATGTGGACCAGTGAGTTGTGATAGGATGACTAGTAGTATGACCTTGTTTCTTGGATAAGTATGAATTGTTAGGAATCTTGACCTCAAGATAAGTTTATTTTGATGATAACAAATATTATATGTTATGTGTATTATGTGCTAATATTTGTTTTGCAGTATCAGAGCTATATCAATAATTATATTCAAAGAGATACTCAAGACATAGATGAGTTCAAGGCAAAATGAAGCAAAGAAGAAGATATACTTTATTGTCTAAATGTAATTTTATATTTTCTTTGCTTAGAAATTTGTACAAGCCTTGATCACTCACACACATGCACACACATAGTGTTAGAACACACTAACACATACTTAGTGTGTTGGTTAACAATAGAAATCCCCTATGTTAGCCATTAGAGTTTATAGATATTAAGTAAGTCTTAAAACATTTTATTTACACCACTTAACAATTAGAATCTGAAAAAACTCAAAAGATCAAAGTTGTAGGTCTCTTCAAGAGCTTTCCAACAAATCTTAAATCACCTCATTTCGATATCGGATGAGAAAGTTACAGTCAAAATACTAAAAAAAAAATTCAGAATCTGAGTTTACAGTGTAGTCGACTACTATGCCTTGTAGTCGACTACTAAGCAATTTTCTGACTTCACAGTCTATTTAGACTCAGTGTAGTCGACTACTATGACTTATAGTCGACTACAGATGTAGTTTTTCCAGATTTCAGGCTTTAAATAAGTGACTGTTTATAGCCGTTTTGTGGACGTTAATTGGGTTTAAAATTATGTCATTTCAGAGGCTATAAATAGGTTTAAACATCAGAAAACAACAACCAAGTTTTGCACTTGCAAGATCAAACATTTTGTGCATATTCACTCTCTAATTTTCCAGATTTTCATGCTAAGTGTTTAGAAAAAGAGAGTTTCTGATATTGCCTTGGTTTTAATCATTCTTAGAGATTGTATAGGCAATATTCAGAGAGTTAAAAGAATCCTAAGCCACTGCAGCACTTCACTATACATTCAAGGCTTATAGGATCAATTGTGTTTTTGCTTCAAAAAGGATTTCTCTCGGGTTTGAGAAGGTTGATCTCTTAGTTTAGAGATTGGGTGGCAATTGGCATGGTCTTGTCAATTGGTGTTGCAATTTGCATGGTTGATCTCTTAGTTTAGAGATTGGGTGGCAATTGGCATGGTCTTGTCAATTGGTGTTGCAATTTGCATGGTCTTGCAAATTGGTCAGGTTTGCTTTTGATTTTGTAAGGTTTCAAAATTATAGTGGAAACTCTCAAGCGGGATTTGCTTGAGGACTGGATGTACACCGGGGAGGTGTAACCAGTATACATGTTTGTGTTTGTGATGTTCATTTTCTGATATTGTCATTCTTTCTTTGCAATTTATAATCTACTTTGCAAACTCACCCTCTAGTGTTTAAGTGTAAAGCTTCCGCAGATTTTTATAAGAGCGCACTCTATTCTTAAGGGTCACGACCCTACACTTGGTATACATAAGCAAAATTAGGACCCTACATGAATTCTTGTGAGATGTAGGCTAGTTGTATTTCTTTTTATACATAGATCGGGATTAATATTTAATTATCTATACTTTGAGACATATGGTATATACATGAGGGGTTCCTTGTTTGGATTATTTCGCTCGACGTATTACGTCTCATGTTATAGATTTTTAAGTATTAATTTCATCTAGTTGTATGACCTTGTTACTTGGATGATTTTCTGATTGCTAGCTGCATGATCTTGTTATTGGTTGATTTTCTTGATTCTTCTAATTATTATATTCTAGTGATAGATTGCATTTAGATTATTAGTATCCCAGTAGCATATTTCTATTATTATTATTACTGTTTTTGTCTTGGTCATTCGACCGTTTCATTTCTCCCATGCGGGATCTTGCCGTGTACCATGCACGCTGATGTACACATGTTTTCTCTGGTGTACGTCAGATTTAGGAGACGGACAGCCTTAGTTCGGAATCGTACAGGAGTCAGAGGATTCTCAGCAGGAGTACCTTACAGACAGAGTTGAAGAATAGGCCGAAGCTCAGTTATCTTTTCTTAGTTGATGGTCTTAAACATTTCCTTTCTTTTCCGTTGATGATGTATTTTATATTTCTTCAATTTTCAGTTATTCAAATTTGTATAAGGGCATGTTTGACCAAAACTCTGTGTCTCGGATGATATTCACTTGTGATATGGATATTATGTTCTAAGTTGTTTATTATATTCTCGCTATCCGTGATCGGAGACCTATGCCTTTGCATTTATTTCTTGACGCTTAGCGTATTTGGTTGAGGAGAATTGTTTATTTTTATTTATTTTTCTTAATCTAATACGTCGCGGGCTTGTTCACGTTCCGATTCCCCGGTATTTTGGGAAGCGGGGCGTGACAAATCACATTACTTAACTATCTAAAAAAATCTCTTAATTTTATTACTATTATTTGAATCTTTTTCTGATTTCCTTGTATATATTTGATAATAACTGCGGAAATATTTCTTTACTAAATTTTTTATCCTGATTTCCTTCTAGAATTATACAAAATATAATAATATTATTAATAATAATAGTATGAGATGATAACAGATATAACAAATAGGCTATTCAGTTTCCCAAAATATGATAAGTTTGAGTTCTAACTAAATGAGGGAAAGGTAAATATTGGTAATATAGTATATTTTGGTAAGATTTTTTCAACTATCGACGAATCTTGCTTAACCTCTTATTAATCTTTTTACACAAGAAATTGCGATACATAAAATTGGATCTTAGCGATAGTTTGATTGAAATTAGTCAGGTTTAGTTGCTTGATTATTTATTTTCCTTTAATTTTTAACTATTTTTCAAGTTCTATTGGATTTAAACTATGATTATCTAAGTAAATAGCCTAGAATTTTAGATCAATATTATTTGAATTCCAAGTAATGTCTTGGAAATTTCTTTGATTATACTATAATTTATTTTTAAAGTTCTATTGGATTTTAAACTATGGTTACCTGAAAAAATAGGCTCTAATTCAAAATCAAAGAGCAAACAATTTTATGAATTTTTAGGTATTATATTTTTATTTTACTTTTATACTATGTTGTATTTTATTATTATATTTTTCAGTCTACATGTTTTGAAGATTATTTAAATTTTTTAGTTTAATCGCATGATTATTTATTTTAGTTTGAAATTTAAATTTGTTTGCTGTTATTCGATATTTTTTGAAGTTCTATTGAATTTAAACTATGGTTATCTAAATAAACAGGCTCTAATTCGAAATCAAAGAGACAATAAACTTTTGAATTTTTAGGTATCATCTTTGAATTTACTTTTATACTGTACTGTATTTTATTATTATATTTTTCAGTCTACATGCTTAAATTAATACTTGATTCATAAACTAGAGAGAATAAATTGTTGGTAGACTACTATCAATAAATGGGATGTTAATTACTTATTGGGAAAAAATGTAAATAAGTATGTAAGCTACAGTACAATAATTAACTTAGGGTATATTAATGTGATATCTAGATCATTCATCATGCATGCAAACAAGTAACTACTATGATTTAGCTTTTAAATTTTTAAATTTTTTATCTAATATTATTTTGTTATGCTTATAAATATTAAAAATATAATCATTTATGTTTAACATATGGTTGATGCAAATATCCATTATAAGATATGATGTGCATAACGTGTATGGCTTTGCCTTGTTAAAAAATATTTTATGAGATATTGAAATATTAAGAGATATGATTGAATATGATTTTATCTCTTACTTATTTTGTATTATCCTCCTAACCTCTATTTAAGAGGGGTTAGGATTAGATGAATAACATCCTAGCCTTTTTTCTATTTCTCTACATAATATCAAAGTCATCCTTTTAACCCTAAAGAGACCTCTTTCTTCATCATCTACATCGAGTCGCAGAAAGAGATTTTGCCAATAACTTTGTATTTCCCCTAAACGGCCTTGACATTGAATTATTGTCTACTGGGCTACTATTCATCATGGTTACTGGTCAGCCATGTATTTATTTTTTATTGATTACTGTTCATCTATATGCTAGTATTGTTCATATCCACAGATTATTGTTCGCCACAGGTTATTGTTCACCATCCACTCCAATCAGAGTTGACCCCACTCTCAACTGCCCTCATAGACTTGTGCCTCGTTGACCTCAATTATCTTTGATCGAGCCAGAGTTAAATTCACCTATTAGATCTTTTGTTTGTCATATTTTTAAAAAAGGATTTGTTATGGTGTTCCCATTCGCTAGATATATAATGTATAAACAAAGCACTGATGAGTGCATTTCAGCAAACAAGGCTCCAACCAACTTAGTGGCCCAAGCCCAATAAAGGCCTCAACCCTACCAACTCATCAAATCGACATTCTTCCATGCCGATATGTCACGTCCCGCTTTCCAAAATACCCAGGAATCGAAACGTGAACAAGCCTGCGACGTATTAGATTGAGAAGAAATATACGCTAATTTTTTTCATTCTTTTCTTCTCAATCCAATACGCTAAGTGTCTAGAAATAAATACAATACAAAGACACAGGTCCCCGATCACAGTTAGCAAGAATATAATAGATAAACTCAGAACAAAATATCCATATCACAAGTGAATATCATCCAAGACATAATATTCGGGTCAAACATGCCCTTATTACAAAACTGAACAAATGAATATTGAAGAAATATGAAATACATTGTTCTGTAGAAATAGAAGGGAAAAGACTACAAAAACAACTAGGATCATCAATTAATAAATTAAAAGACTAGGCTTCAACTTCTTCTTCTGCTCCGTCTACAAGACACTCCTGCTGAGAATCCTCTGGCTCCTGCCGCTGACCCTGTTCTTCCTCTAAGCCTGACGTACACCAGAAAAAACAGGTGTACGTCAGCATGCATGGCACACGACAACAAAAGAAAAGAATGAACGAAAAACCAATGCGAAAAACGATACAATAACAGAAATGACAAAAAACGTGCAACTAGAAATCCAACAAAATCAATCAAGTAGCAAGTCGATCATGCAGCTAGCGATCAGAAATCATCCAAGTAACAAGGTCGTACAATTAGAAGGAATTAATACTTAAAAATATATAACAAAAGACATAGTACATCGAGCAAAATAATCCAAACAAGGAAACTCTCATATATATACCATATGTCTCAAATTATAGATAATTAAATATTAACATCGATTTATGTATGAAAAGAAAAATACAACTGGTCCGTATCCTACAAAAATTCATAGATCATTCAAATAACAAGGTCATGTAACTAGCCATCCTATAACAGGTCACTGGTTCGCATCTTACACAGAGTCAATGCTCATATTATCGGATAACTGACTGTTCACATATCCCCTACGTGCATCCAATCAAATAAATTCATGAACAAAAGTAGCGACACCGATCTACTTTGACCCAACCAACCAGTCCCAGTGGCGACACCGATCCACTGGTGCAAGCCTGGAAGATATATCAATAGCCACATCCGATCACATGAACAAAGACTTCCTCATCCCAACTCTTCTAGTTTTCTAAGTCAACAGCACACAAGCTTCTAGGTCTTATTCATGTCACACATGCCACTATAGTCATAAACTCCTAACGATTCTCAATCACAACAAGTAACAATCAATGCAACTAATCATGTGCAATAATATCATGACATATCAAATAATCAAAATTAAGAATTATAAATCATAAACATCATCTACATAATTCAGAAATATTTCTTTTTCCAAAATAATTTCTCTTAATTTATTTCTCAAAATTAATAACTCCAAAATCTTTAAAATATTCTTTCTTTTAAAAACATCTCAAAATAACCCTTTTTACAAAATAATTTTTCTTTAAACTATTTATCATATTATCATTATTTAAATATTATTCATTAACAAGCCCACACAGTTATCACAATCTTCATACCATAGCATAATTAAATCACAGTATAGTCCAAGCAAATTCATAATAGGTCTAAAAATTGAAACGAAAAGTCAAAGAGAATGGGATCTTGCCTTAAAATCATGTGCAAGCATCTAAAACAAAAAGAAGTAATCTACAAGTACAAACAACACGTTCTTCCTTACCACACGTCGATAATCTCGCCCTCGTGTTGGTATTGTGCTTCACAAAGCTCTCAAAATTCATAAAACAAATCTATGGTTTTTAAGGGGAGAGGGTGGCTGCTAGGGTTCAGAGATATGATAAAAAGAAAAATTTTTGTGAAAACATAGATATTTATAGAGGCAAACCCGAAACAAACTCGTTTGATCTGAACCAGGAAACCTAGTCTGACTGGGAAAATCATCTTTGGTAATTTAGCTGTAACTTTCTCATCCGACCTCAGAATAAGATGATTTAAGATTTGTTGGAAATCTGTTGAAGATACCTACAACTTTAGTCTTTTAAGTTTTTCTAGATTCCAACTGTATCATTGTGTAAACTATAGAAACTCTTAACTGATCATTTTTCTCAGATTTCTCTTCGTGCATGTTTTGTACATTTGCACTCATATATTCACAAATATACATTGAATTGATCTCAAATCAATTCTTATCATACTCAATTATCAAAATATGTTATTTTTAGTATAAAACATATTTATCATTATTTATCCTAAAAAATTTCAAATTTACGGGGTTTTACATCCCCCCCCCCCCCCAA
>NC_033802.1:5178775-5193708 GCF_001876935.1 Asparagus officinalis
CCCCCCCCCCCCCCTAAAATAAATTTCGTCCTCAGAATTAAAATAAGATATATGCACGATATCCTATAGTAATCTGTAAAACAAAATAATACATATAATAGCTGATAATAGAAAGTAAAAAGTATATCAATAATGGACGTAGATAAAAGACATAAAATATATGCAACAATCGTGTAATTATGTATTCATAACAATGTATGCAACAATCGTGTAATTATGTAAAAAGTATACCAATAACTATTATATCATTATACCTGTTAGAATAACCAAATATGATACAAAAACTATAAATCCAATATACATAATGAATAACATAATACAACATATGAACTTTCATGTAATAATTTTCAAAACAATAATCAAATATGGACATAACAGTTAACTAAAACAGTAATGCATAGACTTTTGTATATGGAAAATTGATAAATACAGTAATTGAAATAATTAATGAATAGATAATAAAATACAATATTAAAGTAAAATATACGCAACCTAACAAAAGAAAAACAACTAATAAACACAACCAAATATCTACAATATGTAAAATCTATAACTAAGTTGTATAAACTTATAACACTTATTTCACATACTAAAATAAACTATGAAACTACTGATGAAACGTAAAAGAAATAACTATGTTAACCAATAAACAATATAACCCAAATAACTAATAAATTAATAAAATTAAAGACAACATAAAAAGTCATACAAGAAAAACATATAACTTGATAATAACCAAACAGTAATGATAACAAAACACGTACATGAAAAGTAAAATGTGACCAAAATTATGTGGTAACAATACGTAGAATTAATAAAATAAATACAACACAAAATAAAAATAATTATACTATAACGTGACCACAAACAAAAATTATAATAAAAACATAATAAATACTGAATCACAATAAGTATAGCAATACACAAATTGAGACATGAAAGAAAAATGAGTAAGAATACACTGCATAAAATATAAGACACACCAACTATAAAAATATTACGACTAAATACGTAACCAAAATACAATATGTAAAAACACAAAAATCAAAGCTAACAAACACACACATTGTAACAACCTTTAATAACCCTATACACAAACTATAAAGCCCTAACATCACATACTCACACTGAAAAATAACAACACATATTCAAAGAAAATCATAAGAATAAAATGATATTGATATAATATGATATATGAAAAATACAAAAATAAGAGAAACAAAATAGAAGAGTAACACGATGTAAAACAATACAAGTTAAAATAATAAAAAATACCAATCTAATAAGGAAAAACATAATTGAAGGACTCAATGCATTTAAATAAGTAACAAACAAACTAACAGTATAAAACTCAAAATAAATTAACACATACAAAAATCATATAATTCAATGAAACATAAATGATTACTAACAATACTGACACTCACAAACATACTACTAGATAAGGAAGTATAATATATAAAAACAAAAACTATGAAAGGTAAAATAGGTATATAAGCAAATAAAAACATAAGAAGAGCATAATTTCGTATAATAAATACACCGATATATTTTAGATACACAGTTGATACTAGAAATAATGAATGACTATAAATTAATAAAAATATACATCGTAAATATAATAATCTACATGAATACACTATAATGAAAGAGAATAGTAATTATAAAAGAATGAAAAATAAAACACAACACAAGTAAGCGAAAATAATGAATAGAGAATGAACAATAACTAATAACATAATAAAAGACGTAAAAATCTAAAAATATCATAAAATAAGTACTGAAAAATAACACGCGTATACAATGTATATTGTCACAATGACAAAATAATACATACCGAAAACAAAGCAAACAAACAACAAATGTGTAAATACACTATAAACAAACCATGAATAGATACTATACAAACCCACAATTGCTATTTAGAATAATCTTTTATATTAGTTATAAAAGAATAATAACCAAGATACGAGATAATATAAGAAATATAGATAATTAATAACTCAACTCCAAACTTAACAATATGAATAAATGCTTGAATAATAAAATAGAATTACATATCTCTTAGAAATAATGAAACTAATACGAACATACTAAAATAATCTAACAAGACAAAACTTACTGATAAAAACTATATACTAAAAATGTAAAGGATATGAATATACTGCATATGTAGAATATTAAAATCATGAATCTATTAAAGTATATCACTAAAAATACGAACAATATACAATAATCTAAAACATAAGTAATTAATAGATGATATAACAGAAAAACATGCTCATACACAATTTAGATATGCTAAAATATATTTAAACACAAGAAAATAATCTGAATATCAGATATGCTAAGTAATGAATATATGAAATCTGGAGCAATACAAAACATTTAATGATATGATTTGAACAATTGAAATATATAAGTAATAGTATATATTTTTAATGAAAACACATGATATAACATTGTGTGTGATACATAAAATAATATAATAAATAATGCAGAAATCAATACAAATAAACGATATATAAGTCAACCAAAGAAACATAGTTGTAAAAATAATAACACATATAATAACGACCGGTATAAGGAAAGAGAAATTATAGGAAGAGAGCGTGTAGTTGCGAAGCGACGAGACAAGAACAATGGGAAGCCCCAGAGTCAAAGAGTGATAAGATAGGAACGAAACGAAATCTATCAAGAAAATAGGATAAGGCTCAAGAATAGTCTCACGGATGAAATAATGATATGTATCTAAATTGTTCACTATATTCTCACTAGTAAGGACTCGGGACCGTGACCTGCATGAGCCACCACTAAAACCTGTCATGCTTCGCTTCCCAAAATACTCGGGAATCGGAACGTGAAAGCCTAGTCTTTTAATTTATTAATTAATGATCCTAGTTATTTTTGTAGTCTTTTCCCTTCTATTTCTAGTCATTCGACAAGACCCCACAAAATAAAAGAACGAATGAAAACCCAATGCAAAAAACGATATAATAACAAAAATGACAAAGAAACGTGCAACTAGAAATCTAACAAAATCAATCAAGTAACAACTCGATCATGCGGCTAGTGATCAGAAATCATCCAAGTGATAAGGTCATACAACTAGATGGAATTAATACTTAAAAATCTGCAACAAGAGACGTAGTACATCGAACGAAATCCAAACAAGGAAACCCTCATGTATATATCATATGTCTCAAATTGTAGATAATTAAATATTAACACCGATTTATGTATGAAAAGAAAAATACAACTGTTCCATATCCCACAAAAATTCATAGATTATTCAAATAACAAGGTCATGTAACTAGCCATCCTATAACAGGTCACTGGTTCGCATCTCACACAGAGTCAACACTCATATTATTGGATAACTGACTGTTCGCATATCCCCTACGTGTATCCAATTAAATAAATTCATGAACGAAAGTAATGACACCGATCTACTTTGACCCAACCAACCAGTCCCAGTGGCGACACCGATCCACTGGTGCGAGCCTGGAAGATATATTAACAGCCACATCCGATCACATGAACAAAGACTTTCCCATCCTAACTCTTCTTGTTTTTCTAAATCAATAACACAAAAGCTTCTAGGTCTTATTCATGTCACACAGGTCATTATAGTCATAAACTCCTAACGATTCTCAATCACAATAAGGAACAATCAATATAACTAATCATGTGTAATAATATCGTGGCATATCAAATAATCAAAATTAAGAATTATAAATCATAAACATCATATACATAATTCAGAAATATTTCTTTTTCTAAAATAATTTCTCTTAATTTACTTCTCATAATTAATAACTCAAAAAATCTTTAAAATATTCTTTCTTTTAAAAACATCTCAAAATAACCCTTTTTACAAAATAATTTTCCTTTAAACTATTTATCATATTATCATTATTTAAATATTATTCATTAACAAACCTACACAGTTATCATAATCATCATACCATAGCATAATCAAATCACGGTATAGTCCAAGCAAATTCATAATAGGTCTAAAAATTAAAACAAAATGTCAAAGAGAAAGGGATCTTGCCTTAAAATCATGTGCAAGCCTCTGAAACAAACAGCAAGTAATCCACAAGTGCAAACAACATGTTCTCCCTTGCCACACATCGATGATCTCGCCCTCGTGTTAGTATTGTGCTTCACAAAGCTCTCAAAATTCATAAGAAAAAGATCTAGGATTTTTGAGGGGAGAGGGTGACTGCTAGAGTTCAGAGATATAATAAAAAATAGGAATTTTCATGAAAAACATAGATATTTATAGAGGTAAATCCAAAACAAACTCGTTTGACCCGAACCAGGAAACCTAGTCTGACTGGGAAAATCATCTTTGGTAATTTAGCTTTAACTTTCTCATACGACCTTAGAATGAGATAATTTAAGATTTGTTAGAAATTTGTTGAAAATACCTACAACTTTGGTCTTTTGAGTTTTTCTAGATTCCAACTGTATCATTGTGTAAAATATAGAAACTCTTAACTGATCATTTTTCTCATATTTCTCTTCGTGCATGTTTTGTGTATTTGCATTCATATATTTACAAATATACATTAAATTGATCTCAAATCAATTCTTATCATACTCAAACATTAAAATATGTTATTTTTCAGCATAAAACATATTTATCATTATTTATCATGAAAACTTTCAAATTTATGGGGTTTTACACGATACGAAAGGCAAAGGCGGGATCAGTCGACCCTATCGTCGAAGACGACCCATCAAGGGCACTCGACCATTTACTCGGTGACTCACGAAGATGACTTGATGAACATTCCCTATCGACTAGATTGAGGAATAACCTCCGCCTCAAGTCCCTTCCCCTGAGTATATGTCAGCATCCCAGTCCACCTCGAACAAGCCTTATCTTGATTCTAGCTTGAAGGTTTTCATGACTTGTCAGCTACCCACATGTTTTATTCCACGCTCTCAATCACTTCCTAGAAAATTCGGAGACACCATCTCCCATACCGAAGTGACTTCCCCTCCAGTCACCAGCTACACCTGTAAAGCAAGGGATGACTCAACCTGCCAGTGTGCCTTCTGTCACGCTCTCAATCACTTCCCGAAAAATGCGGAGACACCCTCTCCTATACCGAAGTGACTTTCCCTCTAGTTGTCAGTCGACACCTGTAAAGCGAGGGATGACTTGGATCTTAGCTCGCACTTTGCCATCGCCTCCCTATGCTTGGATGGAAGTGACACATTTATCACTATCATCGTGATATATACAGGTAGACTTCTAACCTCAAAAGGGAGGCTCGCTCTCTAAAAAGAGGAGAATTATCTAAAAAAGAAAAAAGAACACACACAGTTCTTCATATACACAGAGGAGTTCATACAGACCCTCTGTAATGACACATTGTCACCTCAAGAACCACCTCGGTTCCTGACATTCCCCTTCCCCGCTCAAGTTTCACTAATTTGACCATCGGATGAACCACGGGGGAACCGGTCCCCGTCCTCTCACAGGTTCTTCTTGTCTGTGCAACATGGACTTCAGTCTCCAATTTAAGAACCAGGCATAAAGTCGGAGAAGGAGACAGACCCTTCATCAATCTCCTCTACCTCGTCCCAGCGAGGACTCAAGAGGAACCGATCCCACCCCGGATCCGCACATATCCTCTTCTGGATACAATTGACTCTTTGATCCTAGCCATCAACAGGATTATTTGTAAGGAAGGACCATTTATTGTTGGATCCTGAAAAAGATCATTTATCATTGAATCTTTCAAGGAATGATCATTTATTGTTGGATCCTGAAAAAGATCATTTATCATTGAATCTTTCAATGAATGATCATTTATTGTTGGATCCTGAAAAAGATCATATGTTGTTAAATCCTTTAAGGATCATTTGATCGGTTGAGTCCTAGAGGGAATCCGCTAATTTGAAGACGTCCAAGTGAAAGATAAGAAAATCAAGATTCCTTTGAGTTTTTTGAAGCATCATCACAGATTAGAGTGAGTGCACTTATTTATAACAAGCTGGATATGTATGATATACATGCTCTAGCTTGAGGGGGAGTGTTAAATAATATATTATGAGATATTGTTAAGATATAATTGAATATAATTTTATCTTATACATATGTTGTAATATCCTCCTAACATCTATTTTAAAAGAGGTTGTGGTTAGATGAATAACATCTTGGTCTTTTTCTATTTCTTTACATGCCTCAATCATGTCATTATGTATGGGCCCCAATCAATGAATTTAGATGTAGTATGTGAAATTTACTTTTTTATTAATAGAAATTTATAAAGGATAAATTTTCAAAATTAACCTCTTTAGAAATTTATTTTTAAAAATCACCTCTTTAAAATTATTTGCCATTTTTGACCTGGTTTTAACCACCTGGCTAAAACCTGGTTTTAGCCGTTTTAATTCGGTCCTCAAAGAACTTTTTGCCTTTTCATCATCACAATGTGCACACATGTATAAACCATCTCCACCTAAAATAGAAAGTTGATTAATTATAATTGTAGTAAAGTATAGATCGTGGTTTTTCTGAACAATGGCATTCGGGTCCTAACAACATTAATTAATATGTCGGGTTAACAACAATGCACTCCCGCTAAAAAAAAGTATTCATTATCAAATTTCTAAAAATATAGATGACAAAATAATTTAAAAATGTCATGCTTTAAATATAAGAAATTTAAAATGGTAAATATATCACATTTAATGGATGTGATGAGTCAGCTGAAGCTCTCGTTATAGAGTTCATAGTTTTAATTATGCCCCACAAAATATTTGGATACAACCACATTAAGTATTATTATATGTTAAACGTACAAAATTAATTCCTATCAAAATAAAAAACCATAAATTTTAATAATATTACTATTAATTATTTTTATATTTTATTACATACTTAATTAATTAATTTAGATGATAAATAACATTACATTACAATAAAATTAATAGCAAAACATTAGTTGCCAACAAATTAGAAATCTAACCATTAAAAACTGAAATATATAAATCGAAAAATAAAAAGTAGATTTTTTAAAACTACAGTACCTTTCTATGGATGTTAAAATATAAAAAAAACTAAAATATAAAAATAGACAATTTTTAGCTTAAATAAGTACAACTTATTACCTAAAAATATTAGAACTGAAATTGAACAGCTAAAAATTGAACAACGTCTAATATATGCAAAATATTAAGTAAAATACAAAAGCCAAATTTTAAGATCCTATAATTATAAAATGAAATCAAAACTTGCTTTTTAAAGAGATTTCGAAATTGAAATATATATGAACCAAGAAATATATAATAATATATATATTATAAAAATATATGAATCATCATAATGAATCAAATAAAATCAAAACTTATGATTTAGATAGATTTCGAAACCAAAATTTTTCACGAAATAATTCTACTGCAATGTTGTGTATAAGTGGGAAATGAATGAGTTTTTAAAGTAGTTTTGAGAGGTACGAGATTATTTTTTAATTTGTTGGTAGGTAGGATAATTTTGTATGATATAATGTGATAGGAATGGCAGAGAATATTTTTTAATTTGGTGGTAGGTAAGGAACTTTTTCATAATAATTTTTAAGGTAAATTTTTTGAATTCTTGAATTTTGAAATTAAATATTGTAAAACTCATTCATATAGATAAAAAAATTTAATATAAATATATTTTCAAAATATTTTCATCTTTTTAAACCAAAAATTTTGAGAAGAAGAAGTTTACTACAATATTGAGTATAAATGTGAAATTTTCGAGTTTTTATAAAATTGTTGGAAGGTAGGGAACATTTTTTAAATTTGGTGATAGGTAGGATAATTTTTATGATATAATATTGTAGCCATGATGGTAGGTATGTGTATTCCCAAGACTCTATAAATTTTTAGACTTTTTGAAATTCATAATTGACTATTTTAAAAATAATTCTTATAGGTAAAAATTATTAATATAAAGAACTACAATTATTTCAAATTGTAATATATGTATTCAAACATTAAACAAATTAGCTATTACATATATAATATTTAGGTCATAAGATATAAAGCTCTAACCATATGAATAAGGTACAAATGATATATATACTCGATAATCGATATTTCAATGAATATGTTCATGGATTTTGGAGATTCTTTTCGTAAAGGAAAGACTAAAAAATAAGAGGAGAATTGTTAAACTGGCGGAAAGATCATGCTTAGCGCATGCTAAAAGACTAATATATGTTATTGTGTTATCCTGCATTGTATATGATTTTTTTTTTTTTTTTGAAAAGGTATATGATTTTTTTAAGAGTGCTTCAGATGGTGTTTTTTCAAAAAGGGGGTGCCCACATTGATTAGGTGTGAATAAGTGGCGAGGCACTCGAAAATGAAAAACTTTATGGGTACCCTAAAGTTTCATTAGGCTACCAAGGGCTTTGGAGGTGTCATAGCATAGCCCTTCTTTTTTGTTGATTGTAGCTCTATAATTCTAGCAAGGCGAATAAATTTCAAAGAATCAAATGAGTGACTCTTATATAGCGCTTATGATTCTAATCTTCCTTTTTATAAGCATTAGATAACCTTCCATGTACTAGATATATTTATAAAAATGGGAGGAGGGAATTGCATTTTCCTTTTGTTCACTTCCTGGGCTTGCTCTCTTTTTTTCCCATCACTCTATGCACCAAAATACACCATTATGAAATCCACCTTGAGTTGGTGTAGTCTTGTCTAGTTCAAGCTAGGGCTACTCCTACGAGAAACAAGAAACTGCTAATTAGGCTCCGTTTGAATACTATTGTGTTTTACTTGTTTCCATGGTGTTTTTGTCAAAAACAAAACATCATGCGTTTGGAAACCATGGTGTTTTTTGAGCTAAATCATCCTCAAACCAAAAACACAACACTTATTTCAAAACACCAAAAGGTGTTTTACGTTTGGTGTTTTGGTTTTAAGTTTGAGAATGTGTTAATACAATATCTAACATAATATATTAATTATAATTAATATATAGTTATTATCAACATGCTTATTATACTATACTATACTATATTATAGTTAATTTAATATATTAGTAATATTTATTAAATAATATAAAACTATAATAAATAAAATATCTTATATAATAATATAATAATGTATTAAATATCAATATTTAATATGTTAATAATGTATTATATAATAAATAAATAATAATAAAATATAAATAAACTAATATTGATAATAAATAATAATATAATAATATACTATACAATAGTATAATTGTTATAATTTTTTAACTTTTAAAAAATAAATTATAATAAATTAATAATTATAAAATATTATATAATAATAACATATTTAATAATAACATAACAAGATAATAATATTATTATAATAACATATTGTATTGTATAGTAAATGTAATATAATATATAAAACATTAATATATTATGTAATAAATAATATAATTTAGTATAAGTAAAATAATTTTTAATAATAATATAATTTATTGTTAACAAATGTTAATGTAAAATAATATATTCATAATATAATAATATTTATTAATATCACAAATACTAATATGTTATTAAAGTACTGTTAATAAACTCTAACATATTAAAAACTAGGGAAAAATGCTTCCAACCCCCAAAACCCAAGAAAACATGCTCCCCCCCCCCCCCCTCAACGGGTGCTTTGCCCTAAAAATAAATATTTTGTTCTCTGAAAGAGATTAAAATATGTGAAGACCATAATACTCTTCTCTCTCTCTCTCTCTCTCTCTCTCTCTCTCTCTATCATGATGTTACTAATAGTTAAAATGATTGATGGGCATTGTTATTTTATTATTTTTAGTTTTTATTATTTTCGTTGTTGATGAGAGGAACTAACTGTTTTGTTTGTATTAAGAGATTGTTAAGGTTACGAGTTTAATTGTTAAGGTTACGAGTCAATTGTTAAGGTTATGTATCCCTTCTCTCTCTCTCTCTCTCTCTCTCTCTCTCTCAACATTAACAATTAAACCCGTAACCTTAACAATTAAACCCGTAATCTTAACAATTAAACATGTAACCTTAACAACTGACCCGTAACCTTAATAATTAAACCTGTAACCTTAACAATTGACCTGTAACCTTAACAATTAAATAGACAGAGAGAGAGAGAGAAGGGATCCATAACCTTAACAATTGACCCGTAACATTAACAATTAAACCCGTAACCTTAACAATTGACCTGTAACCTTAACAATTGACACGTAACCTTAACAATTAAACTCGTAAGCTTAACAATTAAACACGTAACCTTAACAATTGACTCATTACCTTAATAATTAAACCTGTAA
Organism: Asparagus officinalis; assembly: GCF_001876935.1. Taxonomy (NCBI): domain Eukaryota; kingdom Viridiplantae; phylum Streptophyta; class Magnoliopsida; order Asparagales; family Asparagaceae; genus Asparagus; species Asparagus officinalis. The sequence continues at coordinate 5,189,088 of NC_033802.1, forward strand.
CCTTAACAATTAAACTCGTAACCTTAACAATTAAACCTATAACCTTAAAATTAAACTCGTAACATTAACAATTGACATGTAACCTTAACAATTAAACCCGTAACCTTAACAATTAAACCCGTAACCTTAACAAATAAACCCGTAACTTTAACAATTGACCTGTAACCTTAACAATTAAACTCGTAACCTTGACAATTAGAGAGAGAGAGAGAGAAAGAGAGAGAGAGAGAGAATGGATCCATAACCTTAACAATTGATCCATAATCTTAACAATTAAACTCGTAACATTAACAATTAACATGTAACCTTAACAATTAAACTTCTAACCTTAACAATTAAACTCGTAACCTTAACAATTGACCCGTAACCTTAACAATTAAACATGTAACCTTAACAATTGACCTATAACCTTAACAATTAAATCTGTAACCTTAACAATTAAATCTGTAACCTTAACAATTAAACCCGTAACCTTAAAATTAGACCCGTAACCTTAACAATTGACACGTAACCTTAACAATTAAACATGTAACCTTAACAATTAAAGAGAGAGAGAGAGAGAGAGAGAGAGAGAGAGAGAGAGAGGATCCATAACCTTAACAATTGACCCGAAACCTTAACAATTAAACTCGTTACCTAACAATTAAACTCGTAACCGTAACAATTAAACATGTAACCTTAACAATTAAACCCGTAATCTTAACAATTGACCCATAACCTTAACAATTAAACATGTAACCTTAACAATTAAACTCGTAACCTTATTAATTGAACCCGTAACCTTAACAATTAAACCCATAACCTTAACAATTAAATCTGTAACCGTAACCTTAACAATTAAATCCGTAACCTTAAAATTAAACTCGTAACCTTAACAATTGACCTGTAACCTTAACAATTAAACTCGTAACCTTAACAAATTAAACCTGTAACCTTAACAATTAAACTCATAACTTTAACAATTAAACCCGTAACCTTAACAATTAAAATCGTAACCTTAACAATTGACCTGTAACCTTAACAATTAAACTCGTAAGCTTAACAATTAAACCTGTAACCTTAACAATTGACTCATAACCTTAACAATTAAACCCGTAACTTTAACAATTGACCCTTAACCTTAATAATTAAACATGTAACCTTAACAATTAAACCTGTAACCTTAACAATTAGAGAGAGAGAGAGAGAGAGAGAGAGAGAGAGAGATCATTAATAACCTTAACAATTGACCCGTAACCTTAACAATTAAACTCGTAACCTAACAATTAAACCTGTAACCTTAACAATTAAACATGTAACCTTAATAATTAAACTTGTAACATTAACAATTGACCTGTAACTTTAACAATTAAACCTGTAATCTTAACAATTAAACTCGTAATCTTAACAATTAAACCCGTAATCTTAACAATTGACCTGTAACCTCAATAATTAAACTTGTAACATTAACAAATTAAACCCGTAACCTTAACACTTAAACTCGTAACCTTAACAAATAAAATCTGTAACCTTAACAATTGACCCGAAACCTTAATAATTAAATCCGTAACCTTAATAATTAAACTCATAACCTTAACAATTAGAGAGAGAGAGAGAGATCCATAACCTTAACAATTGACTCGTAACATTAACAATTAAACCCGTAACCTTAACACTTAAACCCATAACCTTAACAATCTCCCAATACAAATAAAACAGTTAGTTACTCTCATCAACAACGAAAATAATAAAAAATAATAATAATAAAATAACAATGCCCATCAATTATTTCAACTATCAGTAACAGCATCATAAAGAGAGAGAAAGAAGGGTATTATGGTCTTCACATATTTTTAATCTCTTAGGTTTTGTGTTTTAGGGGCTCTGAGAACAAAATCTTTATTTTTGAGGGTAAAGCACCCGTTGACAAAGTCTTGGGGGGATGGGGAAGCATGTTTTCTTGGGTTTTGGGGGATGGAAGCATTTTTCTCTAAAAACTATAATATATTATATAATATTAAAATATTTATAATATATTAACTTATTAATAACATACTAGTAATAACATAATATTAACTAATACTATAATAATATAAACTAAATATTATAATATTTTATTTAAAATATATTTTATTATAATTAATATATAATAAATTAATAATTTGTTTAATACTAATGTTATAATGAGTCAAACTAGTGTTGACAAAAAATACTTAACATTGTGTTTTGAAAACATTTTAAGGGAAAAACACAACACCATGGTGTTTTTCTACAAAAACACAATAAGAAAAACACCATGGTATCCAAACGAAGCCTAAAAAGCTTGAAAGCAGTTTACACCTTAAAGCAAACTGATAGTCAAAGAAATACATATATATATGTTTGTGGGCTTCAAAGATTTAAAGGTTGCTATCTAGGAAGCAAAATTGTCCTTGAATTACAAAGCAAGAATTGGTGTCTTTTTCTAAATAGAATATATTAATATTAAAGGAGCATTATCAGAAAAGTAATAATTGTCTCAAAAAGAAATATCATAAAAGTAACAAGCTAATACCCTCAAACTGGTAATTTTATAAGATCGGACAATAAACAAAGCAAGCACAACAATAGAAAGTGTTTATTTATCAAGACTTTCCTAGCAACACTTTAGCAAGACTTCTTTCGCTTTGATTGTTTTGGATTTGGAGCTTGGAGGAAAGAGTATGTTTAGTCTAAGTTTTTGGATAGGTTTTTTTAAGAGGATAGGGGAAGGATTAGAATGGTTACAACTTGGATATAATTTTTAATTAATAAGGGAAGGGGATGGAAGGGTTAAAAAGGGGTAAATTCACTCAATTTCTTAACCCTCCTAAAGTGGATGGATTGGGTGGGGACGAATTGAATTTTAAGTGAATTGATCATGTCAGTTCTCTTCTCTTTCCATTTACTACTCTAAACAAATATAAATTAGTTAAATTACACTCCTTCCCTCTTCATTCCCCAGTTGTTTGTCCATACACAATTTATTTCTATTGATGTTAGTTTTCTAGCATGGAATTATATATGGATTATGTGGGGTGTTAGGGTCCTCAATTTTCTTTAGACCACTAGGCTCTGAGCAGCGAGTTCCATCCTACACATGAATATCACCTAAGAGGTCGGAGTTAGAATCTCTGGTAGTTTCTCCAATGATCATTTCAGTAGAGAGCTTGAGTCGAGAAATATGAAGATAGTGTATTTTTTAGGCAAGAGATTGTTTACCCTCAACAGTAGACATCAGCCTCTTTATTATAGCAAATTCAAAGGGTAGATGGGTAACTTTGACTGAGTCAAACAAGCGGCTTAGTCGTCATCTACTTCGCAAGTGTTGGCCGCAGAAGGGAATGAGTCACACATGCGTTTAATGTGAGTGTGACAGAATGTGCGTAGTGTTGGCGAGGTTCGATAAGCCATAAAAACTTTCGAGGCTAGAGAAACGATGACTCTGATCATTCATTTAATGTGATGACAATTGCTTGTTGGTAGGGGCCTGAGGATGCACCGCCTCTAGACTCGGCTTGGCGAGAGGGTTGACAAACGACGCCTTTTGTTTTCGTTTTTACGAGTGAGCCGATAAGTATTGCCTTTTTAGTCGGTATCGAAGGTTGTCGGCCCAGCCTTATGGAGTGAAGAGGAGCGCGGTCGACTCGAATAGTATGGGCCGATAAGTACCGTCATTTTAGTCAGCCTCGAAAGTTGTCAGCCCGAACTTAATTTAGAAAGGGTCGAGTGCTGAAGTTGTTTGAATTGTCCTTCTCATAGTATAGCTGGGACACGTGTCAGCACTTCAAATGGGGCTAACACTTGGCTATTTGTGTGATATAACAATTTCATAACACTCCTTTTGTCTCCTTTCCCTTCTCGTGGGTTTAATTCAATCATTCCCCCCTCACCCTACCCTCTTCTCTATCCAAACCTACCCACACCTTTAATTCTATATTTGGGACATATATTTAGAGGGGGGAGTCAGAAATCAATTTGTAATTTTGTGGGATCCACATGCCCCATAAGATGACTTTCTTGAAGGTGTGCCATATCTTTCCTCTAGATGAGTGAATCAGAGAATCTTCACTACTTCATTCTTTGATGTTTTATCATAAAACAAAAAAGAATAAGGAATAATATTTGTAGTGGCCTATAGCACACATTAACTTAATCAAATTTTCATACAGTACGCATGCAAACTAATATTGAACTTGAATCCCCTATAGTTCTCATACGTGGGAGTTTGAAGGAATAGAAAATTTTCATTTCTTCCTCTTTCAAATTTCATTTCATCATATATCAAAAACACCAGGTCAGAATTTGGCAACCCCCTTTTCCATTAAAAGTAAATTAGCGCACCAAAGTGATGCAAGAGAGCAAATAATCCAAGGGAATAAAGTTTCTTCTCAGAGTCGCTCTTGACAAGAAACGAACCTGCCTTTATTTCCATTCACTCTCCTCAAGCAAAAGTCGTCCGCATTCCTCAGCTCGTCAATTTTGCTTCATTCTGACTTCGCTGCCATTCTTCTAGCATGCTGATTAAGACACGATAACATTGCGGCATTGTGGATATTATATAATCTTTAGTATGATAAGCAATTGACTGTGACACAAAAAAAAAAAAAAAAAAAAAAAAGGG
>NC_033802.1:5193718-5211629 GCF_001876935.1 Asparagus officinalis
AAAAAAAAAAAAAAAAAAAAAAAAAAGAGGCGAAGCTAGCGTCTAATTCTGACTAACAATGAAAGATTAATCGCACGCTTTGATGTCTAATCGAAAATGGCGTGGATGCGAGTAGCACCTACTAGCAAGATATTTTCGCGTAAAGATGAAATGTTTACTAATAATTGGTCTGTTAAAAGAGAGATTAATGAAGCAAACACATTAATCGCGATTTCGCGCAGGCGAAAAAATGGCCAACATAATCATTGATCCAAGAAGCATGCCTATCTTTCCATCCAAATTTACATCAAATATTACTACTTTCTGTCGCTGAGTGGAAATGCATCACATCAAGAACTTAGTCCCATTACTTCACCATAGATTTGAGTTGATATCTACCATTATTGCTTTCAGGAGGAATACGTAACTAGCTCTTAACAGTCACATCATCATGATGCATCTGCGTCAGTTGCCACTCTAAGTATCACATCATAATCACTACATGGTAACTCTCAATATAATAACAGACGTGTATCTGCAAAACGATGAGAGAGAGAGAAATAAATGAAGAACATTTTTCTGTGGAATTCAATCTTCATCCCCACCTTGAATGTTTTCAATTGTAATGTGTACGCTGTTCGTGTGCAAGCACTTCCAAATTTTGGTAAAAATTTAGTATTGTTTCGTGCGCATGCTTGTGCTTGTACCGAGACTAAATGTTACATAAGTTCCTGTTTTGAGTGTGAGTTAAAATTCTCAACCTTCACCATAAATTCAGAGCTTTGTGCAGTCAAAGGCACCTTTAATATGATCCAGAGAAATCCAGGTTTATATCCAACGGATCGCGTATTTAAAGAGAATAAAGAAAATACCTTTGCCTGAATCCAGGATTCTGCGGTTTTGGTGCTGTAAAAGGAACTTTTTATCAGTTTCAAACCTCTGGAAAAATAAGTTCCAAGCTTTAGTCATCACCTCATTTCTCCGCAAGATGCTACCAGCACTGCAACAACAACAACAACAACAAAACAAGGGGTCTTCAACAAACCACAAAACCAAGAGGAAAAAAGTGGAGCATACCAGAAAACAAGAATTTCATGAGTTTCATCTCAACAACTAGAACAAAATCTTCTGTACTCTGCTTAGTATTACTTCCGTGGTGGAGAAAATGAGCACTTTTTGTTACTTTTTCATTGCCATATTTGTACGAGTTTCAATTAGAGTGTTAAGCGCACCTCAAGTCCCAGCTATGTTCATTGTTGACTCTTTGGTTGATAATGGCAACAACAATAACTCGATCGCTTCAGCAAAGGCTAACTTCCATCCTTATGGGATTGATATCTTTCAAGGACCAACTGGGAGATTTTGTAATGGGAAGGCTGTGGTAAATGCACCAAGTAAGTTCCTAATCATCAGACTTTAGACATAAAATAAGCTCAAAATTTTCAGTAATCCTAGTGTGATAACCATTATTTATGTGCCTTAAAGGAGATCTTTTGGGAATTCCATATCTTCCACCATATACAAGTACTTTCCTCAATGGAACAAGCATTGCTCGCTGGAGTTAACTATGCGTCAGCAGCTGGAGGTATCCTTGATGAATCTGGCCAACTTTTTGTCCCTCTATTCTCTTCACAAATACTCTAATCCCTCTGTTCTCTTAAATGAACACCCCCCCACATGGATGCTTTTCATTCGCTGGAGATGAAAATTCTAAAAATATGACCAGGACGTTGTGTCCTGTTCTCCCACATGGATGCTTTTCATTCAAAACGTTTGAGATTTTCCAATAGTTCGGAGGGGTTTAATTTAATCTTCAAGGTTTATGGAAGATTTGTTCTGACAAAATTACACTTCTCCTAACTTCTGCACTCTGAAACTTAATGTAGTATATCAGGGACAGGGTACAGTCCGGGACAACAAGTGCTCAACTATGAAAGTAACACGAACCAAATGTGGTCTACCATGCCAGAAGCAAACCTGAGCCGATCTATCTCTAAGTCCATCGTCATGCACTTTATTAGTAGCAATGACTGCATCAACCACTACCTGCAGCCATCTCTGTACCCTACAAGTTCCAACTACACCCCTCAGCAGTATGCCAATCACCTCCTCAATCACTACACAAGACAATTACTGGTGAAGGACAAACACAACTTTTAACCATGGGTCAATGGTGGACAGGCCCCTGTACTATAGCCCAAATTGCGAATAGACCCACGTAGCTATTGCTACAGATAAAACCCCTGTACTCCAATTGCGAATAAGACACCCTAGGTAAAAAAATTCTCTCTTTTACCCTCAGGAGGTCTATTTGTCAAAAAGCAATGTCCTCTTTCTCTGAGGGTAAAAGAGTCGGAGAAGTTCACTTAAGAGGGTCTATCCACAATTGGGCGTAAGCACAGGGGGTCTACCTACAATTAAACCTATAACATTGTGAATCCAAAACACTAGACAATTAATGGTAGAGAACAAACAGAATTTTTAAACATGAGTTAATTGCCTATTGTTCTATCAACCAATTGGCGAAGAAACAGGTGGAACATCTAGGGTTTGGGACAGACCCCCACACGCACACACAACCCACCACCCCCAGCCCCCGTTTTTTTTTTTTGCTTCTGCCTCAAGAGGTCTATTTGTAATCAAAGAAAATTCATTTTCTATTTATCTGAGGCTAAAAGAGTAAAAAAGAACTACAGGGTTGGGCGATAGTACAGAGGGTCTATCCTCAATCAACCCTTGAAACATTGTGAATCCAATACTGTATTAACTCCAGGTAATCCTAACGTTACAGGCTCTATACAACTTAGGACTGCGGACATTTTTCTTGACAGGAATTGGCCCCCTTGGGTTGCACCCCTAACCAGCTGGCAAGTTGTCAGGCTCCTCCTGATTGTTGTGTCGACAAGGTGAATCAGATGGTTGGTTCTTTCAACGCCAGACTCAAGAGTCCAAGTCCAGCAACTGAACAGAAACCACACAGAGGCCCTTTTTGTCTATGAAACAACTATGTTGCACTGGATGATATCATAAACAAACCTAGTAATTACGGTATGTTCAAAAGACACTAAAGGTTTTTGGGATTTAAGATATTGGTCCCCTGGATTATCAGTACTTTGAAATAGGTTTCCCAAAGTTGATATCTAAGAAATAATCCGCCAAGGATCTTTAAGTTAGAGCAAACAACTGCATGTTAATGTCTTATGTTAATATCTAACTTAGTAGGGTTATCTATCCCCACCAAGACCAACCCTACCTTAGTTAACTCTCCCTCCCTCTCTCCCCTTTCCTCCTCCCTCTCCAGCAAGAGTGGCAATGACAGCTAGCTAGCGGTGGCCGACGACGACAATAGCGGTCAGGACAAGTGGTTGACAATTTATGGCACATAGTAGCTGTAAACGTTTGGTGTCGCCTGAGCTCAACAGTGCCACACAGGAAGGGATAGTGTCAATAGTTGAAGGCACAACAGAAATAACAAACAACTGTTATCTTTTTATTTGATGTAGCTTAATGGGTTTGGAGGAGTTATTTATAAATGTCAACATTTTGGGACCTATTTCAAAATACCAATGATTTTTTGGGATCATCTAGTTCATGCTACTGATGACTGAACTTGACAGCACGATCATAGACCAAGAGTCTTGCGGGCTCGGGAGGAATCAAGGACAGATACAGTGCCTACCTTTCATTAACCTTGTAGCGACCACAACCAGCATGTTTTCTAAGACGCATTCCATCCAACAGAAGCTGTGAACTTGATCCTAGCCCAGCGAGCATTCACCAGACCTTCTGACTGTTATCCGATCAATATTCAGCAGATGACGCGGCTATAGGATGGTCTTTTTTCTCATAGTGCTAGAGTTTGCTCATCAAGCTGTGGACTATCAATTTCTAAAGACAAATATTGAAGGCATAAAAAAATGTAGTCGGTCAGTATGAACGATCTACCAATAACCACTTTAGTAAGGCTTAGAAAGTAGAAACAGACCAAATTTTTCCGAGGCTAGTGGGGAATCTGCATAGCTAGATAATTATGAGAAAATTCTAAGACCACCAACAAACAACCACCACCAAGCCTTTATCCCAAATGTTTCGGGTCGGCTACATGAATCATATTTTCCATTCTAAGACCACCAGTCAAAAAAAAACTTATTCAGACAGCAGAACTAAAACCTCCTAACAGAAATTTCTACAGACATATACTCAAAGGTAGTAACACCAGCATTATGTTCTTTTGCCAAGAAAATGGCACGTAAGACATAATCACTGATGATTACTGCACGATAAATTCTACATGACTCTTACATGGGCACGCAAATTTTAGGATTTTAATGTGTATAACATTTGGACACTATTGGATGCTCCAATATTTCAAGATGTATCCTCTTCCACTTCCATTTTTATGCTTTCATTTAAAGTATATCAACTGTTGAGCTCGTGAATTAATTCTTAAACAAACATTACGACACCATGAATCCAAAGGTTATTTTGATTCTGATTATTTATGCATGCTTGCATGTATTGCATAAAAATATAAATCATGAAACAAATATAAAGTTTCAACCTTCTGAAGGCCGCATGCTTAAAGCGGATTAAAAAAGTTGAAGTATCACAGCAGTGAATCTTTATTTATTCCATGAAAAGGCAATTCAACCTGTGGGGTTTTGGTGCAAGAAAAAAAACCTTTTAACTTCAAACCTCAGGGAAGATAGGTTTCAAACTTTTGTCCTCCATCTTATTTGTCCAAACTCCAACATGCAACCGATACTGCTGCATCAAAACGAAACACATAACTGCAAAAAGAAAAGAACCTTTAATAAACCACAAAGACCAGGAGTAAAACAGGGAAGAAAAGTATACCCAAATGCAATAATTTCATGTGTTCTTTGACTGCTAGCCATTTCACAAGAAAGCAACTTCTCTAGTCATCAAATATCCTGTCTATGGAAACTACACAGAAGTCCTTCCTGTCTACGGAAACAACCGTGCTGTACTTGGTGATATCCTAGACAGTCCTAGTACTTATGGTATGTTCTGAGAAATTACTGCACTACACACTAAAGCTTTTCAGGAGTCTAGATATTGGTCGCAGGTTGCCCAAATTATCAGTATTTTGAAATAAGTCTCCAAAGGTTGATATACATAAATAATTTCTAGCAGCAAGAGTTTAAGGCATAATGGAAAACAACAAACAACCATTAGCTTTATAGTTTAAAATACCAGATTTTAGTTAGAGGGGCCTATTTGTTGTAACTTAAAAGTTTTTGGAGGACTTATTTCTAAATATCAACAGTTGATGACCTATATCAAAATATTCATCTAGTAGATGTTATTGATGACTGAACTTGACAGGTTTCACAGTCATCTAAATATTCAAAATACTGTGCCTACCTTTCATTACTCCTTGTAGAGATCGCAACCAGCATGTTTTCTGGGACGCATTTCAGGCAACAGAAGCTGTGAACTTGATCCTAGCCCAGCGAACATCCACTGGACTGCCTTCTGACTGTTATCCAATCAATATTTAGCAGAGAGCTAAGCTATCGATGGTCTTGTTATCATAGTGCTAGAGTTTCCTAGAAGCTACCTTATATTTAGGATTAATTTACTTAAACTACCTTATATTTCCAATTTATACCTAAACCACCTACAAAGTTAACCTCTCTTCCAATTAACCACCTGAAATCCCGAAAGTACCCTCACTTGATCTCACATGTAAAGCACGTGACCTCTCTTGTAGATGCTCTGCAAGCTTCCCAATGTTCCCGTGTGAGATTAAGGAGGGCATTATTAGAATTTTAGAAAAATAAAGTGAGGTCAGGTTGTTGATTGGAAGAAAACTAACTTTGTAGGTGGTTTAGGTATAAATTAGAAATATAAGGTGGTTTATGTAAATTTACCCTAAATATAAGATTGTATCCACGGGAAAAAAATCGTGTTTCTAAATGCAAGTTCTAAAAAGGCGTAAGTAAATATGTAGATCAGTACGAACAATCTACCAGTAAACATTTTAGTGAGGTTAAGGATGCAAAACAAGTCACATTTTGTCCAAGGCAATAATGAAATTAGAGCTAAATATTTTACGCAAGCCATGTAGATAAACAACTGTGAGAAAATTCTAAGACTGGTGAAGACCCTTATTCAGACAGAAGAACTAAACCCCCCAACAGAAATTTATGACGCATCCTCAAAAGTAGTAGCATTAGTTGAGCAATATGAGACATGATTATTAATGATTGCAGGATGATAAGTTCAAAATAACACTATGCGGTTCAAATTTTTTGTAAATTCTTTAACTGCCATTTATACATGGAAATGTCGTATTATTCTTCAGATATGACATTAGCATCCTTTCTGTTCTATCTATATTTGATGATAGAGCTACTGAAAGTCTCAAGAAACTGGTGGCAGCAACATTAACAAATGGTTGTCAGCTAACTGCAGATTGACAAAACAATTTAAGTTATTTGCTGTAAGTGAAAGGATTCAGGAGACTTATATTTACAAGTCTTATAAGGGACCTAATTCAATACAAACATAATTTTGGGGACCAATATCATAGAACCCTATAAATTACTTGTTCACTCAAAATTGTTTGGGATATGAGGTTCAGAGGGAAGAGAATGTTTAATCAAATTGCTTTAATTTCTATATTTTGGGACATCAGAGTTTGAGGAACAAACAGTTAAAACTCTTATCTCCGTCACATACCTAGAGTAAGTCATGAAACCTTAACTGCTAAATCAGTCTTGAATGAGCTATCATTTAACAAAAAGAAACATAATGAATAATATTTGTACTCTCCTCACTCACTTCAACTTAGTTAATTTTTCATGTTACAAAACAAACCAACAAATATTGAATTAGAACTTTCCTTAATTTTCATAGTAGGTGTGAAGAAATTAAGAATTTTTACTGCTTTGTTTATCTCCAAATTCACAAACCAAACACAACAAATGACCAATTTAAGTTTAACATCTCCACTTTCCTTTTGACTCTAAATTAGCACTAATAGAGTGATGTAAAAGAGTAATCCAAGTAGATGAAATTTCTTCTCATAATCATCATCTCTTTGATCAGTCTTTAGTGTGATAAGAGATTGATTGTGACAAAATAGGTGGATCTAGTCTTAATTTTGACTAAGAAATTGAAGATTATTCATATTAATTAGATGTCTAATAAAAAATACTGACTAGCAAGATTGTCTTCAGTGTGAAATATTATTTCTATTTCACTAATGAAAGAAAATCATTAATTCACAGTTTCTTGAAACATATTAATAGATGAAAAAAATGTCCAACAGTATCTAATTTTGACAACAAAAAAAAGGTGGAACTAGCTTCTAACTTTGACTAAGAAATTGAAGATTAATCATATTGATTAGATGCTTAATAAAAATAGCAGCTAGCAAGATTTTCCTGAGTGAAAAATAAAATATTATTTCTGTTTATTAAAGAAAATTTAATGAAAGGAAATCATTAACTCATAGTTTCTTGTAACATATTCATAGGTGAAAAAAATGGCTAACAGAATCAATGATCCAAGAAGCATGCCTAAACTTTTCCATCCAAATTAAAATCAATATTGCTTTCTATACTGAGTGGGAATGCATCTTATCAAGAATTTAGTTTTATTTTCAACAAAAATTGGGTTGATATTTACTTCCATTGCTTTAAGAAATATAACTTGCTCTTAACATCTACATAACTTGCTCTTAACATCTACATCATCATGATGCATATCAGCTACCGCACCAAGCATGACATCATCATGATGCATGTCAGTTACCACACCAAGTATGACATTGTAAGCATGAGTTCATGATATGTGTGCGCGTGCGCGGGCTGGTAGGAGGGCATGAGCGCGTGCATGCTTGCGTGTGTGCGTGTCTGTGTGTGTATTCGTGTGTGTGGGTGTGTGTGCAGGTGTGGGTGTGTGTCCGTGGGTGTGAGTGTGTGCGTGGGTGTGCACGTGCATGGGTGTGGGTGTGCGTGCCCATGCGTAATTGGAACATATATATCTTAAACAAGGCCAGCAAATCAATGATGGGTGAATAAATTAAGTATATATCCTTTTCTACTAAATTCAGTCTTCCTTCCTACATGTTGAGTGAAATTGTTTATAATTTTTGTATGTATGTTGTTTGTGTGAGTAATTTTCTTTTCATGTGTATTTTTGTGTGTATATATGTGTTTGTGTATAGGCATCTGTCGTGCTAAACCAAAATTATTAGTGTAAGTTTCTGTTAAAGTTATAACCATCAACACTCACCACAACTTCAAAGTTTTGTTACAACAAATGGAACCTTTAACATAATAAGAAAAGTTACCCACGTTAAAATCTACAGGCCATGTGTTTAAAGAGGATTAAAATAAATATCATTGCGTGGATCAGGATTTCTGTCCACAAAAAGGACTTTCATCCTGTGGGGTTTTGGTGCAAAGAAACAAACCTTTAACAGTTTCAACCATCAGGAAAATATAGGTTTCGAAGTTTTGTCATCATCTCATTTCTCCAAACTGCAACATGCAATCAGCACTGCTGCATTAAAATGAAACGGATAACTGCAAAAAAGAACAAGAATCTTTTAAAAAAACCACCAAAACAGGAGCAAAACAGGGTTAAAGTATACCAAAATGCAAGAATTTCATATGTTCTTCAGCTGCTAGCCGTTTCATAAGAAAGTGACTTCTCTAACCATCAAATCTCTAACAGTCAATATATTATGAAAAACTAGAACAATAATATCTTGTACTCTGCTTCATATTCAGCTTCTCGAGAAGGAGAAAATGAGCATGATTAGTTGTTTCTTTGTTGCTAATTTTGTACTAGTACAATGTTCAATTAGGGTGCTCAGTGCACCTCAAGTCCCAGCTATGTTTGTGTTTGGTGATTCTTTGGTTGATAATGGCAACAACAATTACTTGAGCTCTATAGCAAAGGCAAATTAGTATCCTTATGGGATTGATTTCTTTCAAGGACCAACTGGGAGATTTTGTAATGGAAAGACTGTGATAGATATGTAAGTTCCTGATCATCAAACTTTGGGCATGAAGTAGGCTTGAATTCGATGAACATGAACAATTTTTTTATGCTAACAAAAAATTAACATTCAGTGGCAACAATCCTAATGGGAAATATGGTTTATGTTGCTTCTCAGGTGATCTCCTGGGGCTTCCGTATCTTCCACCATATACAAGTCCTTTCCTCAATGGAACAGCATTGCTTGCTGGAGTGAACTATGCTTCAGCAGCTGGAGGCATCCTTGATGAATCTGGCCAATTCCTGGTACTAACGTTTCCTCCCTCTATTCTCTTGATTGTGATAGTATTCCCTTCCTCTCTTCTTTCTTTTCTCTGAACAATGAAAAGGATTGTCAGCTGTTGCTTAAGGATGTAGGCCTTGCTTTGAAACTCATTAGATTTGTGTTTGTGACTGTTAATTATATGTGCTTCAAATCTGATATATGTTTGTGCTTTTCATAAATATTCTCTCTTTAAACTCATCTACTCTAAAAAGTTATTTCTAACATCAGGCGCAGAGATATAGCCTGAGGCAACAAGTGCTTAATTTCCAAGACAACCTGAACCAACTGAGATCCCTGATGTCAGCAAAGAACGTGACCCAATATCTCGCTAGGTCCATTGCCATGTTCGTTATTGGAAGCAATGACTACATCAATAACTACTTGCTGCCACCTCTGTACCTTACCAGATTCAACTACAACCCTCAGCAATATGCCAACCTCCTCCTTAACCACTACACTAGACAATTACTGGTAAAGAATAAACAAAACTTGTAAACATTGTGAACCTAATATGTTCTTTAACTCTTGGTATTCCTATTGTTCAGGCACTATACAGCTTAGGACTTCCGGAATTTTTCTTGACTGGAATTGGCCCCTTGGGCTGCATCCCTAACCAGCAAGCAATGGGTCTAGCTCCTCCTTATCGTTGTATTGACCAAGTGAATCAGATGCTTGGTCCGTTCAACGTCGGCCTCAAAACCCTAGTCCAGCAACTAAATAAATATCACACGGGAGCGATCTTTGCCTATGGAAACACCTATGGTGCCCTTGACGAAATCATAAATAACCCCAAAACTTTTGGTATATGTTTAAGACCCACTGTACAACATACTAAAGTTTCTTCATAAGACTATCGAATAGACACTACTGATGACGGAAATTGACAGGTTTTACGGTCATCGACCAAGGATGTTGTGGGCTGGGGAGGAACCGGGGACAGATAACATGCTTACCTTTTGCCATTCCTTGTAGAGATCGCAACCAGCATGTTTCTGGGACGCATTCCATTCAACACAAGCTGTGAATTTGATCCTAGCCCAGCGAGCATTCACTGGAACGCCTTCCGACTGTTATCCATTCAATATTCAGCAGATGGCTCAACTATAGGATGGTCTTTTTTACTCATAGAACTAGAATATATTGATTTGCGAAGTTATATGCTGATTTGTGAAGTTATAGACTATCTGTTTCTAAAGAACTTTGACGGAAATAAATAAATATGTAGATCTGTTTGGTATTCTACAATTCTGCCACTTTTTAGAAACAAATAAAACCTTCTCCAAGTCAGTAATGAAATTAGAGGTAATGGTTCAGAGAAATCCATATAGCTAAACAACTACGGAAAAATTCTAAGACTAGCAGTTGAAAAACTGAATCTGAGAGCAAGTAAACCTCACAACGGAAATTTCTAAACATGTATCCTCAAAGGTAAACACTATTATTATGTCCTTTTGCCAAAATAATGCAATGCGAACATAATTACATATGATTATGATATGATAAACTCTAAATAACTCTATGCAGTTCACTTTTGGTAAACTTTTTAATTGCCAGTTATACACGGAAATGTCGTATGGTTTTCTTCAGATATGATGATGATAAATTTATAATAATAAAAAAAGTTCTGCACAGTTACACTTTACATACCATGGCCCCTCTGAGCATTAGCATCCTTTGTGCCCTCTCTGTCATTGATCATAAGTAAGCAAGATACGAGCTGCTTGAGGTCTCAAAGGAACTAGTGATGCTAGCAGTTCTGAAGGTCGCTGATCGTTGCCGGAGGTGGCCAAGTGTTGGCTAGTAGCAAAAGATGAGGGGACGACAGAGACATAACGAAAATAGCAAATGGTCATTAGCAAATTGGAGGTCAAAACAAGGATTTAAGTTCTTCGGTGGAAGATTTATTCTATAAATCCATCTTCTGAAGGAACTAATTCAAACATAATTAAGGGACCAATATCATAAAAAACCTATCAAAGGCAAACAGAATTCAACATACACACCACTTTTACATAATGAAGAAAAGAATATAACAGTAGTTGATGCGTTGCACTCAAAAGCAATATTCAAAATTTGATCTATTTACAATCTAGCTAAGTAAACAAAATACCTGGAAATATCTCCAAACATTACAAACAAAATACCTGGAGATATCTTGAAACATTGCACACCACTTTTAACTTTATGAGGAATAGAATATAATAGTTGATGTGTTACACTAAAAGCAATATTCAAAATTTGATCTAATTACAATCCCGCTGAGAAATCAGCAAAATACCTAGAAATATATAAGAACATTGCATGAATTTATAGAAGACAACACTACAGGATGGTTAGTAGAGTTTATCCTGATAATTTGTATCCACTTCTTTCAGTAAAAAAAAATGCGTCTGCAATTAAATTTTCAACAGGGTTGGATTGACAATAACGCAATGCTTCTCTATACCGATCCATCTCAAAAGTATGCAACTGCCTGAATGATCAATTGGTTTTCTTGTCACCTTCGGTACTCTCGTCGCCGTTCTGAACGGCATCTGAGCTGGAGGTGATCACGCTCTGGTCCTCATCTTCCCCTCCAAAACCAAACTCATTGACACGCTTATTATCAACTGGATATACCCACCTCTGATATAGATATATCAAGAAAATAACATCTGCAGAACCCAAAAAGAAAGAAAAAAATTCAAAATAAACTTTGATTTAACTGACAAAAGTTTCTTTCACATCTTCCAACTTAAAATAATGGAGTGGAGCTACTATTCATTGATCTCTGTCCAGTGGGGAGTTGGTACATCAAGAGCTTTATATCCTTGAATCGATGTGCACAAGGGTTTAGGGATTAGTACACTAAGCAAGAGTTATTCTCTCCTTGGTATCAACTACCCGGTGCACATGGACCATTTAATAGCTTTTTCGTGAGTTGCTACAAAAGCTTAGATGGTAAGATTATACAATAACCATAAACAAGTTGGAAAGTTTAGTCGAAATGGTTTTGAGGCTATGGAAAGTAAAAAGGAAAAAAGAAAAAGAAAAACCCACCATCACGAAAAACTGAAAGACGATGTAGAATTGGCATCTTGATGACAAATGCAAAGAGATCGTCAATGATTGTGTTCAGAAATTTGTAGGTCATCTGTCTCCATGGCAGATGTGCAACTGACTTCAGCTTGTAGTTTATAAATAGCTGGGGGCACATCATGATAAAACCTGGAAATCATACAAGCATAAGCAGAATTAGTAAATTTAGAATAGTGTTGGATTAACAGTACTCTTCCAAACAATATTTATCGGGAGGTTAGTATGTTGGTCAATATTATGCGACTTTCAATATAATTAATAGTAAAATGCTGACAAACCCTGGATATTATCAGCATGTGACCTTCTCCAAGTTGAATATTCAAAGGTGAAAGACCCCCAAACTTTTTTAAAGCTTACAGCAGTCCCCTTTTACACCATGTTATAGGTGTGGGTCTGTGGCTGTTTTTTAAAATAATATTGCAGACCAGTAGAATGGCGGTCAGACCCTATCATGGATCTTGTTATGCTACCAAATAATGGAAAATCATATAAACACAAGTATTCCAACAATGAGAATGTCCCCTAGGGCATTTACAATAAATTTAAGCAAGGATCCAGTTCTTATCAAAATGCAAAAGAGGACTTACCAAACATGTATACGCAGCTTGTGAGAGATGAAAGTATCCAAGAATACCAGCTTTTGTGCCTTTCATACATGAGCGAATAGACAGAAGAGCAAGCAACAAGAAGCAAAAGAACATAAGATAGATATTTCATGGCAAGATCATCGTACTCCTTGGTTTTGTTCTTTGCATATGAATCATGATCTCGAAATCTCAACATCGGTATTCTTCCGCTTCTATCAATCTGATAAGATTAACAAAACATCAGAGGGGATGACCAAAGAATTTGTACATGCTTAAAACTTTTTTACCGTCATCAAACATGTAGATTAAACAGTAGAATAGAAGAAACTTGAACACTTATTGATGAAAAATAAAAATCAAAGTAAATAAATAAAATCTCCAATAAGGATAAAGTTCAGATGTTTCTATGCATACCATTGTTAGGAAACTAAATCCTAAAAAATAAGGAATTGAAAAAGAAAAATCAAATTTCAGTGGCAGTTGTGAGCAGAAACTTAAACACAAGCTTGGCCTCTTTCATCAGAAATATAAGCACCTAATGCAGATTTTATACAACATAACTAAAACCATAACTGCGGCAAACACATTTAGATGTACCTCAGACAAATTTTCTTACTTTGAATGTTCTAGGTACCAGCAAGAAATAATTTTATAACTCTAGGTGTTACTTATGATTAAGTTGAATCGCCTAGGATCAATATCTTGCCAAGATCTAGAAAAGAAAACAGCTAGTTATAGCATACCTCAATATGCATGGCTTTGCCAATTTTCCAAAACTCTATACAGCAACCAACCCCTGAACTGGCAAGGATCATCCAAGATGTATCATTGTCAAGGAGGTATAAGAAAACGATTAGCTGACTAATAAAGCTCACGACAACTGATTTTGCTGATAATCCTTCCATTGACTTGTTTTTATTCCAAAATTGGATATCTGCAAGAACCAAGACAAATAACAGTCATTCAGCCTACCATAAGAAGTCACATATAACACTAATGAGAAAACAAAGCTGAGTCTATAGACTACATATGAAGTCACATATAACAGTCATTCAGCCTACCATTCTTGAATGCTAAGAAATCAAATAGAGAGTGTAGCAGAGATACGGCCATGGTTACTACCAGGAGGTATGGATTTCCCTCCAAGAAAACCCTCTGCAAAAAGTGGAGTGAATCAAAACCTCATTAGCTTTGAGTGCTTAAAATCAAGTTTGAACATATTCATGTATAAAGATAGTCTAATAGAAAGAAAAAAGAAAAGGGTAAAATGACAACAAAGAATGTTCCAAAATTAGGGAATAACTATGACCAAATACAGAAGTAAATAGGCCAAGGCTATAGTGCATGTTGTAAAATCAGGGTATTTGAAAGAAATGCAGTATACTGTCATCTGCAAGTTCATGCATGCTAGCTTACGTTGGGTTGACCAAAAGACCAAAGAGGCGTGTTATGGGAAAACATATTTCCTATAAGACTTTCCCCTTTTTTTCTTTTTTTTCTTTTTCTTTTTTTTTTGGGGGAGGGGGGGTGGGGGGGGGGGGTAGTTCTCACCTTGAAACCAATACGAAGTGTGATGCGGCACCCTCTCTTTTGGAACCCATCATTTAAGAACCCCATTTGGGATGGGCGGATGCTACTGGAGATGGTTTCATCTCCCCTATTTTCTTTTCTATTTAGTTTCTAAGGAACCAACCAAATAGGCCCTTCATCAAGCAACCAGGCATCTGGTCAGGTACGGCAAACTTTTGTATATATGACTATTTAAGTATTTATGGTCAGTGCTTTCTGGAAGACCTGAAACTCACATGACCAGAGAATAAATTTCAACAAGCATGGTTATCAGTGGCGGATCCAGAAAATTGTTGTTGGAGGCAGACAGGTATCTATTTATAAGGTAATGGGTTCGGGTTTTGTGTTATTTTTGGGTTTGGGTTTTGAACATTTGCGTTTCTAGTGGAGTAGTATCGACCTTTAAATATTTGGGCCCATATGACTTTATTATTGAAATTTTAAATGGGCTCTACTAGTTTGTTTAATGCTTTTAGACTGATTGGGTGCAATTTTTAAAAATTTTGGGGAGCAGATTGTAGAAGTTACTGGGGTTTATAAGATAATAACAAAATACTAGGGGTGCAACTGCACCTCCAGAGGGTGCATACATCCACCCCACTGTTGGTTATCATTGTCATCAAAGCCCTCACCCGTGAAAGACCAAATTGGAATTAATTGTCGATTAGCACTTAAAAATCAAGAAAGCTTCACAAAAGATCATCAACATAACATAAACACTCATGGACGGAAGCAAATTCTTAATCTGGGCACAAACAAGAGTAGGCTTCCCCCCCCAAAAAAAGAACAAAACTTATTGCCTTGTTGCCAATCAGGACACTTCGACGTGCAGTTTAAGATCATGCAACCAAGGAGCCCATAAATATAATATACTTGCAAAGGATGAAGACAAAAAGAAATGATTAAGGTAACACATATTGTTATAGCCGTTTTAGTGCTAAAAAATAATCTCCAATTAATAGCAGACAAGTGTCCCACATTATGCGTAATCGAGCCAACTCTTCACTTCAAGATAATCTAAGACCCAGCTCGGACGACTCGACACACCGGCATCTCGCAAGGGAGACTCGAAAGGCGTTACATGTCGACCCCTGGCTACGCCAACTTCTTGACCAACCTACTCGACTGACCATCTCGCAAGGGCGACTCAAAAAGCAGTACTTCTCGACCTTCTACTGGACAAGTAGAAATGCGACGACTATCTCAAGACTCGAGCTCCCTCCCGCGCACTGACAGCCAATCACCTTGTAATAAATGTCAATAAATGCATCATTAGCGCCATCATTTCTCTGTCCTCAATAGTCTTTATGACACATCGGACCATGTTAGCAGCACACACACCCAGTCACTTCACATTAAATATGGAAGTGACCTCCCCTCCACTCATCGGCCGACACCTGTAAAACAAATGCTGACTTGACCGTCAGCCCATACTCGATCGAATGTACCATCCTACCCCCTACTACCATTATAAATAGAGGTACTATTTTTAACAATAAGGTAAGATCTTGATTTATACCCACTGTGCTTAAGAACTTTCGCGGTTCAATTACCTCTCCACTCAAGCAAATTACTGACTTTATCGTCGGAGGAACAACAGGAGAACTCAACTCCGTCCTCTTACGATTTTCTACTTGTGCAGAGAAGAACAGCACACCTCAGAACCGGATATTCGGAGGGTTAGAGGACCTCTGTCAACCAGACCACTTCTCTCATTGACTGTTTGATATTAGTCATCAACAGTTTGGCACCTACCGTGAGGCTTTCTTTCTTCTCTGAAAAATCATGTCTAATTCTAAGCATAGGCCTGATCAGTCCTTCCCAGGAGCATCGCATTCGGTCTATGTCACTCAAGCCCAGCTTGAAAAGTCCACCCAGCAGATCACTCAAGCCTTCCAGCAGTAGCTTGCAGCTTTCATTATCAAACTCCTCTATCAGAATCCTCCTCCACCCACTTACTCCGTTGCTCCTCCACCATCAGGGGACCAACCTTCAGCAACTCATCCTCCACCAGGAAACCAGCCTAAAGCTCCTCCGCCTTTGCGTGATGCTCATGCCGGTCAACAGAGTAGCCTAGTCAAGCACGCATCTCCTTCTCGCCAGCCGACTAGCCGAGCGGATCCTCGTCAACCTTACTCTTAATACATAGAATTAATACATAGAACTAATAAGAGTCCCAACCCTAGTCGTGATGGCACGAAAAACGCTACCATAGGAGCTCAGCAAGCTCCTCAGCGTTATAATGCCGCTCCAGGCCTCTCAGCTATCTACATAGCCTCCGGCTATGATCGGACTTACTGATCAGTCGCCGAAGCCATTAGGGGGACACTTCTCTCACTAGTGACATCATGAATGTTCCCAGTGAGAAATTCAAGATGCCTCAAGTGGAGAAATACAAGGGCGAGGGAGACCTTACGGAGCATGTCCAGAATTACTATGATATGATGAGCATGTTGCAGGCGCCCGTAGCCATTATCTGCAGGTGCTTTCCCATCACCTTGTCGGGAAGTGCCAAGTTCTAGTGGAATGTCCTGAAAAAGAAGTCCATCGGCAGCTTCAAGCAACTCAACCAGAAGTTTGTGTACCACTTCTTGGCCAACACCAAATAAAAGTTGCATGCTCATGTGTTGATACAGATGGGACAGGAGCCTGGAGAGAGCCTCCGAAACTATTTCAAGAGTTCCAAGCGAAGCAGTTAGAGGTTGACAACTAAGAAAGGCGTAGTCGCCATGTCGGTCATTGTGACCGACCTATCGAACAATGAGCTGGCCAACTCACTTGCCAAGAAACGATGCTCCGCATACGAGCAGTTGATGGTCAAGGTTCATAGGTATATGGACATGAAGGATGCCTGAACCTACAAGAATGCGGCTAAGGCAACAAAAACAACAACGATGACGGCAACAGCAGTGACATCGGCGACACCAGTGGTAGCAGCAGTTGTAGCTTTAGCGACTCCTGTAGCACCAACCACGTCAATGGTCGTCGTAACAGCTCAGGTGGCCGAACTAGTACGGGAGATGGCTAGGGATCCCCTTCCCAGACAAGAGTCGGCAAACCATCCCCTCAGAGCCGGCTACAGCCCAAATCGGTCCGACAGGAGGGATCGAAAGAGGGAGCCGCCGTCTA
Organism: Asparagus officinalis; assembly: GCF_001876935.1. Classification (NCBI taxonomy): domain Eukaryota; kingdom Viridiplantae; phylum Streptophyta; class Magnoliopsida; order Asparagales; family Asparagaceae; genus Asparagus; species Asparagus officinalis. The sequence goes on from NC_033802.1 coordinate 5,211,365, forward strand.
AGCCAGACCTCACGACCCTTAACACCTCTCTTACTGATGCCCTCTATATGGTTCAACTGGAGGGATATCTCAATTCTGCCCCTCGAATAAAATCAAATCCTCGCAATCGAGACGTTCAGCAATACTACTGATACCACAGAGAGCATGGCCATCTCACCAATAATTGTCGAATCCTTCAGAAGGATATCGAGGACTTAATACAGAGAGGTTATCTCAGGAAGCTGGTCTCCCCGAGAGACAGGTGGGAAGCCGCCCCAACAAAAGC
>NC_033802.1:5211648-5233568 GCF_001876935.1 Asparagus officinalis
GCCACAAGGGAGTCATTAACACTATCAGCGGCGGTCCCACAACTGGAGGATCATTTAACAACGCTCGGAAGAAATGTCAAGCGAGCGTTGCGGGTGAATGCGTTGCGGGTGAATATGTGCGACAAGAAGCCAAGAGCAGAAGAGTCATTTCCTTTAGCAATGCGGACTTGAAGGGCGTTGAGACGACTCATTGTGATCCTATAATCATTACGACTAGAATTGACGACTCCCAAGTCAAGAATATCATGGTCAATACGGGGAACTCAGTTAATGTCCTATATATCGACGCCTTCAACCAGATGGACATGACAAGTCTCAATTGTAGCATTGTCCGAGGCTGCTCATCAGTTTTACAGGGCATGCATTCCAACCGGAGGGGTTGATTACACTTCCCCTAACGGTCGGCGAGTACACTCGACAGTCCACCGTTTAGGTCCAGTTTGCCGTGAGGGATATCAAGTTAACCCATAATATCACATTAGGCAGAACTGTCCTCCATCTTTTGCGAGTCGTCCCCTCCACATATCATCAGCTGATGAAGTTTTCGACTCCGAAAAGAGTCGGTATGGCTAGGAGCAACCAATGAGAGGCCAGATCCTGCTATCTACTCTCGACAAAGGAAAAGAGAGCGTAAGAGCATCTCCAACAGCTTCTTCAAAATTTTCTTCAAAATGGGGAAGCAAAAGTCATATTCTCCAACTAATTTTTACACCAACTCCAACAGCTTCCCCATTTTGAAGAATCTATTTTTTCCTCCAAAAATTTGAAGAATGCTGCAGATTTGGGACCAACAGCTTCCCCATTTTGAAGAATCTATTTTTTCCTCCAAAAATTTGAAGAATGCTGCAGATTTGGGAAAGCTTCCCCATTTTTTCTCCTCCATCCCTATTTTGGGGAATGAGATGGAGAATATGTTGGACCAAAAACCTAACTAAATTCTCCAAAATTAAGAAATGGGGAAGCTGTTGGAGATGCTCTAAGAGACCCTGTCGATCAAAAAAACTTGCCTCCAAATGGAGAAAGCATTAGAAGGAGAGAGGACTCCCGCTGAAAAGCTTTAGGAAATATCGATCGACCGGGAAGAATTGAAGGTTAAGAACAGATCCGGCCTCATTAAGCCTCATCGAGGAGATATGATTGTGTTCCTATTGGTGAACATTGATGTATTTGCCTGGGAACCAGAAGATATGACAGGGATTCCTCCCAAAGTGATAAGCCATGAGGTCGCAGTCGATTAGCATACTAAACGGTTCGACAGAAGAAGCGACATCTCGGCCCCGAGAGGCAACAAACGGCCGTCGATGAAGTCAACCGACTCCTAAGAGCTAGATTCATTCGAGAGATGCAATACCGGGAATGGCTATCTAATGTGGTGCTGGTGAAGAAGACTCTTAACAAGTGAAAGATGTGTGTAGACTTCAATGATCTCAACAAGGCATGTTCAAAGGGTGGCTACCCCCCTCAGATCAAACAGCTAGTTGATGGAAACGTAGGACATGAACTACTCAGCTTCATGGACGCCTTCTCTGGCTACAATCAGATCCGTATGGTGGAGCATGACCAAGAGAAGACCTCATTTATTACAGACCAAGAAACCTATTTCTATAAGGTGATGCCCTTCGATCTCAAAAATGCAAGCGCCACCTACCAGTGGCTCGTCAATAAGATCTTCAAACCCCGGATTGGTCAAAACATGAAAGCTTATGTGGACGGCCTCCTGGTGAAGTCAAAGCAGGCGTCGACCCACAGAGCTGACCTTGATAAAACCTTCTACCACATAAAGTTCAACCCAGCCAAGTACGCTTTTAGGGTGTAGTCGGGAAAGTTCATCAGGTTCATGATCACCCAAAGAGGCATTAAAATTAACCCTGAGAAGATAGCCGCACATTGAAGGACGTCTAGAGGCCGAATGGGAAGATACTCGCACATTGAAGGACGTCCAGAGGCCGAATGGGAAGAAAGATAGTTGCACTGAGTCGTTTCCTCTCCAAATCAGCTGAGAGGAGCCTCCTAGTTTTCAAGACTCTGAGAGGAAGCAAGGAGCTGAAGGAAAGCAAGAGTTGGATGGCCGAGTGCAGCATAGCCTTCAGAGATCTTAAGACATACTTGAACACTAAGGGGTTGTTTGTTTGCCCAAAAAAAGAAGGAAATCAAAGAATAAGAAACATATTTCCTTAAAAAATTGTTTTGAGGTTGTTTGGTTAGCTAAAAAAAGAAGAAAATTAAAGAATAGGAGATGAGATGAGATGAGTTGTCACTATATTATTGGATGATGTGGGTGAGTTTTTAAGAAAACTTGTTTTGAGGTTGTTTGATTGGCTAAAAAAGAAGGAAATCAAAGAATAGGAAGAAAACTTGTTTTGAGGTTGTTTGATTGGCTAAAAAAGAAGGAAATCAAAGAATAGGAAACTTATTTCTTATAATAGGTTCTTCTCTTGTGTTTGGTTCATTCTTAAAAATAAGAGATGAGATGAGATGAGTTGTCACCCACACTTAAGGAAATCAATTTCCTTGTTTTTTTTTAGGAAATGGGTGGAGATGAAATATTAATGAAATGAGATGAGTTATCACCATATTATTGGATGATGTGAGTGATTTTTAAAGATGAGATGAGATGGAGATGAGATGAGTTGGATGTCACCATATTATTGGATGATGTGAGTGATTTTTAAAGATGAGATGAGATGGAGATGAGATGAGTTGGATGATGTGACACATTTCTTTTGTTTGGGATGAGATGAGATGGAGATGAGATGAGTTGGATGATGTGACACATTTCTTTTGTTTGGTTTATTTTATTAGATGACAGGAAATGTGTTGTTGGATGAAAATAATATTTTATTGGATGATGTGGATGAATTGTTAGATGAAAATAATATTTTATTAGATATTGTGGGAAGTTTTAGGGATGAAAATGGTAAAATTACACTTTTTGAGATTTCCAAGCTCTAATTTCCTATTCTTGGTTTTTAGGAAACCAACCAAAAACCCCTAAGCCACTGCTAAGTCAATCTAGGGAAGGGGAGACCTTGTATTTATACTTGGTCGTCTCTCCAGAAGCTGTCAGCTCTTTTCTAGTTCGAGAAGAAGAGAACATCCAGAAGTCAGTATACTATGTCAGCCGAATATTGAAGGCGAGTGACCTCAACTGTCCTCTCATAGAAAATGCTTCCTTCTCCTAGTCACCACTGCCAGGAGACTGCCATTATTTTTAAGCACATTCAATAACTGTGTGAATCAGTTTGTCTTTGAAGAAGGCGCTCGGAAACCTCCACTTCGGGAAGAACGGTCGCCTGGTCGATTGAGTTCAGCGAGCACGCTATACAATTCGAACCAAGGACAACAATTAAAGCCCAGACTTTGGCCGACTTCCTCATTGAGTTATCCTCGCTAGATGATGAATCAGCTGCACGATCACTCCATCACTTTTGGATTTTCAGTAACAATGAGGCTGAATATGAAGCACTTTTGGCAGGTCTTTGAGCCACCTTAGCAATGAAAGTCGAACGCCTTCACATCAAGTGAATAGAGTATGCGGCCAAAGATTCTAGAATGGTCCTATATTTGAAAACAGCTAAAGAGTTATTAGCTAACTTTGCCGATTTAAGAATCGCCCAAGTCCCTCACGCCCTTAACGCTCAAGCAAATGCTCTCCAGGCTCAGATCAACCAGTTCGAGAAGTAGTTCAAGTCCCGTGTACACTGATTCCCTCGAGCGCCCCAACATCATCAAGGCATCAGAGGATGTCATGCAAGCTGAGACACCCGTTAAGCCGTCTTGGATTGATCCTATCTAGTATTTAACACAGGGGACCCTACTAGAGAATGCCGCTGAAGATAGGTGTTTGCAAAAGAATGCTCGTCGCTATCTCATACTCGATAACCAACTTTATCTGCTATCATACTCCAACAGTGGTGTGGGCCCCTATCTCCGGCGTCTTCGACCTGCTAAAGCCAGCTATGTTCTCTGAGAGATTCATGAAAGTACTTGCGGGAATCGCCATAGGGATAGAACTCTCGCCCAGAAGATCATTCGCCAGGGTACTATTGGCCCACCATACTTGCCAAATCTAAAAAGATTCTCTCTCTATGCAAGAAGAGCCAATTCTTCTCATTCTACGAGCAACAACCACTTAGCTCACCTCTAATCTGAGTATGATTCCTTTCATCCAGTGGGAGTTGAATTTATCGGTTCCTCTCCCCATAACTTCTGGACAGCGAAAGTTCTTAATTGTCGCCATTAACTACTTCACTAAGTGGATCGAGGCCGAGCCCTTAGCTAAAATTGGTGAGTAACGTCACAAATTTTGTTTGGAGGTCTATTGTCTGCCGATTTGGTGTACCCCTCTCGTTTGTGACGAACAACGGCACTCAGTTCGACATCAGGGGCTCCCAAAGTTTTTGTGAAGAGTGGAACATTCGCCTCAAATTCTCCTCGGTCGCTCACCCTAAGTGCAATGGGTTTGTTGAAGCCACTAACAAATGCATCCTTCAAACCCTGAAAAAGAAGGTAAACACGACGACGAGAAATTAGGTTGAAAAGTTGTCTGGGATTCTGTGGTCCTACCGCACGACTCACAAGAACTCTACAGGAGAAACCCCCTTCAAGTTGGCCTATGAAGCCGAAACAGTCATCCCAATTGAAGTCGGCATGACGACAATCTGTCTACAACATTTTAACGAAGACTTGAACACATAAGAGCTTCGAATCGGACTCGATCTCATTGACGAAATTCGAGAAAAAGCTCTTTGATCCCAAGTCGTCAATCATCAGCGCATCGCTCGATACTACAACAGCAAAGTTTGGCCCCATAGGTTCAATGTCTGCGATCTCGTCCTCCGAAAAGTAACTTTCGACAAGGACATCAAGCGCGGTAAGTTGGCTCCTAACTAGGAAGGACCCTATGCAATCCTTGAGGAATTGCGCCCAGACACTTACCGACTGAGAAGCCCTGATGGGACAATCTTGCAGTATCCTTAAAACATCGAGCACCTCAAGAAATACTTCCAATGACTGTAAATGTAAATCTCATTTATGATATAAAATCTTGAGTTCTAACTCTTATGTTGTACTCTCACAGTACCTTATCTTTACAGGAATCTAAGGCCGAGTCCTTTTCATTCGACAAAAAGACCTTGGCGCCCCTCATTAAGTCCAAGGCACGTACCCTAACACCTTGGTGTCATCGTGAGTAAACTCACGGCATGGAGCCTAACCATTCAGTTGGCTTCGACACCAAGACCTTTGTACATCTTTAGGGTAAAACCAAGGCACTCCAATCATTCGGTCATCTCCGGTAAAAAGACCTTGATGCTCTCATTAAGTATACGGTGCTCAATCAAAGACCTTAGCGCTCTCATTAAGTCCAAGGCACTTAACAAAAGACCTTGGCGTTCTCATTAAGTCCAAAACACCCAACTAAAGACCTTGGTGCCCTTATTAAGTCCAAGGCACTCAACAAAAGATATTGACATCCTCATTAAGTCCAAGACACCCGACCACATACCTTGGTACCTCTTCAGGGTAAAAGCAAGACCCTCTAACCATTCAGTCGACTTCAACAAAAAGACCTTATATTAAGTCCAAGGTACACACCCGAGTCACTTCAACATACCTTTTATAAGTTTTATTCAACCCATGAGTCGAGACTCAAGGCTGGGTCGAGTCGCCATAACAAATTAGAGCATAATTCAAGACAGATTCTAAAGTGGCCAAAAATACCTTTTATTTACATCTTTTAAAAATATTTACAAAAATTAATATTTACAAGATAACCTATGGTGATACAAAAAAACTTAGGAAGCTAAAAAGCAAAAAGCCTAGGAGAGATCCATGTCCGCTCCAAGAGTCAGAGCAGGAAACTGCTGGTAGCATGTGATGAAGAAGTCAAGCACATCTGCTCGGCCCCGTCACTCTTCTTTATGCCCGAACCCTCACAAGTCTCCTTGGTCGAGCCCTCGCCCCCCTCATCAGCCCTTTCGCCAGGGCCCTCGTCGGTCTCCTCATCCGACCCTTCATCCTCTATACCTCCCTCGTCGAGGTCGAGCCCCCCACCTAGCGTCTCTATCTTCAAAAACAAATCCAAACAGTTGGCGACTCTTCGAGGATAGCGTTGGATGCGCTCATCTCGACTGGGAGTTAAGCCTTAAGGTAGCCGAACCCCGCTTTGCAGCGATCAACACCTCCACTTTGCCAAAGAGGCTATGATGGTACTCCTCCACAACCTCAGACCGATAGGCCTCGAATTCTAAATAGACGATCCAGCTCTGAACTTCGACCAAGGACACCTCGCGATGAGCACTCTCCTCTTGGAGCCTCGTTCGGACTTGTTGCTCCTCCTCAAGATGATCCCTGGCGTGCCAAGTAGTTCGGCACTCAAACATGCACCAAAGCACGGTCTTTGTCCTATAGCCCCGCGAGACCTGCTCAGATAAGTGTCTCACCCTCTTGTTGCTCTTTGGGAGCTCGCGCTTGAGCCTATCGATCTCAAAGGACTTCTGGGCATCTGAGACCTTTAAACCCTCCATCATTTATTCTCGCACCTCCATTTCTCAATGTCAGTTGCCCAGCTCGTCCTCCTTGGCCGACAGCTCCTTGAGGGCTTTCTCGAGATTGGCCCCCACGTCAGCCTATCGAGCTTCTAACTCCCCTTAGAGCTTAAGGTAGGAAATTCGGATTCTCTCCATTCGGCCGAAGATCTCTTGTTCCATGAGAGCCCCGCAAACCAAGTAGCTCCGGAGGCTTTGATGAAGACCGACATTGGGAACTTTCCCCAATATCTCTACATCACGAGGAAGCCAGAACTGCTCCACCGCTCTCAATGAATAATTCAAGATTCAAGGACCGACCCCTTCATATCAAGATGGTGGCAAGCTGGTGGCGATGCTCTGGAGATGGCTCCCTGGTATACCGAGGGCCGGCACCTGAGGATCCTCATCCTCTCCTAAGCTTCCGTCTTAACGCCATCGACCCGATAAGGATACAGATACTTTAAACCCTCTGTAGGAAAGGTCTCCTCTCTGATCGGCTCTTTCCCCGACGCCGAGTTAGCTCAGTTGGGTCGACAGGGGCCCTCTCCTTTGTATGGGCCTCGGTTTTGACCCTGACCTCATGATGGGCCTCTTCCTCCTCTTCCCGAGCCAAAGACCCATCATCCACATAGATAATTTCGACCTCACCTACCTTGACCGACCTTCCAGGTCCTTAGGTACTGATCTTTCAGGGCTCCTTCACCCTCTCAGCTTAAGCAGCCGAAGGCGCTGGTTTACCAAAAGCCCCCCCCCCGCCCCATGGCCCAATATGTCGACCACTGTGCACGAGCCATCGTAGCCTCCCCAAGGGCTAAGTCTTGACGAAGGCGCTTCACAAGCCTCGCCGACGGCCCTTTTTGTGGCTCAGCGAGTGGTGCTGTCGGAGACCCAGTAGCTTCTTCTGGAGGGATGGTTAGACTAGTCGCCCTCTTCTAATCCTTGACCATGGAAGGCTCGGCAAATATACCGTCCACTCGCAAGACAGTTGTCGAGTAAATGCTTCATCTTGCAAGAGTCAGCGTATGCCCTGATCTGATCTAGAGCTTGCCTCTTTGCACTCAACAGGTTCCCTAGCGTCAGGGCCTCCCTCACTATTTCGGGCCAATTAGAGCAGCACAAGTCCGAGTTCTCTCTCGAGACCCAAACAAACTTCTCCTTCTAGCCTTTGTTTGAGTCGAGGTCGAGGACGATCTTGAATTTACCCACCCCCTGGAAGTGAAAATGGGCTTCTTTTTGGTGCACTTTGACGCCAATCAAGTGGTCCAACACGTTCAAGGACGGGTCGATCTCCAGCCAACTGCAGATCACCACGAACCCCACTAGCATTGTGATGGCATTCAGCTTCATATGCATCGGCGACACCTCCAGAGCAGTAAATACACGACTGAAAGGGTGTTGAGGCAGACGCGGGCCGAACTCCAGTTGTTTCAAGTAGAGGGGGAGCACGACTATCATCGTGATCATAAACCGCCTGCGAACCTCGTCGGCGCAGTCAGCTTATACTTGCAGGGGATATCATATTTCCCGTGAAGGGATCTTAGTTGGGATAACGTCACTTTAGAATGGATCTCCGCCAACAATTCCTATCTAGCGTTGAGAGCGGGGGCCGCCATTAGCACTGACTTTAGATTATCGCTAGAGAAGATGATCCGAGTCTCCGCAAATTCAGATTTAGAATTTTAAAAACAGTAACCGCTCCCACGCTATCGTAATCCTATTTATATATAGCTGGGCGTCAACTGTCAAAAACGTAACAGACGAGCTGAATCTAAACCGACAGCCTAGATTAATTCCAAAATTTGAAGCAGCCTCTCCCGAATCAAGACAACGTGCTCGCCTTGGATAACCCCCAATCTTGCACGAAACGTGAAGTGATGGCAATTGAAAAGTGTTCGCTAACGTCAGCCACATCGCATTCGAAGAACTTTTCAGATCCCCTCATTAATGCTCCTCGTGACTCAGCAAGACCTGAGTCATTTCACTCGGACCTGACCTAGGCCTACTCCAAGGGGCCAACTGTTATAGCCATTTTAGTGCTGAAAAGTAATCTCCAATCAATAGCAGCTAAATGTCTCACATTATGCGTAATCGAGCCAACTCTTCACTTCAAGATAATCAAAGACCCATCTCAGACGACTGTACACGCCGACATCTCGCGAGGGAGACTTAAGAAAGCGTTACATGTTGACCCCTGGCTAGGCCGACTTCTTGACCAACCTACTCGATCGATCATTCGGCCGACATCTCGCGAGAACGACTCAAAAGACGGTTCTTCTCAACCTTCTATTGGACGAGTAGAAAGGTGACAACTACCTCGATGCTCGAGCCCCCATTGTTATCGAGGCGTAAGGCGCAATGCGGGGCGCAAAGGCCCCTTACGGACACCATGCGCAAGGCACACAATGATGCACGCGTCTCATTGAATTGAGGCGCACAACTCAAACTAATATTTTTCAACATAAAACAAAGAAGCATATAAGCAACATGTTTATATATTATCACGTAAAAAGATCAAGAAATATAATTTCACCTACTAAATCATAAAAGAGTCTTAATTAGCATGTATAACATAGAAAAGTTCATAAGTTTCCACAAATCGCAATGCAAGATAATCTCCAATATAAGCAAAAGTCTATGAAACAAAACAATCAAGTAACAAATAAAAAATATGTATTTTTATTAAAATATGATATATGTATTTTTAAGTAACAATTAAGTGATTAAAAAAACATGACCGTTCATAATTTTCTACTTAGCATTCTTAATTGTTATTTACTAGTTAGCATGAAAAGATGAAGACTGGAGGTAACAATTACATATTTACATGTTCATAATTTTCTAGTTAGCATGCTAATTAGAGAAGGAAGTTATAATTAGCAAACAAGTATACTAAATTACTAATTATTGTTTCCTTTTTATAGGTTAAACATGAAATGATGGAGAATAAATTAGCAACTAGCAAGAAAGAGTATTACATGATGTAAATATGTAATATATAAATTATTTTAAAAAAAACAGAAGAAAGAGTCTATTACATGACGCAGGTGTCAAGCGCGCGCCTTTTGCGTGCAGTGTCCCGCCTCTGGTGCGGGACGCAATTGTCCCAGCCCACAGCACCCCATGCCCGGGGCGTGCCCGGGGCGCGCGCCTCGATAACAATGTGAGCCCCTTCCACGCACTTATAGCCAATCACCTCGATGCATGATTGGGCCCTTCCACGCACTTATAGCCAATCACCTCGATGCATGATTGGCGTCATCATTTCTCTGTCCTCAATAGTCTTTATGACATATCGGACCACGTTAGCACCGCACGCCCCCAATCACTTTACATTAAATGCGTAAGTGACCTCCCCTCCACTCGTCGGCCGACACCTGTAAAGTAGATGCTGATTTGGCCGTCAGTCCATACTCGGTCGAAGTTATCATCCTATCCCCTTACTACCACTATAAATAGGGGTACTATTTTCAACAATAAGATAAAATCTTGATCTTTACCCACTGTGCTTAAGAACTTCTACAGTTCTGTTACCTTTCCACTCAAACAAATTACTGACTTGATCGTCGGAGGAACAACTGGAACCTAACTCCGCCCTTTTATGATTTTCTACTTGTACAGGGAAGAACAACACACCTCAAAACCAGACATTCGGAGGGTTAGAGGACCTCCGTCAACCAGACCACTTCTCTCATTAACTGTTTGATATCAGCCGTCAACACATAGGAACCATGCTTATCTTTAAGCAGCAAACCAATGTGCCAAATGGAATTGGCATTCCCAAATTTTTTAATAATTCTCCCAATATTTCAAAATCACTATGCAAGTTACATAATGGATCTGCTATATCTAATCACAAACAATATAATTGATTGCAGATGTCTAGTAGCCTAGAATGGGAAGTGATCATAGGACCTATCAGCACTGGTTTCTGAACATAAATGTTCAGAAACAGCTTTGAATTATAGAACTTGAACCAGATAATGCATATCATGACATAGGCAGTTCCAATCGTTGATGAACAAAATAAGATTGTTGGCAATACTAGAAGACCTTTAACTTTCAAATGTTTAAATAGAAAAGGCCTACCGAAAACTAATGTAAACTCAGACCAAATACTGGTATAATGTTCAGAAACAGCTTTGAATTATAGAACTTGAACTAGATAATGCATATCATGACATAGGCACTTCCAATCGTTGATGAACAAAATAAGATTGTTGGCAATACTAGAAGACCTTTAACTTTCAAATGTTTAAATAGAAAAGGCCTACCGAAAACTAATGTAAACTCAGACCAAATACTGGTATAGAACTCAGGCCCACCTTTACAAATTTGTAATGACTAAGTAACGTAAAGATGTCAAATACTTAAAGTGCAACATTTACATATAAAGGATATGATAAATTATCTAATTCGACTGTTTATTTGTTGCAAGCCAAAAGCTTTATTTCAAAACAGACAATAGCTACTAATGTCAGAATAATTTTTAATTGCTAATTATGTGCATGATGTGGAGAAAAGGAAGGTGAAAGATATGCTGGTAAAATCCTTTAAAAATCAAAATCTGCTAAAACAAAAGCATTTTCTTTCTTTCCTAAATAATAAAAAGTTATTCAAGAATAGCTCACATTCACTTAAGTTAACTGCAATTCAATACCTTAAGTTCATCAGCCTCGCCTTCAAGCATACTTCCATAACTTCGGTGAACCTGGAAGGATTGTTCTATCTGTAGAAAAAACTGCCACTTAGTCATGCTTATTGGAGCAAGTTCCAAGTTAAGGGGTAGTTCTGTCACAGTATCGTTCAAAGCTATCAGTTTATCCCTCAGAAGCCAAAACTCATTGAAGAAGACCATAGGATAATAATCCCCTGATAGTGGATCCACGTTCAAGTCTGCATCTAGTATCAAGGTGAACAGTTCTATCATATATCAGAATATTGACCAGTAACGGGCAAAAAAGATCCATCACAGACAAAGATAGTCATGGATATACTCAACCAGTTCCACTTAATATACTAAATAGTGATCACAGAATTAGACTGCCCACAATATTGTGAAGTTAAAGGAGAAATGAAGAAACTTCTACTTGCAAAATATTAAACTTTTTGATGAATCAAAACCACTAATAACATCATCGCTAATCCTCACCTTTATCACATTGCCACAGGCTCACTTATTCATGCATTTACTTTTAAAATAGACGATTAATGATGTTGTTGCATGTAAATCAATTAGAGTAGATAATCAGTGAGCAGATGTGTAACAGATCACCAACATAATTATTTCTAACGTATTGATAGTTGCTGTGTAAGGTGTTCAATTTTAAGTTGAAGTGGACCAAACTTCATTAAAGAGGGTAGACTTTGAAGAGAACATGGGCTAAGTCTAATAAAACGGGAATATAAGATGTGGGTGAAAAAGTCAACCAGAGATCGACAAAAAAACAAATGAAGCTTCATCACCATCAACTTGTTTTAACGATAAATTGACTTAACACAAAATGTTAAATAATTAGGTAATTAAATATTTGTGATATGAAACCTCCTAATCAATAAATAAATAAATAGGACAGAAAGTTAATTCCTGAACAAAAATTGCTGCTGGAACTTAAACTGCGCACATTAACACAATAATAGCAAAGACGAATCGGATCACTTCCTTGTAACAAAACAGGAAAATTAATGAACAATAGTTTAAGAATCTATCAGAACATAAAATAGCTATGCAGAAAAATTTCTAAGTAACAAAGAAATGATAAAGCAAATTTGTCAAACTAGAAAGTTTAAGGATACAGGGAGCAACAACCGAAGGAATGGCGTTATGTGGGTAACTGCAAAAATGGAAGACAGAAGAGTAGAATTACAGGACTTCAGAAAGAGCAAAAACTACTTGAAACCAAATATGATTAAAAAGAAGCAAAATCTAAAAGCAAAAGATAATGAGGATTGATATTCCATTTCTTGTGCATATATTAGATATTTCAGATAACTTCCTATAATTCAAGGAGATGGATAGGGTTTTAAATCTGAAAACAGTATATCTATATCTTAAATGGAGATATCAAATATCATATCTGAAAACAGTTATTTGCTTACATCTTTTTCTCATCAAAAAGTTTACAAGGAGTGACAAATTAGAAGAGCCAAATAGGGGGGAGAACAAAGAATAAGTACCCAAAAAAATGTTTTAATCATTTAAGATTTAGAGGCAACAACAATACAATTACAGGCAGAAAAGTACGAACACATTCCCAATTCAAAATAAAGATATAGTTACAAGAAGATGAATACAAACAGTAAGTAACTGATATCTTAAATTTCCCTAAGTTGCTACCTTACAGTGACAACAGTAAAAAGTATGTTGTTAGGGTATGGAATATACCTTGTGAAATCATCAACGAGATTAATTGTGATATTTGGTTTCCAATAAGAAACCCATTCCACAGGGACCTCATCCTTGCTATTGTCTTGTAGACCTTCCTTCACCTGTAAGAACCAAAGAAAGTTTGCACACAATTCATAACGAAAGAGATGAGATCCATGAGGTGACTTCCGAGAGCAAAGATGTGGTATTTTGCATGATATAGAAGGGGAAACTGAAAAAATAGATAGAACCTCAGTCATCATATGTTCATTCTCAGCCCCTTTTTGGCTTCCCAGCAAGCTTCTCCTTTTATCCGCTTTAGACTTGGGCAAATATGTTGCGACAGCTGCAAGAGAACCAAAGCATAACTAACTTTTTGAGATTATGTCTGATATTCGTAATTTCGTATAAATGTTGCTAACATCATTTATAAATCTTACCATGTGTTCTCCCAAATGTAGCACCCGGCTGATACTCAGGATCACTGGGATCTGGAGGGTAACCCAACCGAGCAAAGAAAACATGGGCATAGAGGCTCCCATTGTGTTTAAGAGCCTGAAAAGGTGTGTGATCATGGATTTTGAAAACTCAAACAACAAAAGGATGAACAATTATAACATGTCCTTTATTTAGTGATATAGAAATTATACAGTTACGCTGAATATATCCGATAGTACCTCTGATGGTGTAAATTTCAACGAAAGAGACCTGCTGCTAGTTGGTCCCCAAATTGCATAGGGAATATTTTTCTCGTGCCATATGAGAGCATTCTCATTGTCAAAGTCATTAAACTTCTCCTTTTCAGATAGATATAGCCACATGTCCTGGCAAAGACAAGAATAGGACTCCATGTTGGTTCATATTAAACAGTGCTAGTATACAATGAAATCTCAACTAAGAGATCGAACCAATGGTTGCTGTAGGAAGAAAGAAAAGATAACACATGAGGCAAGCAATTGAAAAATGCAAAAGACAAATCGAACTTAGATAATACGGAGGAGAGTGGTCTAGCCTCGGAATTCCAGACATCAAGAATGATCACACGTGCACAGCCTTGGATAATGGTAATAGGCGCCTCAAAGGCTCAAACAAAACATCATTACCTCTATTTAGACAGTGAAAGAGTTGGTTACACTACTCACCCGAGTTATAATTTGTGCGCAAAACACTTCTACAACATGAGAAGTCGCATTGTCAGCCCAAGCAGATAAAATGGGAGCAGGAATCGCGATCCAATTATTTTACAAACTATTCTAGGTTCCCAATCAGTTCAATTTCAAGAACTAGCATACGAGCTATTCTATAAAACTCGCCACTGAATGCACACAATTTAGACAAGATAATACTTTACCAAACATAATCCAGTGCTAAAGATCATTGTTTTCCTCTCTTCTAAGTTAAAAAGAAGTACAATCTCCACTAATTTCAACACTAAATTATATAATTTAGTGTTAATGATGCATCAGATGAGATTTTGGGTTTAGAAACCAAAACAAAATCTAATTTCAATCATTTTCTTTGATCGTAAACTAAAGATTACACTCTCATAAAACAAAGTCACAAGATCAAGCAAATCAAGAGAATTAGAGTTTCGATGACAAAAACTAACCAAGGGCTCGCCTTTCTGGAACAAATTGTTGATGAGCTGAGAAGGATCCGAGGGGGGTTTCTTCGGAGAGAAGAATTTCATGGCGAAGTACCACATCACCGCCATCCTTATGATCCCCGTCAGCGACTGCCCGAAGCCTCCGATCTTTGCCGCCGCCGGTTGCGCCATCGCTCACCGCCGAGCACCGGATCCGGAGAGAGCGCGCGCGCGTGCGTAGGGGGCGTGATGTTTTTGGGATCAGCGATTGTTTGTTTTATATAATAGAGTACTGTTTTAGTTTGATTACTAAAATGTAGTAATCGTCGAAGATATTTAGGTTTAATTTCATAAAAACCCCTTAACTTTGGATGCTTTATCACATAAGTCTATTAAACTTATTTTATCTTGCAAACCTTGGACAAATTTTCAAAACAATCCTCTTTGGACTTTTAATCCCAAAATAACCCGTTTTGGTTTCAGCCTCAACGCTGAAACCAGGTCGGTTTCTGAAAAAAAATTCTGAAACTTCACGGGAGTTGAACTCCTGTGAAGTTTTAGTAAGCTTTACTAAACTTCACGGGAGTTCAACTTCCGTGAAGTTTCGGATTTTTTTTCCAGAAACCGACCTGGTGTCAGCGCTAAGGCTGAAACCAGGTCGGTTTCTAAAATTAAGTTAAAAACGGATCTTTTTAGAATTAAAAGTGTAAACGGGGTTGTTTCGAAAATTCCTCCTGCAAACCTTCCTAAACGTGAAACTTCAACTCAAAGAGGAGAAGAGCGATAAATTTTAGAATTTTTTTCCCTTTTATTTAGTTATTTGCAAATAACAGGCAGGTGGTGCATCTGTACCGTTGGTTTGGAATTGATAGTGATGGACGGTTGGGATTGCTGGAACTGGATCTGGGTTCTGATAGGCCTCGGGCTTGGGCTTTGGCTTGGGCTGGTAGTTAGGGTGTCTGTGGTTATATTTTTATTTTCAAGGAGCATATAAATATCATTTTCTGAGCAAAGATTGATGACCGTGAAAGTGCTACCTGTTTTCTTATTATATACAAATGATGATGATGATGATGATGATGCTCTAATGGCCAAATAAAACTTATAAAATACCAAAACCTGTCTTAGTTTTCATGTCAAATATATGATTTTCGTTTCTCTTTTTTAAAGAACTCAAAAAACTTAAAGGTGGAAGCACATAATTCACTTGAAAAAAAATGTCACTTTCAACAATATAATCTAACTTACAAATGAGTTAGAAACAATTGCATATCAAGATTAACTGCAAATGAAAATTTACCGGAAAAAAAAAAGACAATTAGAGGTAAATCAGACAAGGATTAGGCTTATGTGTCACCAACTACACCTGGGTCAAAAAGCCAAAGCTTTAAATGGAAATTTTGTTTATTAAAAAACGGAGAAAAACAAAAACAAAATTATTGTGGTCATTATCCACCAATTCCCGTTGTAAGGTACATTATCCTTTCCATCATTCTCTTTTATTTATATTTAAGTAACATTTGGAGAGCTCTACAAGACTACAACAAAGAACTCTGGAAACTTAGGGCAACCCTGATGGGCTTCTTTATAGTGGGGCCCATGGACTAAAATAATATGACCCACTTATGTCATATAGACAGATCCTCTCTTAAATTTAAGATGAGAAATAAGTTTAACATTTTTTAAGGCCCTACAACTATGGCCCAAGCCCAACTAAATAATTGAATCGAATTTTAAAAAGACAAAGTAGGACCAAGGAAACATGCTGCACGTGCATTTGATTTGCACATTAAATGAGAAAAATAATAGTCAAACACAAGGAAAGATAATTATCTTTATTCTCTTCCACTTTTTCTCCCTTTCACTTTTCTTATATTTTTATTTGTTTATGAAATTTAGCAATAGGATAAGCAATCAGCTCTAGCTCATAGTTAAGGAACAACTTTCAATATATTTGTGTGGTTTAACATATGTATCAAACTATTATCTCAAGCTTTATAAACTAATTATCAGGTCAAAACCAATTCAAGGGGGTTTTCGGCTGAGATAAATCAAATTATGTCCGATCCAAAAAAAAATTGTAACAGAAAAAAGATCAAAAATTAATCAAAGTCAAACTTGAAACCGAAAGATGTCAAATGTTAATGTAAACTCATTAGTTTGTAAAGCACATTTGGCTCGCAATAATTTCAAAAATTTTGATTTCTCATGTTCATGCAAATTGAGTTATGCTTTTTTTTTATAAGCGTATGCTTCGAGTTTGTATTCTTATTGTATTAGTGGTAAATGAAATATTTTATTGGACGAAACTATAA
This sequence comes from Asparagus officinalis, assembly GCF_001876935.1. NCBI lineage: Eukaryota > Viridiplantae > Streptophyta > Magnoliopsida > Asparagales > Asparagaceae > Asparagus > Asparagus officinalis. The sequence continues at coordinate 5,228,443 of NC_033802.1, forward strand.
AGCCCTTGAGAATATAATGTACATATCTAATCCTTATACATTTCACATAAATGTTTGCATTAAAATAGACTGATACATCTTTATAGAGGATCAAGCCCATAACTCCCAATTATCTACTTTGATCTCGGTCCCAAATTGATTCCGATGCTCCAAAAAGATATAAGCGTGTGAAAAGAATATCAAAAGGAAACTTCATTTCAAAATAAAAAATGATCACATGCTCGAGGTATTTCATAGTTATATCTTAATCAAAGTAAAGGATATTCCATAGCATGTAACTATTATTCTCTTTTATCCTCTTTTTACAATTCCCATCACAAACTAACTAAATATTCTCATCAAAGTTTTAATCTCGTTAAAGCACAAGGCGCTGATCATATATTAGCTTTTGTTTCCCTTTCTTTTCCACATAATGCCTTGATTAGCATGTGGGAGTACATAATTCATGAGAAAGTTTTAGTGATAACTTATATGTATCTCTAAAATATTCCATGCCCCAAAGTCCAAATATTCCTAGTTGAGGATTCTGTGATCCTAGGAATTGTAATCTTAGAAATTCCTTCATTGAACATAATCTATATCTATATCTATCTATCTATTTTTATCTATATCTATACTACTATAAAAAGAGGATTGATGTGTTAAAACTAGGGCTGGGCGTATTCGGTTCGGTTCGGTTTTAAGCCCAATCCGTATCCAATCCGAATTTTTCGGATTCTCAAAACTCTCATCCAGATCCAGATTTTTTCCCCTTCATCCGAATATTCGGCCCAACCGAAATTCGGTTCGGTGCGATTCGGTTTTGGTTTTGAACCGAATTAACTCCATTTCACAAAAATCTGGGTAAGTTTTAGTTATATCCAAAACTGAAAAGAAGCAATCAAAACTGAAAAGAAACAATCAAAACTGTACTAAGCCACTTAATCAAATTGTATGATCTGAATATAACTAGCTTAATACACTAGGAGGACCATGTAATTATGTAGCCTTTTTTAGAGAAAGAACAATGTTTGGCAGGCACACACACCTTTTGATGATTTTCGTTAATTTTTAGCTGCCTTTTTCTCATCAAGAATTATCTTATATCCTTGACAGCCTATACTATAGGTTAATTTGATATCCAGCACCAGCAAGCTGTATTCATGTTATCACTGAAATTTGACCAAAACACTAAATTTATCCTTCAACCTCAACATCTTGTATTGATTTACGGAAATCTCACTTAACTATATCAGCGTACTCAAATATATGTTAGTATAAACTCCACCCCACAATTCTTAAATGCTAAACATTCAGCCATAAATTTTCTTCACACCCAAGGCTCGCAGCTACTTTTTGTTTAAGAATTCGGTTCGGTTTTTTTTGGGCGGTTCAGGGGTTCAAACCGGATCCAGACCGGTTTAATTCGGTTCGGGCGGTTTAGAGACTTCTTCTCATCCATTTAATTCGGTTCGGTTAACCGATCCGTTTTTTCGGGCGGTTTTTTCGGTTGAACTGGTTTGTTTCGGTTTTTGCCCACCCCTAGTTAAAACTTTTAATTTTTCTTTTTTGACCTCTCAAATTTTGATAAATTCTAACTATGTTATTATCTCTAATAAATCTTTCATTTTTTCTTTTTTGACCTCTCAAATTTTGATAAATTCTAACTATGTTATTATCTCTAATAAATCTTTCATTAAATAAATATAACCTCTTATTAATTGTGCATCTCCTCACCTTCCTAAATAATTATAATTATCAATAATATTATGATTATTAATTGTTTTAAAAAATGTAATAAAATATTTATAAAATAAGTATATATAATTATTGGTAGCAACAAATTAAATTATTATTATAATTATTATGAATTATAATAAAATATTCAAAATAATAATATATATCATATCATATCATATCATACTCCCTTTAAAAGAGGGAGTTGTGGAAAAACTTTTCATTGATCATATTGCCCCTATTCTTTTTTTATATTATATTCTAATAATAAATTACATAAATTAATTATCATTATTAATTAATCATATTATATGTCACTTCAATTTTGACTAACTTGGCCCCAAAACTTCTAATGTTATTGTAAAACTCTCATATTAATTATTAATATCGCACAATACTATATTAATAGACAATTACAAGTTAATAAATTATTTAGGAAGGAGTAGACAATATAGAATTATCCTAAAATTATACCATGGCACTCGCGTAGGAAAATTATGATTACGTATACTCTTAACTGGTCGTTTTTTCAGATTTCAGGCTCGTGTATATAGTGCATGATTTCACTCTTATATTCATATATATACATTGAATTGATCTCAAATCAATTTCTAGCATACTAAAATATTAATAAATGTTATTTATCACCATATAACATATTTATTATTATTTATTAACATATTTTTAAATTCACGGGGTTTTACATGAAAACCTTTTAATATATTATGATAATCATAAACTCTTTTGCAACTATGTTATAGTAAATACATAAACTAAAAATCAACAATTATAATATTTGACCACGTGCATCGCACGTGCATTCCACCAAGTAGAATAATATATTACTAAGTAGTTTTGAGAATTATACTATAATTCAATGAGCAATATAATAAATAAATAAATATTTATTCACATAAATAATATAAATATTTTAATAATATTACATAAATTATGAATTACACTATTTATTTAGTATTACAATTAGGAATTACACTATTTATTTAGTATTACATTATTAAATAAATAATTTAATATTATTTTTTGAGAATATTTTCTCAAAGGTTATTACATGATACTTAATAATCTATACTTGGTAGCATTTGAAAACTAACCTTTTTACAAAAAAAACATTTAATATTAATAACAGTACTATTAATTGTTAATGATAGGATAATAAAAAATTATGAAATACTTACATTACTAGATTATTTAAGAGCATAATTGAAAATTTGAATTAGATAAATTATAAATATATAATATATAGGTAGTATAAATATTTTAATAGTATCACTTGAACTAAGAATTATAACATTAGATAATGTAAACTACTGTAAACCCCCGTGAACTTTTAGTATTTTGCAGTTAATAGACCCTATGATCTTTCCAAATCACACTAAACCCCTAATAACTTTTGTAGAAATCCCCTAATACCTTTTAAATAAATTACAGCAAATCCCCAATAACTTTCAAAATGCCTTTTTATGTCATTTTTCGCTTCTAATTTATAAAGGTCATCTGCAAAATTAAGAAAATTATATATTGGAGGTTTTCTTTGAAACAGAAAAGTCGTTAGGGGTTTAGTGTAATTTGAAAAGTTCATAGGTGTAGAAAGTTCATAAGGGTTTAGTGTGATTTACTTATTAAATAATTATAATGAGAAGTTTCTATTGCAATATGTTATAGGTATTAAGTATAATTATCTTAGGGAAAATTAGAAAAAAGCTAGCTAGATTGAATCAGCTTAGTTAATTAAAAATTAAGTTAATAACTTTCAAGCTGGATGAGCATATTTACGAGAACTTATAGAATTAACAACTTTATTTAAGAACAATTTTAGATTTGCGGGACTTATTAAAAAAACGTTAGCATTAGACGATTATTATAAGAACAACATTCAATTACAATAACTACACAATAATAATTAATTTTTACATTTCTTTTTAAGAAATTTTATTTATTGACACATAGTTTTATTATTTAATAAAAATTCAAAAATATAAAACATGTACATTTACGTGCAAAGTACATGCATTATATTAGTATCTATTAAAAGTGACATGAAGTTTATAAACTATGTTGGGTCAATGAATTATTTGAGTATAACTCAATGGAAAAAGGATTGTATGAATTGTATGAAGTTTCATGCTCAAGCTCATTTGAGGATCTATGTTGGATTAGATCTGAATTTAGATTCAATCCAATGTCAGCATGTTAAATTTTTTTAGGTCGTCTTCTACAAGCTTTAGTCGTTTATAAACTAGCATGTGAACCTTACACAGCAAAATAAATGCATGTTGAAATATAAGTTAGCATGTGTACATTATTTACTAACTAATGAAAATAAGGGAAGACAAAGGAAAATGACTTAAAGAAATTGGTTTTCCCACTTTTAAAGTAATGAAAAGGAAAGAATGAAAGGGACAAAGAAAGACAATTTTCCAAAAAAACCAAACATCCATATTTGCTCAACTCAAAGGTAGTTTACAAGTGAAATTAGGGAAAACAAAAAAGAAAGTTCCCAATCACTTTCTAGGTGAAGAAACATAAACCTAGATGGCTCAACCAACCAACTTCATATTTTGGCCGTTGTGCTTATCCCACATTGCTCCTCTCTCTATCACTAAGCTCCTTTATCATTCTTTATTCTCCATCCTTCTTCATCAATTGTTTTTATCCCCATAAATGAACATAAGCAACAAAGGTGACATACAAATCAACTGACATCCAATTTCTCATTAGTTAATTGAATAGTATCCATCACAAGTCTTTCTCACCCCCAAAGTGCTTTCAAGCAAAAATTTTATTTACATCTTTGATTTATTTTTTCAATAATTAAATTTCAACTTTCTATCTTCACTGCGTCTCTACTATATTCCTATATATTTTATATTTAACAGAGAAATATTAACAGTTTAAACACAAATACACGGGAATGAGTGAGAATTGAATGCAATTCCAACTCTTTATTCCCGCGTACCAAACACGATGTATTTTTAGATGTTAGAATTGATATTCCTACTTCTTATACGTGGGAATTGTCATTCTCAATCATTTCATAATGAATTGATATTCCTACTTAAGTGAGAATAAAAATAATCAAATAATTTCCAATTATACCCTCATTAAAAGATATGAATAGATATAAATTCCAATATGAAAAGTTATTTTTATAGAAAAATATCATTAGCTACTAGTACAAATATACAAATAAATATAAAACCATAATACAGTTTGGAAAAAGATTAGCCAGCAATTTTTAAATTTATATCACTACCGAATACCTTGCTCTAGTTCCAATATCAGTCGTAGTTCCACATCATTCTCGAAGACTATATATATATAAAGGCATTATAATATATATAAAGGCGTTATATATAAATTTCCCAATATTGGACCTACGACTGATATTG
>NC_033802.1:5233800-5239471 GCF_001876935.1 Asparagus officinalis
CCCCCCCTTCGAAATCGGCCCCAGATCTCTCACCAAATCGACCCCAGATTTCGCTCAGGCCAACCCACCGCCGCCGCTCGGACTGAGAAATCGGCGACCGCCGCCGCTCGTTTCGTCTCGTGAGGCCAACCCCGACTCCCCCTTTCGATCTCTCTTGACAGGTAAAATTTCAAATTCTCCTCTCTCGACCGCCCTCCTTTCTTCTTACTGTAATGTTCTGTAAATTCTAACATTTACTGTTAAATTTAAGAAAAAATCCTATATACAGATTGTATTGTGTTGTATGAATGCTTTGTTGATGTAGTCCAGACAAAGCATTTTTGCTAAGTGTTGATGTGATTAAAAATTTAACTGGGATCGGGGTTTTATGAACTTGAGTTCTATTGATCCTACAGTGCAATGCTAATTTTATGCTAATTTTATCTCAACGGAGTTTTATGAACTTGAGTTTTATTGATCCTACAGTGAAATTCATAAAGTATATGCTAATTTTGCAAATTTTATGAAGTCATTGAAGCAGTAATGGGGTACTGCAGTAATGTATATGCTAATTTTGCAAATTTATTTGTGTCTTTTTTTTGTGTATGTTTTTTTTTTGTTCCCAAATAATTGACGTGGTCATTATTATTTTTTTTTCTTCTTTAGGAGTTTGGAATGGAGGAAACAAATTCAGATAGTGTAGAGTTCGGAATGAGAGAATCAAGTGTTATTGGAATTGAAACTGCGACCAATTCTGTAAATGCTCCTAAACCACTACTAGGAATGAAGTTTAATAGTCATGAAGAAGCTTATAACTATTATAACTCTTATGCATTGTTGATGGGTTTTGGAATAAGGAAGAGCAGTGTGAATTACTCTCGCAAGACTAGAGAAGTGGTAGACAGAAAGTTTGTTTGTGATAAGGAGGGATATAAACCTAATAGTGGCAAGATAGAGATCCCTCTTCGGCGAGAGACCCGAGTGGGATGTAAGGCAATGATGCGAGTTAAATTATTGGAGGACAAATCGTGGGAGGTCACGGGGTTTGTTGAAGAACATACAAATCATGTGTTGAGTAGTCCAGACAAAGCAAAAATGCACAGATCACATCAACAATTTCATAAAACTCAAAGATGTAAAAAACTTATTGATAGTCTGCGAGAAGAATGTATGCCTCCTTCCACTATTTCTCGTGTTATCAATGCAACCAATGCAAGAGACGGTGAACTTGTGACATCACAACAGTGCATTGATCATATCAGAACCCAAAGAGTCAACAATATTGGTCATGAATGCATATCTATCATTCGACATTTTCAGAGTATGACAGCGAATGATCCAGAATTTTATTTTGCAATAGAAGTAGACAGTAGTGGACAAATGAGGAGTGTATTCTGGGCCGACGGAAGATCAAGAGCATCTTATTTGCAATTCAGTGATGTTATTGTGTTTGATGTGACATACAGAACTAATAAGTTCGGTCTTCCATTTGCTCCATTTACTGGTGTAAATCACCATAGGCAGTCCACTTTACTTGGTTGTGCATTATTAGCCGATGAACAGGAAGATACCTTTGTTTGGTTATTTGAAGAATGGCTGAAATGCATGCACGGCATTGAACCAGGTGCAAAAGCATATTATTGATCATTTGCCTACTTTGGTATCTCGTTATGGTGAACAGTTTCAAAGGTATTGGGGCTTGTGGTGCAATAGTTCTTCAATTGAACAATGTGAAGGATATTGGGTTGAGATGAAAGAGAAGTTTGATATAAATGAAGAAGGGGAAGGATGGTTGCAAATAGTTTACAAATGCAGAGAACACTGGGTGCCGTGTTATCTAAAGGACACTTTTTTTGCTGGAATGAGATCGAGCCAAAGGAGTGAAAGTATTAATGCATTTTTTGATGGGTATGTTAACTCACAGACTCAGTTACACGAGTTTGTGACACAATATGAAAAAGCAGTAACTCATCGTCGCTTAAGTGAAGCCCATGAAGATTTTAAGAGTCTGAACACAAAGCCGGTTATGCTCCTTGGACATCCAATTGAGATCCAAGCTGGAGAAATGTATACACGCAATATGTTTGATGTGTTCCATACTGAATTCAAAGGATTTGGTACAGAGTTCTGTGAAGAATTAAGAAAAGATGGGGACATTGTTGAATACAAGGTCTGTAAGTTTACAGATAGAGAAAAATGGGAGGTGGTTACTTATGAACAATCCAGTCAGATCCAGTTCTGTTGCACTTGTGCTTTGTTTGAAACTAATGGTGTTGTATGTAGACATATATTATCGCTAATGATGGCTAGGCAAATGGATTCATTACCCGACCACTACATCCTACACCGTTGGACCATACATGCAAGGCATCGTAACATTGGGGTTGGCAATATTGTATTTGGAAGAAACATCACCAGCTGTGAAGAGAAGATTAATTTATTGAAATCTTGGGCTTTAAGAGCAAAATTCAATAATGTGCTCGAGCTTGCATTTGATTCAGAAGAGAAGCTGCAACAACTTGATGATGTGCTAACAAATTTCATGGAATCACTTGAAGAAGAAGTTGGAGAAACTCAAGATCAAATTATGGATATTCCTCAACCTTCCGCACCCATTTCACATACAATAGAGAACATTCCTCAGATAACAATTCATGATCCTGATAGACCTACAAGGACTAAAGGTCGTCCACGCAATGCTACTAGAATCCAGTCAGGTTTAGAACAGGCACAAGAAAAGAAAGAAAGGAAGAAACGCATATGTAGCAGATGTGGTGAACTCGGGCATTATAGAACTAGTTGTAAAGTTAACTTGCAAAGGTACCATTTTCGTTTCTATTCAGTTTTAGCCCTATATAAGTTTATGAAACTTGATAGCACAAAGTCATATCTCATGATTAATTTGTCATATAATTTGCAGGTAAACATATGCACGGGTGGTGGATGTATTGGTTTGTTCACAAAGTCATATCTCATGATTAATGTACGTATGATTGCTTGCATTTTTGTGTATCAGTCTTTAACAGCGCTTTATTTACTCTATTTTTAACTTTTAGCAAACGATTTATTTGCTTGTGCATGTGTTTCTCTTACAGCGCTACCACTAACACAGGAAAGAGCACAATCAGCTCAGGTTCATCCACAACTCTGCCTTGGCCCCTCAAGTGATGCGCATTTTGTACAAGACCTCTGTCTTGTAGCTGCTAATGTATTACTACATTTTATGTATTAAGACTGATTGTGTCTTGTAGCTGCTGATGTGTTAAGACTAATGTATTAAGACCGATGTGTATGCTGATTGTATGTTGCTGATTATATGTTGCTGATTGTTGCTGCTTGTATTAAGACCGATGTTCTATCCACAACTCTGTCTTGTTGCTGATTGTATGTTGCTGATTGTTGTCTTGTAGTCCATTACTCTATACATTGATAAAGTACGAGTCATGCTTTAGTTTGATGCAACTGTTGGAAATAATATGAGCTTGCTATGGAAACAATACGAGTCATGGTGTTCTTAGTTTCAAGTTTAAACATCCGACTGCATCTCCCAATGGAATCAACAGTAATCAATATGTACGAATATACACATGGATTCGTTAACTGAGAAAGATGCACAAATGTTGCAATCTCACATAACAGCGTTAAAACAATGCCATTTTCCAACTCGATAGAAGCAATAAGAAACCGATATTAACTACTAATCATCCTAAAACACAAACAAAAGTGAAACAGAACATCTCAAACACTCCTTATGTGGATAGAACTTTGACGGTCATCAAATTATGGTCATCGACAAGCCTTCAACCAGCAATAAGCTTAAATTTTATGTCGCAAATGAAATCTCTTATCAATTTAGTGCAGAATTCAATACAAATTGATTGTATAAGAAAAACTATCCACCGCCATATATTATCAGAGTTTCATATTTCCCCAATTCTATTTCGAATGATCACACTACCCATCTGCAAGTTGGACCCCAGAATTCGTTCAGTAGGATTTCGCATAAAGGCAAATGAAGGCAATTGTAGCTGCGCTTGAGATCACACTACCCATCTTGTAGTCCACAATCACTAATATAGAAAGAAGGCATAGCACATCCATAGCAGGGTTAGAAAGAAGCCAAAGTAATAAAACATCCCACAAGATACATAAGTTCTCACAATCTCACAATCACAAGATACATAAGTTTCTATCAAACATGACATAAGTTCTCACAATCACATAAGTTCTCACAAGATACATAAGTTCTCACAATCTCACAATCACATAAGATACTCGATACATAAGTTCTCACAATCACATATTTTTTGCAAGAGAGAAAAAAATAAATACGACAACGATACATATTACAAACAATAATAATGTAAACACTGAACCTAATGCAAAAGCATAGGTGGGGGAACTAGTAGTTCTTGAGCTCGATGCAGAATCAGGTGTCGGGACATAAAAAGGTGTTTGGACATGCCCTGTACTGGATGCTGAATCACAAGCGATGCCGTGTTTATCCCATTCAACCAAAGCCTCTTCGTACGTTGCATACCCTTTATATGCGGCATTTGGGAATTTATCAACTTGCATTTTACAGTCCTCCCAATTATTATAAATTCCACACCGTCGACCTCTCTTCACATGTAAAAACTCTTTTCTTGCCATGGACCACCTAAAAAATTATGGTTTGAAGCAAAATCACAGTAAAAACTCTCTTAATTTCTTTGTGGAATTAAGAGAAATTATAAGTGCAGTAGCATATACTTTGCAAACATGCAGTAGCAGATACTTTGCAAACATGCAGTAGCATATACTTTGCAAATTATAAGAGAAATTATGGTTCTGGATTGATTGGATAATAGATGTAATTGTATTTTTTGTCATATAATTTGCAAACATGCAGTAGCATATACTTTATGAATTTGCTTTAATTAAACCTGGTAAAATTAAAGCACAATACTGGTAAAACCCAAAAGTTCCTTGAATAAGAAGTTTGTAACATGTTTTAATTAAACCTGACTTCATATCAGCTACGCTTATGGAACATTCAAAAGTTCCTTGAATAAGAAGTTTGTAACATGTTTTAATTAAACCTGACTTCATATCAGCTACGCTTATGGAACATTCAAAAGTTCCTTGAATAAGAAGTTTGTAACATGTTTTATTTCTCTATAATGCCAACTTTTGTTCTCTGTAATGCAATTAACCATCTCATGTCCGTCTCACTGTCTAGATCCAGTTCTATATTTTACCAAAATTACCATCGAGATTATATAAACATGCTGTTTTTAAGAGTGTCGTTATTTGCAAAGTATTTCAAAATTAAACCCTAGAACAAATATTTCAAAATTTAACAGTAAATGTTAGAATTTACAGAACATTATAGTAAGAAGAAAGGAGGGCGATGGGTTGACCTGAGCGAACTCGAAGGGGGAGATGCTGAAACGAGCGGATTTGGCGGCCGCAAGGAGGGCGGAGGTGATCGCGGCGGCCCCAACTGGCGGAGAGAGGAGCTCAGCGGTGGTGATCGCGGCCGCAAGGAGCTCAACGGAGAGAGGAGCTCAGCGGTGGTGATCAAATGATTTACTCGAAGGGGGAGATGCCGAAACGAGCGGATTTGGCGGCCGCAAGGAGGGCGGAGGTGATCGCGGCGGCTGCAGGTGGCGGAGAGAGGAGCTCAGCGGTCAGCGGTGGTCGCGGCGGC
>NC_033802.1:5239496-5287383 GCF_001876935.1 Asparagus officinalis
AAAGGTATAATAATAATTATTTATAATCAAAAATAATTTTTATGAAAATTATTTTTCAATTTGTAAGCCAAACGTCCGAAAACGTTACCGAGGCAGTGTGCCAAAATATAACTATCACATGAAAATTTATTTCTCTAAGAAAAAATATCATTTCTATAAAGTTTTTTTTTTCTAAAAAATGAATTATTTAGTCATTTTTAAAAAAATTTAATGTTTTTAAAATTATGTATTTTGGTAAGGGCATTATTAGAAAACTAAATTTTATTCCCACTTGTGAATAAATCATACAAATAGTGGGAATGAAAATATGATTGTCATTCCCATTTCATTCTCTAAACACGCCCAAACATGAAAATGAGAATTAACATTCCATTCACACATCTATTCCATTCTATTTCCACCTTATTTCTATTCTCACTTGACTCCATTCCCGCGTATCAAACGAGGGGTAAAAGAAATGAGTACAAGGCAAAGAGGGGAAACTTTGTTTCTCTTTCCCCCCTCTTCAAAGTCATAGAATTCCAAATATACCAACTTTCCTTATTTTTTTAATCACATCCAACCCTTGAGATTGCCATCCAAACAAAAAAAAAAAAAAACTTCATCACAATAATCAATGGCTCTCTGACTAACTTTTCAAGAACTAATTGAGAAAAATAAAGCAACGAGATTTTGTTTGCTAGCAAAATCCACATGAAAGTAACCTCATATAATTTAGTGTCAAGTTGTAATATTCAAAGCAAACGGATGATTCCGATTATAATACTGCCCCCTTTCCTCCTAGCTTGCTCCCTCCTCCATTGTTTGTTATGTGTAACCATGACGATTAGTATAATAATAAGTAATAAAATATGAAGATTATTATATTATCAAGGGTCTAGTTCCTAAACAGTGCTTTGGAAGCAACAATGTCTTTGTAACTTGTTCCCAAAATTTGGACTTCTAAAGTTCTAGCTTGCTCATCAAAGGCCGGTTTGGTTCAATCAACACATCATGGAAAGTCAAGGAATGATTGCGATTATAATAACGAAAGATTAGGTTTAACTTTAATTAGAAGCTCGGTGTTAAATTGCTTTTTTAGAATTTCACTAAAAAAATCTGGTAATTTTACATGTGAAACCTTACGCCATATATTATTTGCGAATGAGCCCGTTATAATTATGAATTTTGTCCATGCATCTTTTACTCAAAAGAGGTATATATATATATATATTTTGACATAGTTCAAGGTACACGCATATGATACAAAGAAATGGTAGATGCATGTAAGCGAAAAGTTTCAGTTATAGTGAAATTTTTATTCTAATCAGAGAAAGTAACTTACACATGTCCAATTCATTTTCTATTTGCGGAACACCCCCTTATATAGAATTCTTATATAACTTATAAATATAGCAAATTAAGGTGTTATTAGCGTAAACCAAACATTTTTAATTCCTTGCTGTCTATTAAAATTTTTTCCTTCTATTAAAATTGGAAGGTGTCACATGCGTGCGGCTCTCTATCTCATGCGGGAGCACTAAAAAAATGTTATTTTATTTTGCCGGAATAACAATAGCCAGACTCTGGTGCCTGCTTTTGGGAAGACAGATATTAAGCCTACATTTAACGGTCGCCGTCAAAAAGCAGACGGCAGGTGACGTTCGCAAGGCAATGGTACGGTGTTCGGGCGTTATTTTAGACGTCCCTCGGATAGGTTGCCCTGCTGGTGCAGCTTAGCGCGGTGCCAGATGGTTTTTGCTGTTGTACCCTTCAGTTTGGATCCTCGCTTATCGGCTCCGCAGCTGAGAATTTGCCGGCCTTCATCCCCAACCATACTGCTTACCTTGTACCGTCAGCTCCTCCTTAACTAACCTGCACCCGCTTGTTAATGCTGGAAACAAAATTTTCTATTTTTAGTAGAAACAAACGTCTCTTTTTAAAACTAGGTGATCCGAAAGGTATACCATTTTCTAATATAATCATGTTTAGTCATTAATTAAAGACTAATTAGCACACTTAAATACCTCACAGTTTCTCACTTGTTTTTGACAATACTTATGTATCTATACTCTTAAGTTTCTAAAAGTAGCATATCTAATATCTTCTTATTTGAACACGAGAATTTGCTTGACACTCTCAAACCAACTTTAATTTTTTAACTCTTACAATTTGTTAAATTCACTATTAAATAGAAATTATGAATTTCATTAGACTTAATGCAAGAGCTCCTCATCGTCCTCCTCCAACACCATCTCCTCCGCCTCGTTCTTCGTCTTTAGTGTCGGAGACCGATATGTTGTTTGACTGATCCTCCGACGATAACTTTGACGAATTCGAGGATTTCGCCATTGCCATTGCCGATCAAATTTGGGCTTGTTTTGCTTTTTGGGGGGAAAAGAAAGAGGGAGCAAGGAAAATTAGCGGGAGAGAAAAACGAATCATATTGAGTTTTTTCCTATATAATATATACGCCCAGATCAACAATATGGCTGAAGCACGCACCTAAGTTCGATAGTGGCGGAGGGGGATGTCGGTGTCTGTGAGAAAAAGGAGTAAGAAGGGGAGAGGATGAAGGAGATGTGTTAGAAAAGAGGAGGAATGAGAAGCCATGACCATTAGATTTAGAGGGAAAAGAAAGAAAGAGATGAGAGTATTTTGGGATTTTTATTTTTTATTCTCTCTCTATGCTTAGTTGGCAAGAAATAATTGCTAAAGAAGGGCTGCAGCACATGGATCTTCAATTTAAAGTCTGCAGCACATGAGAAAAAGTTAGAAGGGCTGCAGCACATGAAGTCATTACTTTTGGAACATTGATGTAATTTTTCCTTTTTTATTATCATCTAGCTTTTTTTATAAATTTTGCTAAAACTAGCTTATGTGGCCATGCGAGCAAAAAATCGGCAAAAATTTAAGTTTGCACCGTCAGAAAAATTAGTAAAATTACAATTATATCATTCCATGTCATTGACGCGTCAATAAGATTTAATGATAATTTGTAAAAAGAACCTAGGCTAAAAACAGAGCTAACATTATGAATTCTTACGTATAACTTCTAAGCGTTGTGGATTCAAGTGATATCTAGCCAATATAGCAACGGCCACCACTGAAAAAAGGGTAGAGGGGGAAAAAAAATCCCATATTAGCATTTTACCAATATTTATTATCGTGGTCCAGCGGGGCACAAGTTACCGCGCGTAAAATCAAGGAAAAAAGGAGGATGAGGGAAACAGGAGCAGCAGCGAGCAGACAGCAGTTTCACGGGGTCCCTTGTAGGGTCTCCCAGCGGCAAACCAAATAAAACCCTCTCTTTCTCTCTCTAAAACTCTCTCTCTCTCTAGATTAAAACATCGACCAACTCTCTCCACTCCTTCACTCTTCTCTCTCTCTCTCTCTCTCTCTCTCTCTCTCAAAATCCCTCACTTTCTCTCTCCTCCGGTTCTCCCTCCTCAACCTCAAAAATCAGCGGAATTCTCACCAGAACCCTGGCTCGGGTTGAAGATCTCGCCTCCATCTCTAGTTCCCGCCAAAACTCGACAGTTTCTGGCGCTGTTTCGAGGATTTTGGGGGGGAATTGGGTCGGATCTCGTTTTTTTGGGGGGGATTTCGGCGTTAACGGTAGGTAATTGGAGCCGTTTTGTGAAGAATATGAGCTGGCGTTTCTAGTTTTCTTTTATTAATTGGCGGTGAATTTAACGGATAAGGTGTGGGAGTTTAAAGGTTGAGGGTTTGGAGCTCGCTCGTGGAGTTAATGTTGGAGTTAATGAGGGTTTAATTGGAAATGGGGTAGTTGAAGTGGTGCAAATTGGCGTCTTTTGGTGTTATGTTAAGAAAAGTTGTGATTTTTTTGTTGGAGTGAGGGGTTGAATTTATCATGGAGGTTGCTTCTTCTAATCATCAGGCTGGAGCTCGGCCTTGTTTAGGTTTGTGTTCTTCTTTGAATTTATTTCTTTAGTTTTGTCTTGTTTTCTTGTAATTCAGTTATTTTTTGGGAGGCTTACCTTGAGTGAGACTTGGGCAAGATTGCAAAATTTAGTACTTTTCTAGCGTCTGTTGTCAAATTCTTTTTCCTTTGAAACTATGGGCGTATGTTAAATAATGGTTTTTTCTCAAATGGGGACAACCAATTGATTTGCCCAGCAGCTGAAGTTTTAGATAATTAATTTTCTCTCTCTATATTTTTTTGTAATTTTTTGTTTTCATTTCCCTTAATCCTATCATTTTCTGGAAGTTCTTTGCTATGATAATACGTTCCTATTTCAGGCCAAGCAAAACTTTTGAACTATCTGAGCAAATTATGGAGTCATTCTGCTCAAGAACGTTCTGTTTTAGTTTAACAAATTTTTCTTTATTTCCCACCTAAATTTTAAATGCAATAGACTGGAGATTTATGAGTCAGACTCTGCTCGGTTCTATTTCATTTTCGTAAAAGTTTTGATTCCATGTTTGGTTGGCTTTGGTAATATTCTCTTTATATGCTTGTTTTCTAATTTATACATCACTTATAACTCTGCTTCGTTTAGAGGTCAAGATCAAATGTCTTTTAACTTGGTATTCATCAGATTGTATCTTGAGGATCTCTTGCTTTTGTCAGTATTAGTATTGGTATAGAGGTTCAGAGCTATTTTTCTAGCTAAGTAAATTTCATGTTGATGTTCTTCTTCTTAAAAAAATCCTAATGAATCCCTTTACAACTTTAGGCACTTCAGCTGATCTTTTATATAAGGAACTTTGGCATGCTTGTGCTGGACCTCTGGTTACAGTACCCCGAGAAGGGGAGCGGGTCTATTACTTTCCCCAAGGTCATATGGAACAGGTATTTGCAAATTCTTCATAATTCATTTTGTTCCTATTAATTAGTTCAAAGTTTCATAAAGCGTGTGGCATGATCCACCCCCCTCCAATCATCTACTTCTCTTTGAGTATGGTGTCCTTCGAAGCCTAAAATTTAAGTTCACCCTAGTTAATTTTTATCTGAATTTGTTTGTCATTAGCTCGAAGCATCTACCCATCAAGGGCTTGATCAGCAGATGCCCTTGTTTAATTTACCAGCAAAGATCCTATGCAGGGTCATGCACGTTCAGCTTCGTGTAAGCTTTCTTCTGTCATTTCTTTGCTTTCTATACTTCTAATCCCTTTATCCTCTCTTCCAACTAATTTTCTGTTTCGGCACTTTTAGTCACTTGTTTTACTTATGTAATTAGCTTGTCTCTATGTTATAGGCTGAAGCAGATAGTGATGAAGTTTATGCACAGATTACCTTGCTACCTGAACCGGATGTGAGTATTATTTTCCTGAATGTCTAGTTCCTGATGGTTTAAATAAAACCTAACTCTTCGCCAAGCTTCAAGTACACATATGCAATTATATGATTGTCCTTTTTTGTTTTTATTTGTTAGTTTTGCAATTTATGTTGATATATATTTCTCTAAACTTATGATCAGCAAGGGGAGGTCACATGTCCAGATCCTCCACTTCCTGAACCTGAAAGGTGTACGATACATTCCTTCTGTAAAACACTCACTGCTTCAGACACAAGTACCCATGGGGGATTCTCAGTACTGAGGAGGCATGCTGATGAATGCCTACCACCATTGGTAAGTGCCAATAAAAGCTTAATGTGCTTTGATAATCACAACTGGAGAATACCTTTTGCGTTTTACAGTTTTACCCTACCTTATACTGAAATTTCTCGTTCTAGGACATGTCACAACATCCACCTTGGCAAGAATTGGTCGCCACAGATCTTCATGGGAATGAGTGGCATTTCCGTCATATATTTAGAGGTTTACTTCTATATTGGTTCTTCGATCTTTCCTTTTCATTATCTAATACTGTACTAGTTCACTGAGATATTGATAATTTGATATAGGTAAAGATAGTATAAGTGTACACGTATCATCATATTGTGTCACTTCGAGTTATTACCCGGGCATTTCAAGCTAAGCATATATTACTGTTATTTAAGAAAAGCCATACTTCTGGTTCTACCCCTATTTGTGTCAAGATTTCAAAAAATTTAATAAATGTGCTTAACAGTTTATAGTACATTAAAACTAATTAGAAAGACAAAATTGGAAAGAACTAAAAACACCCTAATTACTATCCGTTACTCGATAACTCCCTCAACTCCCCACATTTTCTCGTAGTAAGATATTTTTAACTTTTGGCAATAAATTTCTAAAAATCTATTCATATTAGCATTGATTATTAAGGTATTTAAAACATTTTTTATGCACCAGTTTACTATATAATGCATGCATCGCATGCATCGGGGAACTTCTGTAGATTTTAAACTAGGTCATCACATTTATCTATACTTAATGTGATCTATAACCAGATTAACTAAGTTCTCTGTCAGCACATATAGTTTTCTAGATTAACAAATGTTGTGCAGACTGCTATTGTGCACTGCACTAATAATAAATAGCATTGAGCTTTGACAAGGATATCAACAAATGTGGAAAAGGGAAAGTAAAATTTGAGTTTCATTTCCATCTTTGCAGGACAACCTAGACGACATTTGCTCACTACTGGGTGGAGCATCTTTGTTAGCTCAAAGAAATTGGTAGCAGGCGATGCATTTATCTTCTTGAGGTAAAGAGTATCCTCTCTGACAAGAGGTTGGGTAAAATGTCATGTTGCCCTTGTGTTGTACGATGTTGTTTTGGGTTGAGCTAGCTCCTTCAAAGTCTAGAGGATCACCTCTTTCTGGATTTAATATATATAGTTTTCACATATGCAGGGGTGAGAATGGAGAATTACGAGTTGGTGTGAGGAGGCTTATGAGACAACTAACTAATATGCCATCGTCTGTTATATCAAGTCACAGCATGCATATTGGAGTCCTAGCTACTGCATCACATGCCATATCTACTGGCACACTTTTTTCTGTCTTCTATAAACCCAGGTTTGTGATCTGTGAAATTAGTTTATTGCTTTTAACACATGCACACGCATCCTTTATGCTTGTCTTAAAATGCGCACACACACACACACACGTTCTTAGTTGATGATCTAGAATATCATCAGAAATATTGGCCTTAGTTGATGATCCAGAAAATCATCAAAAATACTGGCCTTTATATTTGTTAGCACGGTTCATTGTGGTAAACACTTGTCAAGTAATGTATTTTTTTTAATTTAACATATATGCCTTTTTGACTGCAGAACAAGCCGTTCTGAGTTCATCATAAGCCTCAATAGATATCTTGAAGCCAAAAACCACAAGCTGTCTGTCGGAATGAGGTTTAAAATGAGATTTGAGGGTGATGAAGCTCCTGAAAGAAGGTATTCTCGAAGGATTTTAAATGACTTGACATGTACAAGGTAGAAAGGAGTATTTTATCATTAACCAAAAGTCTTCTATGCTGCTTACAGGTTTAGTGGTACTATAATTGAAGTTGGTGACTTGGGATCATCTAGATGGGCAAATTCTGAGTGGAGATCTTTAAAGGTAATATAAGTTTGCCCCTAACTTTTCGAATTCGGCGGAAGTCTAGTAACTCCTGATAATAGAGAATTCATCATTAGCTTATGTTTCTTTAATGTAACGAATCATTTTAGTCAATTAAGATTTTTTTTTCTATTAAAACAATGGCTTTTAATTCTAGCTTGCACTATGCCCTTGACTTCTGCCATTCCCTTTTGCTCCTCTATTTTCTTCTCTGGTCTTAGTCTAGGTGCGAACTTGTGCAGGTTCAATGGGATGAACCTTCATCCATTATACGTCCAGACAAAGTTTCACCATGGGAAGTGGAGCCACTTGTTGCATCCTCCCAACCACAACCAGTACAGAAAAATAAACGTGCACGACCACCAATTTCTCCCTCTGGAGCTCCAGATATTCCTTCAGATCTTGGTATGATACCACTCTTTATAATTTTCTATAGTTATGTTCAAAGACTCATAGTATGCAGGACGTCTTCTATTTATTTGAATTTGTGAAGTGCTTTGATTAAGATTATGTAGGTGTTTTCTCTGAAAATCATTACCTGAATTTGGTTTCATTTTTAGCACTATCTAACTGAACTTTGGCTGTACTCTCTTTAATTAGGGATGTTAGCGGCACATTTAGTNAACTGATGCTGCTAAAACTTTCTCATTTTCGGGTCTTCAACGAAGCAGAGAATCTTATCCATTCTCCAACCCCACCTCTCTTTTCTCGCCAACAGCAAAACCTGGCTCCATTGGATTCAGTGGGAGCACAGCAGCATCACCAATTCCCAGTAGTCCTAGATCTGTTGGTTTCAATGGGAGTTCTGGACCTTTACAATCTCCCCGCAGTACAATGTACTGGCAAGCTCATGCAGATGCTCAAACTAAATCATACAAAGAACCAACTAGTAAGAAGCAGGTTACGAGCAATGGCAATGGCTGCCGGCTCTTTGGAATATTGATAGAGAATTCAACTACTGCAATAGAACTTCACCAGTGGCTGCTGCTGCTGCTGCTGCTGCTGTTGTTGCAGAGGACCGACCATTATCGTCTCATGATATTGAATCTGAGCAACAATCTCATCCTTCAAATGCCAACCAATCTGATGCCCCTGCCATTAGCAGTGAACCGGAGAAATCATGTCTTAGATCTCACCACGAAACTCAGAGCAGGCAATCACGAAGCTGCACCAAAGTGAGTCTAATTTCAAGTACAGCATCTCTGTTGCCAACCAAACCTCATACTCAAAAAGGTTCTGATTTCGGGCTACCTGTTCTAATATCTTCGTACAAACAGGTTCACATGCATGGAATGGCAGTTGGGAGAGCAGTGGACTTGACAAGATTTGATGGGTACGAGGACCTCCTCCACAAGCTGGAAGAGATGTTCAGCATTGAAGGGGAGCTAACCAGTGATGTTAAAAAGTGGCAGGTTGTCTACACCGATGATGAAGATGACATGATGCTGGTTGGAGACGACCCTTGGCAGTAAGTCTCTAGCTATCCTATGCAATCTAAAGTTTGATTAGGGGCAAATTTCACAAAACTATGATGAATTTTGGGGGCTTTTTGGACAAAACTACCATGGATTTTTGTTGATTATAGAACACTAATATGAACTTTTGAAAGCGCGGAAAAATACCATGAACTATTGGAAGTTCTTTGGAAGTTGTTGCTAACAGCATCAACGTCTGGGATACCTTTACTCATACTTATCATCCTTTACTCATACTTATCATCCCACGTGTGATAGAGAAGAAATGCATGTAAAGTTTAAGCGTAAGGGGAAATTTGCCAAAAAACATGACAATTTACCCTAAATGCGGTAGGACATGGTAGTGTATCTAAGAAAGTCTATGGTAATTTAGTTCAAACCCCCGAAATTTCATGGGAGTTCTATCAAAATTTCCCATAAATTAATTTATCTGACTGTAGTTTCTCGCCGTCCAAACTTTTTAACTGAACTGCAGCGAGTTCTGCACCATGGTTAGAAAAATCTACATCTACACTTGCGAGGAAGCCAAGCGTCTGTCCCCCAAATCAAAGCTGCCAATACTCAAAGGCGAAGGGGTATGTAAGAATGCTGAGGGCGATGTCACGAGAAACGCCCATGAGGACCAGGTGTCTGTTTCATCTGATAGGGACTGCTGAATGCTGACTCGTTGATATGCATCAAATAGGTTCTTAGTCGTTTTCGTCGAAATCTCCAGCTAGCTAGCTATCGTCAGCTTGTGATCAATGACGGGTCACCGTATATGGCAAATGTTATGGCTTGCCATGCTCTTTTTGTTTGGTATCATTTGGTTAGGCTTTGGTCATGGTGGCGCGAAAGAAGGCAAATGAGCCGCGGGTGGCTTCACATCTTTCATATCCTTTTGTTCCTTTTATTTCATTTTGAGTAAATATGGTACAAACTATTATAGGACAACGTTGGAGTCATGCTTTGTCTCATGTTTTTTAAGATAGGTATCAAAATGTTGCTTGCTTGCGGGCTGATACCTTTCAGTTCATAGCGTTGGATTGCATTGATCATGTGAAGCTGTATTTTTTGTTGTGTGCGGATGAGACGAGCCATCAAGGGATGTGTGATCACGTGTGTTGTGATGCTCTTGCTTGTAAATGTGGGTGAGGTTTGGTATGTGACTGGCACATGCATAAGGTGGGTTTTTGTCAACTCAAACCTTTGTTAGTTCTTTTTTGGAGCCCCAACTAGCTTTACGCTCCCAAATCGATCAAGTCGTTTTGAACAATATCACATTGAACAAAAAATAATGATAGGGGCACACCCTCTACCACATTCCTAATCACACCATCTCTCTTGTTACAGTACACAGGGGAGTGGTAGAGAGTGTGCCCCTAGTGTCTCTCAATAGCCTATTTTGCATACTAATCAAATAGCCTATTTTCCTTCACTGGTCCTTTTGTAAAATTAAAAAAACACCGCTAATTACTTGATGGAAATTTTAAAAATTTCAAATGACCCCTTAGAAAGTTTGAAATTTACAAAAAAGAAAATAAAAATAAAAATTTACAAAGAACACTCTGGAAATTTAGAGAGTTATAAATAGACAAATTACAAATGACAAATGAAAAATTTAAAATTTAGAAAAAAATCAACAAAATTATTAAAATTACAAAAACAACTTGAAATCCGAAATTTACATCCAATTCTCTGAATATATAAAAATTTAGAAATGAGTCATGAAAATTTTATTTAAAATTTACAAAAACACCCTACAAATTTCATAAAGTACAAAAACACCATGAAGAATAAAAAAAAAATAATACCAACAACACACTGAATATTTTTAGGAGGCTGTTAGAAAATTTTATATTTTCAAGGGTTTTAATTTTTAGGATTATTTGTAATTTTCAAATTTTTGGGATTTTTTGTAAAATTTTAACTTTTAAGGGTATTTTGTAACTTTCAGACTCCTAAGGGCTGTTAGTACTTTTTAAAATTTTTAGGATGTTTTTATGATTTTAAAATTTTAGGGCTTTTGTGTAAATTTTGGATTTTTCAAGGTTTACAAATTTCAGATTTTCAACGGACTATATATACTTTTTGGAGTGTTTTTTTATAATTTCCAATTTTGTCAATGTGCCATTTTTTCAATTTGAAAAATTTTTGGAGTTTTTTGTTGTATATTTCACTACAAAATCATAAAAAAATGATCTGCCACGACACCCTCTGTTAAATTCTTATTCGTTATTTCACAAAAGGACCGCATTGAGCAAAGAAATATAGTATAAGGTGAAAAATATGCAAATTGATACCTTAGGAAGTAAGTTGAAACTTCAGCAATACTTTAAGGGGGAGTTAGTCATTTTGTCCCAAATATAAGATCTGCGCTCTACTTTAGAAATATAAAGTTTTCGGGTGTAATATAGCATTAACAAAGGTTTGAGGGTCTAATATGAGAAAAAAACAAACAAACAAAGAGTCATCTCATATTTGGCTCTGCCAATTTTGGATTTAATTGTAAATTATGTTGTTTAAGGTTTGACAGATAATTGGGTATCATGTTGTGATTATTGTTTCTCCAGATTCAAATTCCCATATTATTGCGAGTGTTTTTCTTCAATTTTTATAATTTGATAACTTGCAACAATATCTACCATAGAGTATTTATTATTTTTGGAAATTGTTTCTTAACCGCGTCATTTGTAAATGGACCCGCTTCATATCCATATATGTCCATTAGTTTCTTCCTCCATTGCTGCCAAAATATCAAACTCAAATAATGCTTAATTAGTTCTCCACAAGTTCTATCTGATTATGTGATGGATTTTTCCTTGAAATCAACACCAAATATAAAGTAGCATGCAAACTTATAATAAAATCCAATATAAAGGTCACCACAAAATAATTCAATCAAGCCAATCATAATTCACGTGACATAACTTAATGGGGGGTCAGATAGACTATTAGAAATAGCCAATTATAAGTAGCGTTTTCATACACAATTGAAATAGCAAATTTTTGGCATTTTTCTTCCTTTTTGAGATGATATTATGAAGGCTCAATTTATTAAGAAGAAGTAAATTGAAACAAATAAGTTGAACCTAAACAAATCATAGACCTGCAAGTGAAAATAATTATATACCCTCTGAACTATACTTGGCAGTAGAATCTCTTTTACCTACAAGATGAGAGTTATTTCGGTAAAGAAAGATGTCAAAACATCAAGATAGAAGTTCCACGATCTTAGAATTATATGATCCAATCTCACGCACCAAGGGGGGAAAAATATAACATATAATACACATAAGTCATGTGTAAAAAAACAAAAGTTGAGAGAAGATAAGAAAGAAATACATTTTGGTTGAAAATTTTATGAGTAGAATCTAGAGAGGAGAGAAGATAAGCAAGAGATCCTAGATGACAAGTACAAAATTTGTGATATTTGTATGGAGGGAATTAATTTTGTTTCCCTCGAATTTTATTTCCCTCTTAAAAAAACCCCTCCCATTATCATTAATGCAAGATCATTTCTTAACCCCCCACCCCCCACCCTCTTAGCTTGAGATCTTTCCACCGATAATTGTCAAATCCTATTTTGCCAAAAACTGAATATGATAAAAAAGTTGACAGCCCATGTTAGAATTAATATAAAATTTTAATTCTCGATTTTCACCATAACTCCAGAGTTTTAGTGTAATGGTTAGAAGAACTTATATTAAGATGACATCAGATTAACCAGGTTCGAATCTTGCTAGCCACAAATTTAATACGGATCTAAAAAAATTATTATCGTTGCGTGAGTCCAGGTTCTTAGCCCATAAAAGGGCACTCAACCAGTGGGACATGTTGGAATTAATATAAAACTTTAATTCTCGATCCTCATCATAACTTTGAGTTTTTGTGCAATGGTTAAGAAGACTTAATTTAAGAGCCCATGTAGGTCAATTATAGTATAAGTAGCATAGACTATTTTAGGCTGGAGGTGTTTTAGCATGGGTACTTGGGTTCAAGCGCTAAAATGAGTTTGACTTTTTTATGAGAAGAGCGCTTAACATTTTACAAATTTTCTTGCGTGCAATTTTCCATTAATTTAAAGTGTATAAAATACTTTAGCTAGAAGGGGGAAAAACTTGTATACTTGCATCGGTTAATTGTGTAAGACTTTGGGTCTTTCACCTTTGCTCACGGCTGATCCAAGCTTGGGCAAGGAGACGCTAGTTTTCTAGCTAAAAGTTAGCTTTATTGAATTCGTTTGATACTTCAGCGCAGGGGTGTCCAACTGGGCTAGTTAGGCCCGGCTTGGCCTAGAAAATCGGGTCCGGACCAGGCAAAAAGGGGCATCCGGACTCGGGCCCGGTTGGACCAGGCCGAGTCCGCCCAATGCCCGCCCGGTTGATTTTCTTTAAATTATTTTCCCTAAAAAATGAAAATTTCAAGAGTAATTAAAAATAAAATATGCGAAAAATTAAAAAAAAAATCAATCATATTATTAATCACTTTTAATTATACAATTTTCAAATACAAATATCATAGAAATTAAAATGTAAAATAATAAATTATTTATTATTAAATCACTAACATTTACAAATATTTTTTGGAATTTCTCGCATCACAATAGATGAATACATTCCAACTAGGTTGACACATATTCATCTATATTACTATCATTTACAACTCTTTTCAAAATAAATTATCAAAAAATTACAGCTAAGAAATAAAAAGTACAAATTAATATGTAATTTGACTAATTTCTACTCTTTATCTCTATCTCCTATTGTCAACACACCAAGTCTATCTTCAATACTAGCCATTTGATCGATGCCTTGAGTTCTCTTCTTGAATCTCCACCAATCTTGTAGGCATATTACCACCGGTATGGTAGACGGATCTAGTGATATCTGTGATCGTCGATCAAACGTCCTGATATACTGAAGGCAGATTTTGAAGCTACTGTAAAAACCTGCACCATTAGTAAATCGTGAGCCATGATGGAAAGTATATGATATGAAATTGTTCAATATGCTCTCCACCATCGCAAAATATCAAAATCATTATTTTGAGCATCAATGAAAGGTGCGGATAAATAATATTCACTTTCAAAAACTATCCTTAATCATGATCAAATCCACGGCTACCAGTTAGCCTCGCTATCATTAATTGCTTACCAAAACTCTTATCTTTGCCCTGGCTTGAACTCGTAGAAACAGAAGCTATAGGTTGATGTGTACTTACATCATATCTATCTGCACACTCCCAATATAATCTTTAAAAATAATATTTATTAGTGTTATCATGAGTAAGAGTAGTAGTAGTCTGACCGTCATAAGTGTATATTATCATGTTTTCATATAAAGAATTTAACAAATTTTTAAGGCTAATATCCTTCAAACATGAATCCATAAGAACCCCCAAACCAAAAATAATAGGAATATGCCTAAAATACTTATTAAATTTACTTTTCATTTGAAAAATCATATTTTCAAGTTAATTATCCATACGATAAGAAGTAATTTTTTTTTAAATATTTAAAAACTGTAAAGCAACTTGAATAATAATTGGATGATAATAACCAGATAACAATATAGTAGCATTATAAAAAAACTTATAACATCTCTTTTACACTATATATAACTGTCAATTCTTCATTAGTTATTCCATACATACTACTAGAGCTAGAACTAGAAGCATTGAAAGCAATAAAATCATTTATAATTTCTTTATACTCTATTACTACATTTAACATTGCATAGGTGAGATTCCACTTATGATCAACATCTTTTGGAATTAACCTGGTTTCTAAATATTTGTCTTTTATAGAATTGTTTCCATATTTTAAGTTTTTGTTTAGAAGCATTATGAGCATAAGCTATAACCTTAATCTCTTCTACCATGAGTTTAATTTTATTAAATACACTTTGAACAAATTAATTTTAAAATATAACACATGCATCTAATATAATAAATATCACCATGACATGACAATAGCAAAGATGATTTGATATGATCTACAAGTACATTATTATTACTTGCATCATCTAGTGAAAGAGAATTTTTTTTTTAATTTCTAAATTTTAAAAGTTCTTCTATTATTAAATTTGTAATATTAATACCAATGTGTGAATCTTCAAATGTAATAAAAGAAATAACTCTTTTAGACATTTACCAACTATGATCAATCCAATATGCTGTGATACATAAATAACTATTTTGTGCTCTAGATGTCCAAATATCAAAAGTTAGAGAAAGTTTATAATTTAAATTTTGAAAATAAGAAATTGTTTTTGTTTGTTCATCATGATAATATTTCAAAATATCTCGTTGAGATATTCGATGAGAAAATTTTATAAATGAGGGATAAAAACCATCTCTAATCATATCATCAAATTCATCATTTTTACTAATTTAAAAGAAAGGTTTTTAAGAACAATAAACATGATAACACATTTCTTAGCTTTAATTGAGTCATAGTTCCAAAAACCGAGGCGACCAGAGGTTGATGATTGGGAGAGTAGAGACTGACGGATGTCTCCTTGAGACGTTGCCGCTTGAGCTCTATTGTGCTTTTCTAAATGATGTTTGAGGTGGTTGGTATCGCTTTTATGAGCTTACAAAATATGGCAACACAATGCACATTTAGCCTTTTGGATGAGAAATTTACCATGATGATCATTGGAGACTTCTATCTTCTCAAAAAAATTTCATACATTGGATCTCGGTTTTTTAGGAGCTTTAGGTGTGGGATCATCGCTACCGGATTCAGGACCAACATTGGTAGGATGAGTTGCAGTAGGTGTAGTAGAAGTAGGGGTAAGACTCATTTTAATATTGGGAGTTGGAACTTGCCCTACATAATGGAAGGAGGAATTCATTTGCTTGGAGAATTGGAGAGTGAAAGAGAGAATAAGAGAGTATTAAAGAGAAGTAGATGGGTTTTGGATGAGAAAATAAATGAAATATTTCTCTATTTATTGAGGCAGCCACATGCTAAATAACAAAAATACCCTCAGATTTTGACCGTTTTGTAGTTATTTTGGTCAAAAGACCAAAAATAGCCGTTAAAGGATATTTTGTAGTTATTTTGAAAATCTAGGCATTTCTCGGGCCCGGGCTGAGCTCGGGCCCGACCGCGTAGGTGGTTCGGACAC
The DNA here is from genome assembly GCF_001876935.1 of Asparagus officinalis. Lineage (NCBI taxonomy): Eukaryota > Viridiplantae > Streptophyta > Magnoliopsida > Asparagales > Asparagaceae > Asparagus > Asparagus officinalis. Next base: position 5,255,522 of record NC_033802.1, read on the forward strand.
CGTCCGGCCCTGGGCTTCAGGCCCAAATGGACACCCGTACTTCAGCGTGCATACTGCCCTCTTGACGTTGCATTAATTCTCCACTCCATCTCATCATAGGTCCAAAATCGGAAATCATTTGTTGGTGATTATCTAATTTTTTTGTTCTCATGATTCTACAATAGGACCCCATGAAGGGATGGTTTTACAATTTCAAGATTCTAAGGAGTTGATTTGCAATTTTCTAAAATTACCGATTGACGCTTTAAGCAAACGAAGCAGTTCACTAAAAACAAAACTATCCCTCATTTCTTCAAAATTTTAACCTAGGCCTGCTTCGTTTTTAGTAATAAGTAGATTGTTTTATTTAATTAATTGATGTACTTACACCTCATGTCTTTTTAGGCTGATGCTGAGCAATATCGGTAGGAATTCCCTATTTAGTTATTATTAACAACGTCTTATTAAGATATCAGTATGGTGCGTGAATTTGATCCTTCGGTAGGTATTAAAATGGTCGAAGTTGTTAATCAGTTAATTTTAGAATTCTTTGATTCACAAGATAGATTAATTGAGGAACATGGAGGTTCTTTCCCTGGTACTTGTCTGCTACAAATTTTCATGCATTTTCTGTTCATTTCAGAGTGAGGATGGAAAAGATGGACCAATAACCCCATAGATATTCCTTAATTGTGAATTCTACAGTTTCAAATGCACCCTACAAATCATTAAACACATAACATTAATGATCAACAATGCAAAATATATAAGAGACTGTTGCAAAAGGTTGAAGACCTTTACAAATTTAGAATTGATCAACTTTCAATTGCTCTGGATCTCTTCTTTCAACGTGGCTTATCTAAGCCACTGAAATATGTTTGGCAGCCAACTTATATTAGTTATAAGCTAAAAAATTAAGTTGCGCCAACTTAGCTTATTTTTTTGGTGGCTTATAAGCTGGGTTGTTTGGCCAAAATGCCCTTTGATTTAACCGCCTCCCGTTTATCTATACCATTCCTAGTCGATCGTGCCATCTCATCTTCTGTCCAAGCGAACCGACTCCAGAGCATAATTCCATTGCGAAACCTTTAACCCTAAATCAACCCACTCCATGGCATAATCGTACTCCAGATCGGAAAAATGGCCAGCGAGTCAACTCCCAAAGCAGTTGTCTCTGTCAATTTCAGCGAAGACGACGACACGTCACAGTACGTCATCTCAAAAAGACATTCGAGCACAGTAGAGTGCACTGAAGCTGGCACATCAATTACTTTTTAAAAATGATTTTTTAGAAAACTTCTTTTCAAATTACTTTTGAAAAATATAAATATTTTAAAATTATTATATAAAAATATTATTAATCTAAAAATATATATTTTTTAAAGAAAATTTTTTTATTCTTCCAAAAATACTATTTTAAAATAAGTATTTTTAAAAGAATATTATTTTTAAGTATTATTCTTTGAAGAATACTACTCTAAAAATATGAATTTTCAAAAAATATTTACTTTTCAATTGTATTATTTTTTCAAAAAATATAATTTTAGTAAAAGTTTGAAAAAGTAATTTTTTTTAAAATGAATATTGTAATATATAAAATTAACTATTAATTGGTTTTTATTTCTTGAAAGTAAAAAATAAGTTGCATATATACAAAAAGTTAAAGTAGTACTAAACAATTACAACTATAAGAATTTTTTTTAAAAAAAAATTGAACCAAACAATTGTAATTACAGTTGTATGCATGAATAGTTACAACATTTCAGTTGTATGTAAGTGATAGTTGCATTGCGACTACAATTGCAACCTACCAGATGTAGACTGCAACCTTGACGAGGGAACACAGAATCATAGTTATATCTTAATCATAGTAAAGGATATTCCATAGCATATAACTATATTCTCTTTTATCCTCTTTTTACAATTCCCATCACAAACTAAAGCTACTAAATATTCTCATCAAAGTTTAAATCTCGTTAAAGCACAAGGCGCTGATCATATATTAGCTTTTGTTTCCCTTTCCTTTCCACATAATGCCTTGATTAGCATGTGGGAGTACATAATTCATGAGAAAGTTTTAGTGATAACTTATATGTATCTCTAAAATATTCCATGCCCCAAAGTCCAAATATTCCTAGTTGAGGATTCTGTGATCCTAGGAATTGTAATCTTAGAAATTCCTTCATTGAACATAATCTATATCTATATCTATCTATCTATTTATATCTATATCTATACTACTATAAAAAGAGGATTGATGTGTTAAAACTTTTAATTTTCTTTTTTGACCTCTCAAATTTTGATAAATTCTAACTATGTTATTATCTCTAATAAATCTTTCATTTTTTCTTTTTTGACCTCTCAAATTTTGATAAATTCTAACTATGTTATTATCTCTAATAAATCTTTCATTAAATAAATATAACCTCTTATTAATTGTGCATCTCCTCACCTTCCTAAATAATTATAATTATCAATAATATTATGATTATTAATTGTTTTAAAAAATGTAATAAAATATTTATAAAATAAGTATATATAATTATTGGTAGCAACAAATTAAATTATTATTATAATTATTATGAATTATAATAAAATATTCAAAATAATAATATAAATCATATCATATCATATCATATCATACTCTCTTTAAAAGAGGGAGTTGTGGAAAAACTTTTCATTGATCATATTGCCCCTATTCTTTTTTGATATTATATTCTAATAATAAATTACATAAATTAATTATCATTATTAATTAATCATATTATATGTCACTTCAATTTTGACTAACTTGGCCCAAAAACTTCTAATGTTATTGTAAAACTCTCATATTAATTATTAATATCGCATAATACTATATTAATAGACAATTGCAAGTTAATAAATTATTTAGGAAGGAGTAGACAATATAGAATTATCCTAAAATTATACCATGGCACTCGCGTAGGAAAATTATGATTACGTATACTCTTAACTGGTCGTTTTTTCAGATTTCAGGCTCGTGTATATAGTGCATGATTTCACTCTTATATTCATATATATACATTGAATTGATCTCAAATCAATTTCTAGCATACTAAAATATTAATAAATGTTATTTATCACCATATAACATATTTATTATTATTTATTAACATATTTTTAAATTCACGGGGTTTTACATGAAAACCTTTTAATATATTATGATAATCATAAACTCTTTTGCAACTATGTTATAGTAAATACATAAACTAAAAATCAACAATTATAATATTTGACCACGTGCATCGCACGTGCATTCCACCAAGTAGAATAATATATTACTAAGTAGTTTTGAGAATTATACTATAATTCAATGAGCAATATAATAAATAAATAAATATTTATTCGCATAAATAATATAAATATTTTAATAATATTACATAAATTATGAATTACACTATTTATTTAGTATTACAATTATGAATTACACTATTTATTTAGTATTACATTATTAAATAAATAATTTAATATTATTTTTAGAGAATATTTTCTCAAAGGTTATTACATGATACTTAATAATCTATACTTGGTAGCATTTGAAAACTAACCTTTTTACAAAAAAAACATTTAATATTAATAACAGTACTATTAATTGTTAATGATAGGATAATAAAAAATTAATATTGTAATATATAAAATTAACTATTAATTGGTTTTTATTTCTTGAAAGTAAAAAATAAGTTGCATATATACAAAAAGTTAAAGTAGTACTAAACAATTACAACTATAAGAATTTTTTTTTAAAAAAAAATTGAACCAAACAATTGTAATTACAGTTGTATGCATGAATAGTTACAACATCTCAGTTGTATGTAAGTGATAGTTGCATTGCGACTACAATTGCAACCTACCAGATGTAGACTGCAACCTTGACGAGGGAACACAGAATCAAGGAATTCAATTAACTCTGCCTACTTCCCATTGTATGACGAAGCGTGATATATAAATTGTCCAACCCACCTCCATAAATTCACCCCCCTTGTTTCCATTCAAAATTTATTGTATTGACTAAAATTGCAGACCATGCCAGCCTCCAACATTTACTTCCAAATTTAAGGAGTTAGTTGGGTTCATTTATAATGCATGTACTTGTTACGTCCACTTAATTCACCAGCTGCTTTCGGGTGCAATTTTTAATGGAGACAGCCTTTGGCCATCAGGCTTTATGAGGACTACCAACCCGTCTTCAGCCTTCTTCAGTTCTATATATCCTGTGCCGTCTCAGATTTGATTTAGACTAGTTCGCCGGGGACGATCGAAGATCACAACGATGAAGAAGAAACTACTACAGCAGTCTCAGAATAAGCTTACACTGGATTGGGAGGTATTGGAAAATTCAGGTGATCTCTCTCATCACCGATCTCTTTCCCATACGCTGATAAATACTGTAGTAGTATTTTTAGTCCCATTTGACTAAATATTTTGCAATTTGAAATAATTTTTTGTAGTTATTTCACTAATATTATATATCTAAAAATATATATTTTTAAAATAGTAATTAGTAAATTAAAAAAAAACTTAAAATTTATACAGTCTTAGGACTACACAAATATGTGTATCTTTACTACAATCTTATATCATAATAAATTATCAAACATATCACTAACTATGCTTAAAACTCCCTACAATGCAACCTTTTATAGAAAACTAAAAAATTAACACTTACACACAACATCGTAGACGATTATTCTTCTCAAAATTTTTGGTATAATTTTTTCTCCAAAAATAAAAATATTTCATTCCTAATTTATATTTAAAATTTTTATCTATACGGATGATGTTTATAATATTTAATTACAATATTAAAAAAATATTATGATAAAAGTAATCCGAAAAAATTTCTCTATCTACCACCAAAATTAAAAATATCACATGTCATAACTACCACATTATATCATTAAAAAAATTCTCTTATCCACCACCAAATTAAATAAAATATCCTTCCTACCAAAACTTCTATAAGAACCCATTCATTTCCCACTTATACATGTCATTGAAACAATAATTTTTCCTTTAAATTTTTGGTCTCAAAATCTATTCAAATAGTAAGTTATGACTTTATTATTTGTTGATGTCCATGTTCCTTTTATGCAACTATTGGAGAAGAGCAGATGGCTCGGGAACAAATTCAGTGATGTACAACGAGAGCTTCGAGTCCGTAAGAGCTGAGAGTTCTTCAAGTGTTTTCCTCACTTTTCGGGTCGCTATGGTGACGTGCTGATTGACGATGAGAAACCTAGAAGTGACCGGACTGTTCTCGACGTTGGTTGTTTCCGCTGGTTAGTGAACATCCGCGTTGGGTATCTTGTTCTCCGGGTGAAGAATCGATGCCACATAGAGCCTTACCTTCCCTGCCGTTTTGCTCGTCAGTTCGGCTATGACCAACTATATGTCGGGAATCCAAGCCGTAGCCTGCAGGTTGAGGGAGGACTTATTGATGGCGTACGAGCATGGCTGTGGACTATGGTGGGCTGCACTGGAGCCCATTTTGCTCTTCCTTCATATAGGCGTAAGCCGCTGACCACTTTCCTCAGTTGCAAGTGGTTCCTTTCCGCCCATGAATCCATAGGTGTGAGGAGCCTTTCAGAGTTACAGTCCGAGCACTCGGTCCAGGTTGCTATGATGGCTGCTCGCAGGGCTGAGCTTGCTCAGAAGCAGAGAAAGGGGCATACCGAATCTCCTTTCCAAGATGATGAAGAGCTCCTTCCTACGGGTGATGACGACGAGACTTCTGAGGAGGAATATGTGGATATCGATACTGACAGAGAAGAGCTTGATACAGGTTTGTCATGCTCTTAGATTTTCCTTCTCCATTCTACTTGGTATAAACGACAGATCTTGTTCGTTTAATGAAATGACCATTGTCACTTTAGGTAGGGCAGTTGACGATCATGAGTCGCCAGCTTCTCGTTATACGAGCTCAGGGCCCGGCGATCGAGCTCCAACGCATGTTGAGATGTGTGACAAATCCGTGCATGACCGACCTGTTGGTCCTAGGAGGGCTGACGCCCCGAAAAGGAAGAAGACCGCTCATAAACCGCACGACGGTCAGCGTCCTTATGGAGTGGATGTAGGAAGCATCGCCGATGGAGGGGAAGGTAATATTTATTTTTATTGCTTTGTGGTGATTTACCTTTTGGGATTCGTAACCATGTTTTATGCTCCAGGGTTCTTTGAAGAGGGCGAGCTTCCACCGGGTCCGGTATCTCCTGGATCTGATAACATGGATTGCTTCATGCAGCAGATGTGCGACGCCCTTCATGATGGTTCTCTGGGCATCGATCTAAACATTGATCTTGAGCAGGTGAATAGTGTTGAGCCCATCGTCCCATATTCAGGTATATCTACATCCAATGATACCCTCCTCAAGCATGGGGAAAGAATCTTCTGTTTTTTTTCTTTTTTTTTTGCTGCAGGTATTTCTGAGCTTTCCTTTCCTCCTCATTCTCCAATATTTAGGTTATCCTGCAGATGTCGTGATGGAAAAGCCAGCTGAGGATGGAGCCTATCATGATGTAGGTTTCGAGGAACGGGGGTGTGCTCCTGTACCAAGTTTCTCGAACCCCGACGCTGGATTATTAACCGACATGCTGGCTGAACAGACTGCCAGAGGAACCATGAGACCACCCTTTGAGAGTGATTCATTCACAGGTATATATCTGATTCCCTTCATCTTGCCTGATCTTTTGTCTGACTAACGAAGGATTAATATTACAGCGCCAGTCATTGGGATTAACCCAATATCGATTCCCGGCATATCTAGCTTACCTCGGAGTGACGGGCTTGCAGGTATGCATACGATCTTGGATGTCGCACTGCTTTTCATTCATTTTTTTTTCTAATGGATGAGTGTAATCATAGGACCAGCCACTTGGGCCGATACCCTTATGACTCTTGGCATTCCCGTTGCATCTGATGACGGTGGGATTACCGGTATGCATACAATCTTCTTGTCCCGATTCTCCTTATTTGTCCAAATTTCCATTTGACTAATACAGGAGTGTAACTATAGGACCGGCCGTTGTGCCTGATACTACTACAGTTTCCGGGACTGAAAGTTTGCATAAAAGTGGCGTCTTCATGCCCTTGCCGAGTGGTATGAGCGATCTGCCTACAGGGGTTGATATACCCTCCATGACCACTTCTGCCATTATCTCGGAGTCCGCCGGACCTCAGCCCGAGGGGACCTCCGCCGGCGTTGGTATGCTCGGAATTTGCCTTTGAATTTCCTTATCGTATTCGATAATCTGCTAAACTTCTATGTTGTTGCTTGTAGGATGTCGATCCTCTCTATATGAGCGTGTCCGCGTCCTTTTGGTCGATACCGATCCTAACAGAGACATTTTCCGTACGGACCTCGGCTTCTTCACTGCCTTTTATAACGGCATGATCGAGAAACTTCTTCATAGAGGATACTGTCTCGATTAGTTCAGGCGTTCCTTTTCTCGCCACATGATGATGATGAGGGAAGAAGGATGCCCGGAATTGGCCGATTCCTTCACTGCCGATTTCGCTGTTCTGGAGTCATAGATCCGAGAGTTGAAGTAATTGGAAACTAACGGGGCTTCTTCTTTTGTGTCCTCTCAGCTGGAGCATAGGCTGGCACAGTGGCGCGACCTGAGATCTTCTATCGGATGCGAGCTTCAGTCACATGAGAGCTCCATTGCGCAGCTAATGGCTACCGTAGCGAGGAAAGATACGGATAGAGCTGAGCTACTCCGCTCTTTGGACTCGAGCCGCGAGGAAGTGACTAGGTTGAAAGAGGCCTTGAAGCGTGCCGAGGAATCTGTTACTCTTATTGCAGATGACCTGGCCGGATTAGAGTGTTCTCGTGAACAGGCACTCGAGAGGCTAGGATCCACCCAGGAGAGACTGATGAAGCTGAAGAGTGAAGCCATGGAGATTTTGAGCAGTTCTGAAGAATCTGCTCGAGCTGATCTGCAGGCAGAACTCGAGCGGAGTTATGTAGATAGACTTTTTAGTTTAAAGTCTCATATTCTCAACCGCCAACTGCCTTCGGGCTAACGAGCTTTTTATTGTATGCTTTTGACTCGATCTATTAATAGAGACTCCGCATTTGCTTCTTTTGTGATTTTTCTGTGAATGACAAGATTTATGAGATTTTTGGCAAACCCTCAGCCATCAACGGGTTTGATGTGTCTTTACCGATTACCGTTTGAGATCGGACTAGCATGTGAATTATTAAACCCGTCTCACATGTAACGTTGTGCTAAGAAAATCGCTTTTCTTAGACTTGATGCTATGATTTTGAATACATAGACTTAACCATTTCTTATAGGGAAAAGGCACCCCGCACCGCGTATTAGGCGACGACTTATCCCTTCTTAGGTTTCGGGATAAAATTCCCCAGGTTTAGACCCTGATGTCTTTTTCAATCGGCGAAAGACTAAACCGGCCATGTGTGTTAGACATAGACTTTGAGATTTTTCAATCGGGCTAGCATGCAGATTGTCTAGATCCGTTCCACATGTAACGTTGTGCTAAGAGAGTCAATCCTCTGAGGCTTTGTGCTATGATTTTGAATACATAAGCTCCGCCCTTGTTACGGGAATAGGCTACCCGGCAACACGTGTTAGGTGTTGACTCATCCCTACTTAGGCTTCGGGATAAAATTCCCCCAGGTGTAAACCTTGGTGTCTTTTTCAATTGGTAAAAAGACTAAACCGGAAACCTTGACGAGGGAACACAGAATCAAGGAAGTCATTTAACTCTGCCTACTTCCCATTGTATGACGAAGCGTGATATATAAATTGTCCAACTCACCTCCATAAATTCACCCCCCTGTTTCCATTCAAAATTTATTGTGTTGACTAAAATTGCAGACCATGCCAGCCTCCAACATTTACTTCCAAATTTATAATGTACTTGTTACGTCCACTTAATTCACCAGCTGCTTTCGGGTGCAATTTTTAATGGAGACAGCCTTTGGCCATCAGGCTTTATGAGGACTACCAACCCGTCTTCAGCCTTCTTCGGTTCTATATATCCTGTGCCGTCTCAGATTTGATTTAGACTAGTTCGCCGGGGACGATCGAAGGTGTGTGTATATATGTAATTTGTATTTTATTTATAATTTCTATTTCATTTGTATTGGTTAGAACTTTATAGCTTACGAAATAAATAATATATATCTAGTTGTTAACTTGTTGAACATTTGACTAAATATTTTGCAATTTGAAATAATTTTTTGTAGTTATTTCACTAATATTATATATCTAAATAAAATATTTTTAAAATAGTTAATTAGTAAATTCAAAAAAAAAAAAAAAACTTAAAATTTATACAGTCTTAGGACTACACAAATATGTGTATCTTTACTACAATCTTATATCATAATAAATTATCAAACATATCACTAACTATGCGTAAAATTCACTACAACGCAACCTTTTATAGAAAACTAAAAAATTAACACTTATACACAACATCGTAGACGATTATTCTTCTCAAACATTTTGGTATAATTTTTTCTCCAAAAATAAAAATATTTCATTCCTAATTTATATTTAATTTTTTTATCTATATGGATGAGGTTTATAATATTTAATTACAATATTAAAAAAATATTATGATAAAAGTAATCCTAAAAATTTTCTCTATCTACCACCAAAATTAAAAATATCACATGTCATATCTACCACATTATCTCATAAAAAATTCTCTTATCTACCACCAAATTAAATAAAATATCCTTCCTACCAAAACTTCTATAAGAACCCATTCATTTCCCACTTATACATGTCATTGAAACAATAATTTTTCATTTAAATTTTTGGTCTCAAAATCTATTCAAATAGTATGGTATGACTTTATTATTTTTTCAATACGATGATTTGTACTTTTAGGCTAAGGCAACAGCTTAAAAAATGTTACGTTAGCACAAAAATTTTTACCTTAGGGCAAGCGTAGCGGCTGCCCATCCGTATTCTTTGCTGGCATTGCCCTAGACCATAGGAACTAATAATAACCCAACACTAAAATAATGAATAAATGCTACATTACCAATTCCATGTCGGAGAAATAATGTGGTTTTAACTCATCATATATATAATATTTTCTCCAGCAAACTACATCGGCCGAAAAAGTTGTCTGAGATTCAGAAGTAGATTTAGATAATAATTTGTTATATAATAGAGCATTTGAGATTTATACCCCTCAAATTGAAGGTAGTTTTAAATTTGTCCTCCATATTATAATTTAACCCTCTCCAAATACATTGCAAATTACAACACCTTGTTGAAATCTATAAAACAAGGATGGAATGAGAGATGATGAAGCTCTACCCTAAAGAAATAAAGTACATTGCAAAGGACGAAAAGCTATTTCACATGAAGAATTCTAACTAGAGAAAGTGTATACAGAAAAGAAATTATCCAATCCAATAATGAAAAATCATTATGAACTTGTAAACCAAAACTGGCTTGTCTAGATATTACTAATGGCTGACTGGTTTTGTGATCACATATAATTTGCATCTATATTGGCTAAAAAGCATAATGTCTATTCATTATTCAACATAAAGGAGATTATATAGTTTGTGAATTTTTGCGGCAAAATTATAAATTATAAAAAAATTTAACTAGGTAATAAATTATTATTTTCATTCTATATTGACTATCAAGAAAACCCACAAATTAAAATCGGGAGGCTCGCATAGTCTCTTAAAGTTTATTTCATGATGTTGCTTTGCAAAACTTTCTTTTATGACCAAATATATATTGTCCTTCGATTTATGTTTCTGATCTTACTGTATTTTATCCTACTTTAACTGGTTCACTATTATGGAGGGAGATGTGGAGGAAAGCTGTAGAGTTATATATGTGGCTTATGTTTTGTATTCCTGTGTCTTTTTAACTGGTTCACTGTTATGGAGGGAGATGTGAAGGAGGAAAGCTGTAGAGTTATATACGTGGCTTATGTTTTGTATTCCTGTGTCTTTTTAGTCTCTTTAAATATTTGTTATTTGACCTTTAATTTTTCTTGATTTTGGCGCAGACTTCTTTTCCACAAGGAATTCCAACAAGTAAAGATTGGAGTCAGCTTGGGGCAGGCGGAAACTTGAAGGGGCTCCAGTCCGGCGTTGTAAGGGTCAGTAAGAACGCTGAGGCGGAAACTCGACGCCTCCTAGCCTTGCGCCAGGCAGATGCTGCCGCCAGGTCAAGCTCTGAAGCTCGGGTTCGGAAGGCTGCTGAAGACAAAGCTCGGGAAGACCACGCGAGAAAAGTGGCGGCGGCCAAAGAAGAGCTCTCTACTTTCAGCGTGTTCGACTGAGGCCTCGATCTTATGATTGTATTAAGACATTTTGCTTATGACTCGTTTGTTTATGAAATCATAACTTTGTTCAAATGTATTGTCTTAAAAGCTGGGTGCATGTTTGGCTTCTTTGAACGTAATATTATGACTTTCGCAGTTGCAAAAAAACTATAATTTTGTTCAAATGTACTGTCTCAAAAACATCTGATGAGGTTTGTGTTTGCTCACTGTGTGTACACTTTCTGATACATCGCCCCTCAATGTTTTGCCCTGTAATGGCCGACAATCTCGCGTCACAGGCGAAGTTCCCTTCGTGACGACGAGTCTACTTTCAAGGCCATACTCTATCCTGATGAGTTTACGCTGGTGGCGAAACTAAGGCGATGGCGAGTTCGCTAGGATGATGAAACTCGACTCCTGATGAGTTCACATTGCTGACGAAACTCAATTGATTGACGAGTTCGTTTGTAGGCGAAACCCGATCGCGGCGAGTTTTGCTTGGAAGTTAAACTCAGCTGCTGGCGAGTTTACACTGCAGGCGAAACCCGTATGATGGTGAGTTTGTGTTGAAAACCAAACTCGATTGATGGCGAATTTACGTTGTAGGCGGAACTCGTATGATGGCGAGTTTACACTACATGTGAAACTTGCATGGTGGTGAGTTTGTCCAACAGTCAGAAATCCAATTGTGGGCGAAGCTTGTGCCACGCGTCCGTCTGCGGGCTCAAGTGCTTGCCAGCTAAGACTCTGCGGGCACATTAATGCTCATTAATGGCGAAGCGACCGAACGCTTCACCTCTCGTGCTCAATCCGATCGGTCGGTTTGGGGTCCCGAGAGGAATGGCCTTTATTGGCGTTGCGTTCGAAGCGTCGCCGGACACCCGAACTGTTCGATTGCCTGAGGTAACAAATCTCAGCCGTTGGGTTTTTTGAATATATATCCTTACTCGCCCCTCTTCAGCAGAGTCCTTACTGCTTCGAGAAAAATCCGCTAGAAGAAGATCTCTGCGGAAAACTTCCCTGCCTCATGGCTTCTGCTTCCGACCACAGCGATTCTGAGGGCGTTGGCTCTTCTGCCACCGTCATCGACGTCGGCACGCCGCCGGCCTCTCCTGCGGGCTCGGTCCAGGGGTCCTCTGCTCCGGATCCCGTGGCTCACCCTGCGTTCGTGCCCCTCCAGAGGTTGGAGGGTTTGGTGCAGGGGATCGCCATCTCGGTCGGCGTGGGCGACGGGCGATACTATGATGCGCTCCCTCTCATGGAAGCGGGTTTAAGGGAGGTCCGCCGTGCGGGTGGTACTTCGCTCGCACAGCAGTGTGAGCATGAGCTTCATCGCGTGGAGGGGTGGATGTACCGCCTCGAGGAGCTGGCATACGACGATCCCTCTGACGTGCCACCGCCCCTCTCGCTGCGCCTCCTGCTCGAGCGTGAGGAGCGGGCGAAGCGGATTCGGGCAAAGGAGGCCGAGCTCAAACGTCTGCGCAAGCGACACCAAGCGGTGCTGGACCGGATGGACACCTACTTGGACGCCGCTTTCTTTGAGGATGCCGGTTCTCTCCGCGGCGAGGCAAGGCTTCGGGAGCGTGAACGTGAGGCGAGGAGGCTCAGCGAGGCTGCCGGGACGGTGGACCGGGAGCTCCAACTTCTTCGCCAAGAGGAAGAAGACAGCAAGGTGGACTTAGCCAGGCGGCAGCAGGAGAAAAAGGAGAAGGCGAGGATCCGGCGTGAGGCAGATCGTACGACGGTCAAGGCTAAGATTGGTTCTTTTAGCCTGCTGAAATTCCTGTGATGCTCATGCTGTCTAAGTCCCCTCTCCTTTTTTTTTGTTGTTTTGTTAACTTAGTTGGTGCCTCAGGCATCACAACTAAACTGAAAACTTATGTAAACTTTGGCCCGTTGTGGCTCTTTTGCTTGTTTTGCTTATCCTTGCTTTGCATGCACAGTTTTCTCTTTCTTTGTCTGCGCCGTTTGGCACTTGAGTTGAACTTGGCGAGCCTCTGACCATTCTGTTTTGGACTTAGTCATTTTGGGCCCTTGTTCTGCCTTTTGTTGCTCACAGCGTGGGATCGGGTTAACTCCGATCTTCGCGTTGTAGCTCAAATGGGATCGAGAGAGCAACATTTGGCTTGCAGCAAGTAACAATCGTTCGCTTCTGCGGCCAACTGAAGAACTCAACTTCGACTCGCCTCTCGGCGAGTTGTTGCCTGGGGAACCGACAGACAGGTCGTCTGCCGAACCGCCTTCGACAATTGTCGTCGTTTGGGAATGTGACAATTGATTGTGGTAGGAGCCATCGCGTGGTAGACTCTGCCCATCAGTTATCCTAAGGGAATGTTAGAATATCTGGAATAGGTCAAATAGTTCAGGGACGTAGGAGTGTGACTATTGACAGAAGTAATAACACGTCGCGTGGTAGGCTATTACTTAGGCTGTGCTATTCATAGGAATAACGGCGCCAATCATCAGAGGTGATCATTAACTTGATGGGGTCTTGTCGCGATTGGGGCGACTGTTGGGACCTACCATCCTTCTGAAGAGGATTGGTAAGTGGATTTTGTCAGAGGTTTAATGTTAACGTGACAGGGGCTGTCGTGATTGGAATGACTTTGAGGACCCACCATCCTTTAGGAGAGGATTGGTAGGGGACTTTGTCAGAGGTTTAATGTTAACGTGACAGGGACTATCGTGATTAGAACGACTTTGAGGACCCACCATCCTTTAGAAGATGATTGGCGAGTGATTTTGGCTCTGGTCCTAACTGTCTGAAGGTTTGACCAAGTGGGCGTTTGATGCCGCCCACCTGAGATGCTAATCTCGCCTATTTTGAGAGATCTGAAGGTTTGACCAAGTGGGCGTTTGATGCCGCCCACCTGAGATGCTAATCTCGCCTATTTTGAGAGATTCGCCAAGACAGGGTGTTTAGCTGGTAAAGTGGATTTCGCCTAGACTGATCGGCTTGCTTGATCCGCTTGATCTGAACGATTCGCCTAATCTGAGCGATTCGCTTGATCTGAGCGGTTCGCCTGTTCTGAGCGGTTCGCCTGTACTGGTAACCTGGCTCAAGAGATGGAAGCATAGGAATAGTTTTACCTCTTATACTATTTGGAGGGTGTGAGGGCCAGTTTAAACTCGTGCACTCGTGGGAGTTGGTGAAGGAGAACTAGGGGTAGTACTTCTTTAGATACTTGTCGTTAATGGGCATCATGATCTTATCGCCATTCGGCTTGACGAGGCGATAGGCGCCGTTCGAGTAGACTGTCTCTACTACGAATGGTCCTTCCCATTTGGACTGGAATTTTCCCATCTTTTTGGAAGTGAGGATCATCGGTCGGCGAACGGATAGTACCAGTTCTCCTTCCTTGAAGGCTCGACGTCTGACTTTTTTGTCGAAGCTCTTGGCCATTCGAGCTTGATAAAACTCAATGTGCTGTTGAGCTTCCAGTCGTTTGTCGTCCAACGCTTCGAGCTCTGTGAGTCGCAGTTGGTGATTTTCCTCTGCCGTCATCCCTGTTGCTAAGGCGACGCGGAGGGACGAAATTTGAATCTCTAATGACAATACGGCTTCACAGCCGTATACCAATGAGTAGGGCGTGGTGCCAGTCGGTGTGCGAACCGTCGTGCGATATGCCCACAGGCTCTCGCCTAGCTTTTCGTTCCAATCGCGTTTGCTAGTGGAAGTCAGCTTGGTCAAGATCTTGATAATTGTTTTGTTGAAGGCCTCGGCCAGGCCATTCGCTGAAGGGTTGTAGGCCGTGGAAGAGAGGTTCTATATTTGGAATTTGTCACAGAACCTGGTGAATACATGGCTAACGAATTGCGTGCCGTTGTCATGAATAATACGCCGGGGTACGCCGTATCGGTATATGACATGGTGCTTAATGAATTTGATCACATCATTAGTCTTGACTTCTCTTAAGGGGATGGCTTCGGCCCACTTAGAGAAGTAATCGGTGATCGCGAGGATGAAGCGATGGCCTTTCGCTGATGGTGGAGAAATTGGCCCAACTATGTCCATCCCCCATGCTTCGAATGACCAAGACGCCCTCGTTGGATGTAGATCCTCAGGAGGCTGGTGCATGTAGTTGGCGTAGATTTGGCATTCGTAGCAGCGCTTCGCATAAGCGACTGCATCGGTAACCATCCCAGGCCAGAAGTAGCCTATCCTCCGCAGGCGATCCCAAAGTTTGGGTCCAGGCTGATGAGCCCCGCACGCGCCATCATGGGCTTCGCGTAGGGCCTCTTGTGCCTCTGCCTTTGAAAGACATCGGAGCAACAAGCCGTCGTATGACCTCCGACACAACGTTTTAGTGGTTGAATCGTAGTAGAACCGCGAGGCACGTCGTCGGATAGACTCTCGTTCCCTTGCGTCTTCAGGCAACATGCCGTATAGGACGTAATCGATGATCGAGAGACGCCAGTCTTCCTGATCAGGCTGATCCGGGGTTTGATGAGTGGCGTTCGCCTCTGGGACGTCTCTTAGTCGAAAAAGTTTTCGGCTGGCGACAGTGACTCGTTGGGTCGTTCTCAAAGGCTGGGCTAAGTTAGCCGCCAAGGATGCGAGAGCATCCGCATGTGTGTTCTTGGAATGGAGCACGTGCTCAATGCGGAAATTCTCGAATAACTCCACTAGTCTGACAGCCGCTTTGTGGAGTAGGATGAGATCGTCGTTCCTGACTTCGTACTCACCAGTCATTTGTTTAACGATGAGTTAGGAGTCGCCGTAAGCCTCCAGATGCTTGATCCCTAACTCCTTGGCCAACTTGAGCCCTATGAGCAGCGCGTTGTACTCAGCCACGTTGTTGGTGTATGGTTCCGTCAAGGAAAAGGCACGGGGTAACACGTGGCCATGCGGAGAGGTGAGGACCACCCCCGCTCCTGCAGCGATAGAGCCGCTCGCGCCTCTGGTGACGAAGTCACGTTAGCTTCGGGAGGTTCATCTGGCAGATCTTCAAATAGATCGGTCTTCGTCCCCAGCGGGTGACTAGCCATGAGATCGCAGATGGCTTGTCCCTTGACTGATTTTTGCGGCATGAAGTGGATGTCGTATTGAGAGAGCAGAAGTGCCCACCTGGCCAGGCGCCAGTTTAACGCTGCAGGTTGTGTCATGAATACCCGAATGGGGTTCATCCGAGAAATGACATGGATCGTTTGGCCAACCAAGTAGTGCCGCATCTTTTGGATGGCGAACACTAAGGCTAGGCATTCCTTCTCGACCATTAACCAAGTAGTGCCGCATCTTTTGGATGGCGAACACTAAGGCTAGGCATTCCTTCTCGACCATTGGGTACCTCTGTTCGGTGCCCTGCAAGGTTCTGCTCAAGTAGTAGATGCCTTGCTCATGGCCTGCCTCGTCGTTTTGTGCCAAGAGGGCGCCTAGAGAATGTTCCATGGCCCTTATATATATGAGGAATGGCCTCCCTGAGATTGGCGCCGTGAGGACAGGCGGGTTTGAGAGATAAAGCTTTGATCTCTTCAAAGGCCTTTTGGCATGGTGTTTGCATAGAAAGTTAATGTATTCATTGCGGTATTCATTACAACTTCAATCGTTACAATGAAAACAAAAAAAGATTGTCTTTTTATAAGACTTTTACACAATGAAAACAAAAGTTTACAACTCTCGTCAAAACAAACACAGAGGACGTTTATCACCCGCTGCTTTGCGTGGGATCTTTGCCTGTGCCGGGGTTTATCCGTGGACCGCCTTAGATCTGGATCCGGTTGATGAAAAATTTGGCAGAGCTTCGCCTTCGCCGAGGAAGTATTTGATTTGAAGCGCTGAAATCGACCAAGCGAAATCAGGGCTCTTCTCGAGATTAAGACCAAGCCTAATCTCAAGGGACGGACGGGAACGGGCGTCGGATCTCTCGAACTCTCCTTCGCACAACTGCGGGTCGGATTGGTCCGTCCCGCACAACTGCAGGTCGGACTGGTCCGACCCGCACAGTTACGGGTCGGACCAATCCGACCTGCGCTTGCGCGGGTCGGACTGATCTGACCCGCACTTGCGCGGGTCGGTTTGTTCCGTCCTGCATTCGCGTAGTTTTGTCAACTTTTTCCTTTTATGTTCTCTTTCTTCCGAGACTTGTTCTTTTTGCGTGTTTGGTCGATTTGTTGACTTGTATGCTTCGCCGCGAGACCGACCGTCGAACGCGCGTTGCTTGTTGATCGATACGCGCGGACTGATCGGTGTGCGCGTGTTGACCGACGCGCACGAGCTGACCGACGCGCACGAGATGATTTGACGTGCACTGACTGATTGGCGAATTTTCTTGACTCGCCTATTCATTGCTTCGAGTTTCATGCGGGCTCTCATAGGCAATTTTAGACGCCTACAGATACCCCCTCCAAAGTGTTTCAGCCTCATTCTTTTATAGAGGAGTCTGAAACGCTTTGGATATGATGGATCCCCACCCTGGAGGCCTCTTAGCTCTTTAAGATTTCGGGGTGGCTGAAGCTCTTGAATAGCTCGCACCTTGTCTGGATCAATCCGGATTCCCTTCGTCATGACGACGAAACCGAGGAATTTACCGCTAGACATCCCCAAGAATGACTTAGTAGGATTCATTTTGAGTTGGTGAGTCCTCATGAGTTCGAACATCGCCTTCAAGTCTTGGAGGTGGTCCTCCTTGTGGCGACTCTTCACGACCAGGTCGTCGACGTAGCACTCGATCGTCTTTCGCAGATGATCTCGAAAGATCATGCTCATGGCGCGCTGGTAGGTCGCGCCAGCGTTCTTGAGTCCGAATGGCATGACGGTGTAGCAGTACACCCCCATGGGAGTTCTGAATGAGGTGTGCTTCTCGTCTTCGGGGTGCATTTTGATTTGATTGTACCTCGAGAAGCCATCCATGAAGGACATCCTCTCGAATCCGCACGTGTTGTCAATGATGACATCCGTGATGGGCAGAGGGAATTCGTCTTTAGGGCACGCGGCGTTGAGGTTCCTAAAGTCGATGCAGATGCAGATCTTACCGTTCTTCTTCAAGACCGGAATAATATTCGCCACCCAGTCGGGGTGCTGCTCCTCTCTGATGAAACCGGATTCGATCAGCTTCTTTACTTCAGCTTCTATCGCCTCCATGATTTGGGGACGAAACTGCCTATGCTGTTGTTTGATTGGTTTGGCATCAGGGCTGATGTTGAGGCGATGCGTGGCGAACCGCGGATCCAGACTAGTCATGTCCTCGTAATTCCAGGCGAAGACGTCAATGTATTCCCGTATGAGGGCGATGAGGTCTTCTTTTTCCTAGGGAGGCAGACTGCCGCTGATGAATATGGGTTTGGGATTCGCCTCAGTACCCATGTTCACCTGGAGGACTTCATCTTCAGTTGGTGGTTCGCGCTGTTCGAAGCGACTGTTCCACTGGGCGTTAACATGGCGATCCCATGTTTCGTCATAGAGTGGCAGTTGTCCGTCCTCCGCCATTTCGGCGGGGTCTATTGTAGCCATGTTGATTGTAAGGCTATCGAACAGATCCCTCACGCTGACGTCCGAGTCCCAAGCCGAGGTCGCCGAAGACTGATCCCCTGAACGTGCATAGTCGGAATCCTCGTTGACGTAAAAACACAAATCCGACGAGGATGAGGAGTAGCCTAAGCCCCTTCTAGTCCTGTTGAAGTAATTTGAGGGCTTCCCTTTGGGAACGTAGGCGGGTCGGATGACCGTCTTGCGTCCTCGGCCGTCATTCAGGCCCTCTAAACGAGTGAGGTCATACCCCATGTCGCTCATCATTCGTTTCGCAACTCGACTGTACTGCGAAAACTGGGGCGCTGGGTCCTCGTCCTCGGATTCATCCCATAGCGTGCGCAGGGGATGATCGATCCGACTGAAAATAATATTGTAGACGGTAAAAAATACCTCTATAGGCTCACAGGAAATTCGCCTGCGAAAAGAGCTCGCACGCCCGGTTCTCTGGCATGGGCCTAAATCGCATGGACATCGCACATGCTCGATTCTAAGTTCGCCTTACGGTCGGCTCGCCAGCACGAGTTAAGATCGATTAGGATGGCGGAAGTTCGCCTTTCACTCAACTCGCCTGCCCGAGTCCAGAGTCGAATCCGCCAGCAAACCCCAAGACCGTCAGTACAGCTGGGTATCCACTACCCCACGTGCTGAGATGGACCTTCCCATCTCTCTCGACCCAAAGGGAGAGAGAGCACGGTACCCCAGGACCGTCAAACGGCCGCTCGCAGTACGCGCAGCACGAAAGCCTGGACAGGTGTCGAGTCAACCTGAGCATTCATAAATGCGACTCACCTCGGATGTCTGAGCCAAGAGCTGGATCCGCCGGCACTCGGCAAGCTGGCTAGACCCACTCGAGTACTGTACACCTACTTCACCGCCTCTCCTGACCGGAAAGGAGAAAGCACCGTGCTCAAAGCACGTCGGGCGGTCACGCACAGTACAAGTGATCGGACAGACACTTCATCGATCTACGGACTCATAAATACGGTTCATTAATGCTGGTCAAATCCACTGGAATAGCAGTCGTTCATTGCCTCACACACAAGAATGGGCCTTCCCATCGTAGGTGACAGGACATAGAGCACAATCCCTAGAATGACCATTCATGGTATCGAGGAACGGCGAGACGTCTCTGAAGAGGATGTGGTCACATCCCACAATTCAAGGAGAAGTCGAGCTGTCCTTCTTTCATTTAAAAAGCCCCTTCCAGCACGATGGAAGAGAGGTCGCAAAACTTGGAGGAAAAAGAGTTGAGACCAAGTTGTTAGCAAATCCTTGCATTACAGCACTGCTGCCTAGTTCCGAGCTCCGATCGCCGACGAACTAAGCAGACCCGAACTCCATTGCCCCGAGCTTCTACTGCGAACTGAAGCTCTCCAGCAACCTCATTCAAACGGTCCAAGGGAAGCAGACTCGACCCGAGCATCGAGCGAAGCGTCCTATAGCCACCTAAAGTCCCCACACAAAACAAAGAGGGCCTTCCCTCTGCTTCTGTTGTAAACATTTGATTTGTTAGTTTGTAATAAGCTTTCTTATAAATACAAACGAAACTCCTTTCTTCGGAAGAATCAAATTTTCACCCTACAGAAGATGGCGACCACAGTGGGAGCAGCTGTTTCATCGAGTGAAATGGTGGTGGCTCAGTTTGATGAGGTTACTATCGGGACGACAGTAGAGTCCCTCGAAATCGAGTTCGACCAGGCCAAGTACGAAGAATACTTGTCCTCCTCCTCCTCTGGTGGCGATGCGTCCCGCAAACGCCACAGAGCTGTGCGCCGAGGCCGACCTCAGACGGTCAAAGCCTCCGCACCTGAGGGTTCCAACCGAGTCTCATCGGAGGAGCCCACTCCCTCGCAATCGATCAAGGCAAAGCCAGAGATCGAGCGCAAGGGGAAAGGGTCTGCCAGATGGATCGCCAAGCGGTCCACACAGACACCTACCTCGGAGGAAGCGCCGGTTCACTCCGGCACAAACCGCAATGCCACAACCCATGGTGACGTTCTCCCCGCTGGGAGAACTAACCAACAGCGACGGCAAACACCCGTCAGACAGGGGGTCCAAACCTCCATTTCTCATAATGGCCTGAACCATCACACAGGCCCGAGAAACACTAGACGGGAAGGCAAGCTGCCCGACCTCAGAAGGCCCTCCAAATCAGGAGCGTCAACCGAGGACAGCAGAGCCATCCGCTCAGGAGGACTTCGCTTCTCAGGTCATATCCCTGATGCGAACAAACCACACCGAGCATACGAGCTTACCCAAGTAGGCGAATCCTCGAAGGCTGGCGAGCCTCGCCATAATCATTTGGCGGATAAACGTAAAGGAAAGGAAATAGGCGGTTCCTCCCGAACCCGCTCTTCTAAACACGGGGTCGAAACTCGCCCACGTACTGGAATTCGCTCAAACGCGAAGACTCGCCAGTCAAGGCGAGATCGCCCGACTCCAACACCAAGGCGTTCCACCCAACGAGCGCCAGAGAGAGCGCCCAAAAATCTCTCGTCAGCTCACCAGAGCGATTCTTCTGAGGCCGGGGGTTGTCACCAACCACCCGTAGAAGACCTCAGAGAATTCTTGACTCGCAAACGCACTATTCACGAGGCGAATCCTCAGTGTCATTGCGAGAGACTCATCCACACGGTCCTCGCCAACTGCCAATGCGTAAGGACGGCGAAACCTTCGGTGTTTGAGAGACTTTCTCAACAGGCCTCTCGACCGAGGCCCTCCCGTCGAAGGCGCCGTCACCAGAAAAGACGCGCTGCTGACGACCTGGAACTCTCATCCGCCACAGTCAACATGACGGATAAAGGGAAGGCGGTACTCTCCGACTCGCCAGACTCGGACTCCGTCTTAAGACCTAACACCCGGTCTGCCCGACGCCGGCAGGAAGGCATATTCCAGCGAACCCGTAGTCGCAGGGGAGTAAGTATCGGGTTTGACTATTCTACCCTGGTACCTCCCTCCTGCGGCGAAGACGAAGGTCATTCGGCAGCGGCCACATCTCAAACCTCGCGCTCAAGTCAAGACGCGCAGGCGAGGGCGCACATGACCGATACCAACCACGAGCAGACAACGGCTCAAAAGTTGGAGGCACAGCAGGCGACCATCGACTCTCTAAGAGAGATGATGGAGCAACTGCTGAGCAAGAAGAAGAAGAAGAGGACCCAACGTCCCTTGCCCCGGCAGACTAGGGATAAAGAATGGGTACCACCTCACCGTCCAGCGGCTGAGACGGAGGATGATCGACAATCCGATTACTCCTCCAAAACATCGATAGGAACGTCGCACACCGCGGATAGCACCCGTGACAAAAGATTCGACGAGTTCCAGGACCAACTGAACGCGCTGAAGCTTCAGCAAAACATGAACAAGCTGGGGGTGGTACGTCCCTACCCTATCGAATGGGACACGGTCCCATACCCGGCGAAGTTCAAACCAATCAGTTTGGTGCAGTTCGATGGCAAGGGGTCACCCTCGCAACATATCTATTACTTCATGGCGCAGACCGGATTCCTCACCGGGAACGACGCCATTCTCACCCGACTATTCATAGGTACCCTCAAGGGGGTGGCCTTTGAGTGGTTCCGCAAACTGGAGCCTGGCTCCATCAAGGCATGGGCCGACGTCGAAAAGCTCTTCCTCGCCCGCTTCTTCGACGACGACACGGAAGTGTCAATGGCCACTCTCCTCGCTGAGAAGCAGCGTAAGTCGGAGTCAGTTAACGACTTCGTAAAGAGATTTCGAAATCGATCAGTCCACTGTCGGGACCAAGTTTCCGAGGCGACACTGATTGAGATGTGCCGCAACAATCTGTCAATCCACATCCTGTCCAAAATAGGGGCAGTTGAAACCCGGACTTGGAAGGAACTTGTTCGCCAAGGCGAGCAAGTTGAAAATATGATCAAGAGGCTGGAGGCCGAAGAGCCACAGTCCAAAAAGGGAGCAGCAGAACCAGCGGCGCCAAAGAACCCTCCTCGATCGAAGGGAAAAGAGGCTATGGCCGTAGACTCTGCCGCGGCGCCAAAGTTCGTTCAAAAGCCGAAACCCAGGCAATTTGAACCACGCCCCCAGCGGCAATATGATTTCAAAGAAGACCAGGTAGTGGCGACTCTCGACACTCTACTCAAGAGTGGGCGAATTAAGTTGCCAGAAGCCGCCAAACCGGAGGAAGCGGACAAAACCGGTGACCCAAGTTACTGTGCATATCACAGATTCCTTGGGCATCACACAACCAAGTGCTACGTCCTCAAGGACAAACTCCAGGCCCTCTACGACGCGGGGGTCTTGAAGAAAGAGAAGGTCCAAAAGCAAGTGACGGCGAACATGGTCACTTTGAGCTTTGGGACGGGTCTCCCGGAGGTTCAAGCTCCGGCGGGGATAATTCCTATCCCCAAGGCGGTTTTGAAGATCACTAACGACGATCCTCACAACCAGCGGGAGAAGGGTTTGGTTCCACAAACTCTGCCATCAGGGCAAGTGATGTGGGTCCATCCGGACCTCCTCGACGACGAGCAATGGACCGCACAGCCTTCCAAGGAGGCTAAGAGGAAATATTGCAACGTTGTCACCGCCATCCTGGATACAGACGACGCGGCGATGACTGCCTTAACCGACTCTGAAGAAGACACCAACGTCTTCGCCACGAGAGCCGGAAAGGAGTTTGCGAAGCAATATCCCGCGAGGGCGGAAAACCCAGCAGGACTTCCCGCGAGGCCGGCTGCAGCAGTCCCTCCCAATCCAGAGGAGCCAAGTTCAAGCCGCCAGCCTTACCGGTTCAACGTGCTCGCGCAATTGAAAAGCATACCCGCGCGAATCACCGTGTACGACCTCCTCCGGTTGTCTAGGCCTACCCGGGAAGCCCTACAAGAGGCGTTGGCTGACGCAGAGGCGTTCTCGACCCATTTCTCAAAAGAAACGGAGATCGAACAGGGCTGTACAACTTGCTGCCAAGTCTCAGAGAGACAGATCCCCTGCATCACTTTCACCCCCGAGGACATGCTCATCAAGAACACGTCCCATGACCGGCCGCTGTACTTCACAGGATACGTCGGCTCGGCGAAAGTGGATCGGATCCAGGTTGACCCGGGGTCCGCACTGAGCATCGTGCCCCTGAAGCTAATCAAACATTTGGGGATACCGTCGAAGCGCCTAGCCTCGACCTCGACTACCATCTTCGGCTTCAACGCCACAGGGACTCGGCCACTCGGCAAAATCCGCCTGAAATGTCGGATAGGCGACATGAAGACGGAGGTGACGTGCTACGTTATCGATGCTGAACCCTCCTACAACATACTCCTGGGGCGTCCGTGGATTCATGGCAACCGGATCGTTCCATCCACGCTACACCAGTGTTTGAAGTACGTGGACGACTACGAGCGGGTAAGAACGGTAGTGGCCGACAAACACCCCTTTAAGGGCGTCGAGAACTACTTCGCGGATTCTCTGCTATACCAGGACCCCGACCAGCCACCGGTGGAAGAACTGGAAAGTGGCAATGAGGCGGATAGCGAACCTGAATACGGTGACAGCTTAATTCTGAACGACTTTGAGTCGATTGTAATTGGTTATGAGAGTCACCATGTAACTAACGCCGTTCAGGCAGAGAAGCTTATCATGAATGAGAAATCCGACCTTGCTTATTTGTCGTCTTGCTCCTCGTCCGAAGACGACGCACCTAATAACTCATGGTCGACACTCTACAGTGAGTCTTCTCTACACTTGCCGGTATGTTCGTCATACATCTTCAAGACGCGGCCGATCGAGCCATCGCGAGCTGTATTCGTCGTGCCAGCACGGAAGAGGTATCGAAAAGACATCATCTTCGGTCGAATCGATCGCCCCCTACGCACGCTATGGGACGAATCTGAGGACGAAGACCCAGCGCCCCAGTTCTCGCAATACAGTCGAGTGGCGAAACGCATAATGAGCAACATGGGGTACGACCTCACTCGCTTGGAGGGCCTGAATTACGGCCGAGGACGCAAGACGGTCATCAAACCATCCTACGTCCCCAAAGGGAAGCCCTCAAATTACTTCAACAGGACTAGGAGAGGCTTAGGCTACTCCTCCTCCTCATCGGAGTGTTGTTTTTACGTCGACGAGGATTCCGATTACGCATGTTCAGGAGATCAGTCGTCAACAACCTCGGCCTGGGACTCCGACGTTAGCGTAAGGGATCTGTTCGATGGCCTTACAGTCAACATGGCTACAGTAGACCCCGCCGAAATGGCGAAGGACGAACAACTTCCACTTTACGACGAGACATGGGATCGCCATGTTAGCGCCCAGTGGAACAGTCGCTTCGAACAGCGCGAACCACCAACTGAAGACGAAGTCCTCCAGGTGAACATGGGTACCGAGGCGAATCCCAAACCCATATTCATCAGCGGCAGTCTGCCTCCTCAAGAAAAAGAGGATCTCATCGCCCTCGTACGGGAATACATTGACGTCTTCGCCTGGAATTACGAGGATATGCCTGGCCTGGATCCGCGGGTCGCCACGCATCGCCTCAACATCAACCCTGACGCCAAGCCAGTCAAACAACAGCAGAGGCGGTTTCGCCCCCAAATCATGGAGGCGATCGAATCTGAAGTAAAGAAGCTGATCGAATCCGGCTTCATCAGAGAGGAGCAACACCCCGACTGGGTGGCGAATATTGTTCCAGTCTTGAAGAAGAACGGCAAGATCCGCATCTGCATCGACTTTAGGAACCTCAACGCCGCGTGCCCTAAAGACGAATTCCCTCTGCCCATCACGGATGTCATCATTGACAATACGTGCGGATTCGAGAGGATGTCCTTCATGGACGGCTTCTCGGGGTACAACCAAATCAAAATGCACCCCGAAGACGAGAAGCACACTGCATTCAGGACCCCCATGGGGGTGTACTGCTATACCGTCATGCCGTTCGGACTCAAGAACGCTGGCGCAACCTACCAACGAGCCATGAGCATGATCTTTCGAGATCATTTGCGAAAGACGGTCGAATGCTATGTGGACGACTTGGTCGTGAAGAGTCGCCATAAGGAGGATCACCTCCAAGACTTGAAGGCTATGTTCGAACTCATGAGGACTCATCAGCTCAAGATGAATCCTACCAAGTCATTCTTGGGAATGTCTAGCGGTAAATTCCTCGGTTTCGTCGTCACGACGAAAGGGATCCGAATTGATCCAGACAAGGTGCGAGCTATTCAAGAGCTCCAACCACCCCGAAATCTTAAAGAGCTGAGAGGCCTTCAAGGACGACTGGCTTATATCCGAAGATTCATCTCGAATCTCTCGGGCAAGTGCCAACCCTTCTCTAAGCTGATGAAGAAAGGTACCTCCTTCGTCTGGGATGAGCCATGCCAAAAGGCTTTTGAGGAGATCAAAGCTTATCTCTCAAATCCGCCTGTCCTTGCGGCGCCAATCTCAGGAAGGCCATTCCTCATATACATACGGGCTATGGAACATTCTCTGGGTGCCCTCTTGGCTCAGAACGATGATGCAGGCCACGAGCAGGGCATCTACTACCTGAGCAGAACCTTGCAGGGCGCCGAGCAACGGTACCCAATGGTCGAGAAGGAATGCCTAGCCTTGGTGTTCGCTATCCAAAAGATGCGGCACTACTTGGTTGGCCAAACCATCCATGTCATCTCCCGGATGAATCCCATTCGGGTCTTCATGACACAACCCGCAGCGCTAAACTGGCGCCTGGCCAGGTGGGCACTTCTGCTCTCTCAATACGACATTCATTTCATGCCGCAGAAATCGGTCAAGGGACAAGCCATCTGCGATCTCATGGCTAGTCACCCGCTGGGGGAGAAGACCGATCTATTCGAAGATCTGCCGGATGAACCTCCCGAAGCCAATATGACTTCGTCGCCGGAGGTGTGGCAGATGTTCTTCGACGGTGCGTCCCGCGCAGGCGCGAGCGGCTCTATTTCTGCAGGAGTGGGAGTGGCCCTCACCTCCCCGCATGGTCACGTGTTTCCCCGGGCCTTTTCCTTGACGGAACCATGTACCAACAACGTAGCCGAGTACAACGCGTTGCTCATAGGGCTCGAGTTAGCCAAAGAGCTCGGGATAAAGCATCTGGAGGCTTATGGCGATTCGCAACTCATTGTCAAACAAATGACTGGCGAATACGAAGTCAGGAATGAAGATCTTATCCCGCTCCACCGAGCAGCGGTCAGACTAGTGGAGTCATTCGAGAGCTTCCGTATTGAGCACGTGCTCCGTTCAAAGAACACCCATGCGGATGCTCTCGCATCCTTGGCAGCTAACTTAGCCCAGCCTCCTGGAACGACCCAAAAGGTCGCTGTCGCCAGCCGAAAACTCTTTCGACCCAGAGACGTCCCAGAGGCAAACGCCACTCATCAAGCCTCGGGTCAGCCAGATCAGGAAGACTGGCGTCTCCCGATCATCGATTATGTCCTATACGGCATGTTGCCTGAGGATTCGAAGGAACGAGAGTCTATCCGGCGACGTGCCTCGCGATTCTACTACGATTCAACCACTAAAACGTTGTATCGCAGGTCATATGACGGCTTGCTACTTCGCTGCCTTTCAAAAGCAGAGGCGCAAGAAGCCGTACGCGAAGCACATGACGGCGTGTGCGGAGCTCATCAGCCCGGACCCAAGCTTTGGGATCGCTTACGTAGGATGGGCTACTTCTGGCCTGGGATGGTTACTGATGCAGTCGCTTATGCTAAGCGATGTTACGAATGCCAGATCCACGCCAACTACATGCACCAGCCTCCTGAGGATCTACATCCGACGAGGGCATCTTGGCCCTTCGAGGCATGGGGGATGGACATAGTCGGGCCAATTTCTCCACCATCGGCGAGAGGCCATCGCTTCATCCTCGCGATCACCGACTATTTCTCTAAATGGGCAGAAGCCATCCCCTTAAGAGAAGTCAAGACTAGCGACGTGATTAAGTTCATTAAGCACCATGTCATATACCGATACGGCGTACCCCGGCGTATCATTCACGACAACGGCACGCAATTCGTTAGCCATGCCTTCACCCGGTTCTGCGACAAACTCCGGATACA
Organism: Asparagus officinalis; assembly: GCF_001876935.1. Classification (NCBI taxonomy): domain Eukaryota; kingdom Viridiplantae; phylum Streptophyta; class Magnoliopsida; order Asparagales; family Asparagaceae; genus Asparagus; species Asparagus officinalis. The sequence goes on from NC_033802.1 coordinate 5,283,296, forward strand.
GAACCTCTCGTCCACGGCCTACAACCCTTCAGCGAATGGTTTGGCCGAAGCTTTCAACAAGACGATCATCAAGATCTTGACCAAGCTGACTTCCACTAGCAAGCGCGACTGGAATGAAAAGCTAGGCGAAAGCCTGTGGGCATATCGCACGACGGTTCGCACACCGACTGGCACTACGCCCTACTCGTTGGTATACGGCTGCGAAGCTGTATTGCCGTTAGAGATTCAGATTCCATCCCTCCGCGTCGCCTTATCAACAGGAATGACAGCCGAGGAGAATCACCGGCTTCGACTCGCAGAACTCGAAGCGCTGGACGACAGGCGACTGGAAGCTCAGCAGCACATCGAGTTTTACCAAGCTCGGATGGCCAGGAGCTTCGACAAGAAAGTCAAGCGCCGAGCCTTCAAAGAAGGAGAGCTCGTCCTATCCGTCCGTAGACCAATGATCCTCACTTCCAAGAAGAAGGGGAAATTCCAGTCCAAATGGGAAGGGCCATTCGTAGTAGAGACAGTCTACTCGAACGGCGCCTATCGCCTCGTCAAACCGAACGGCGATAAAATCATGATGCCCATCAACGGCAAGTATCTGAAGAAGTACTACCCATAGTGCTCCTTCACAAACTCCCACGAGTGCAAGAGTCTAAACTGGCCCTCAGCGCCCTCCAACTGGTACATGAGGCTAAACTGCTCCTACTTTACCCGTTCGGGCGAAAGCCTCTGACGGAATCCAATTCGCCTATCTTCTCCAATGAGATGGCGGATCCACTAAAGTCGTTCATATCACGACAAATCCATCCAATTCGCCTATCTTCTCCAATGAGATGGCGGATCCACTAAAGTCGTTCCAATCACGACATCCCCCGTCAAGTTAACATTAAACCTCTGACAAAATCAACTTACCAATCCTCTTCTAAAGGATGGTGGGTCCTCAAAGTCGTTCCAATCACGACATTCCCCGTCAAGTTAACATTAAACCTCTGACAAAATCAACTTACCAATCCTCTTCTAAAGGATGGTGGGTCCTCAAAGTCGTTCCAATCACGACATTCCCCGTCAAGTTAACATTAAACCTCTGACAAAATCAACTTACCAATCCTCTTCTAAAGGATGGTGGGTCCTCAAAGTCGTTCCAATCACGACATTCCCCGTCAAGTTAACATTAAACCTCTGACAAAATCAACTTACCAATCCTCTTCTAAAGGATGGTGGGTCCTCAAAGTCGTTCCAATCACGACATTCCCCGTCAAGTTAACATTAAACCTCTGACAAAATCAACTTACCAATCCTCTTCTAAAGGATGGTGGGTCCTCAAAGTCGTTCCAATCACGACATTCCCCGTCAAGTTAACATTAAACCTCTGACAAAATCAACTTACCAATCCTCTTCTAAAGGATGGTGGGTCCTCAAAGTCGTTCCAATCACGACATTCCCCGTCAAGTTAACATCAAACCTCTGACAAAATCCGCTTACCACTCTTATTCTGAGAAATGGTAGCCTCCCCCCACGGTCGCTCCAATCGCGACAAGATCCCATCAAGTTAATGATCACCTCTGATGGTTGGCGCCGTTATTCTTACGAATAGCATAGCCTAAGTAATAGCCTACCATGCGACGTGCTATTACTTCTGTCAATAGTCACACTCCTACGTCCCTGAACTATTTGACCTATTCCAGATGTCCTAACATTGCTTTAGGATAACTGATAGGTAGAGTCTACCAGGCGATGACTCCTACCACAATCAATTGTCACATTCCCACATGACGACAATTGTCGAACACGGTTCGACAGACAACCTGTCTGTCGGTTCCCCCATACAACAACTCGCCGAAAAGCGAGTCGAAGTCAAGTTCATCAGTTGGCCGTAAAGGCGAATGTTTGTTCTTTATTGCGATCCAAGGGTTACTCTCTCGATCCCGTTGGAGCTACAACGCGAAGATCGGAGTTAATCCGATCCCACGCTATGAGCAACAGAAAGCAAAACAAGAGCTTAATACGACTAAGTCCTAAACAGGACAATCAGTGGATCGTCAAGTTCAATTCAAATGCCCAACGGCGCAGTCAAAGAGAGAAAACTGTATGCGCAAAGCAAAGGTGAACAGAATAAGCAAAAGGGCCACTACGGGCCATAATTTACATGAGTTTGGACGAATTCGCTACTGCTCAAACTTCGCCTACAGATCAAACTCGCCAGGCGAATCGAGTCGGGTTTCCAACACAAGTCCAACACTATACGGGTTTCGCCCGCAACATAAACTCGCCAGCCGTTGAATTCCGCTTCTAAGCGAAACTCGCCAGCAAATGAGTTCAGTCCTCTACTCGAATTCGCCAACAGTTGAGTTTAGCTTCCAAGCAAAACTCGCTGCGGTCAAGTCTCGCCGACAAACAAACTCGTCAACCAATTGAGTTTTACCTCACCAGCAATTCGAATTCGTCAGGGGTCGAGTTTCACCATCTCGGTGAGCTCGACGTCGCCCTGGTTTCGCCGGTAGCGTAAACTCACCAGAGTAGAGTTTAACTTCGAAAGTGGGCTTGTCACCGCATGAAGGACTTCACCCGCGATACGAGATCACCTGCAATTACAGAGCAAAACACTGGAAAGCGACATATCCAAAGAGAATACACACAATGAGTGGGCACAAACCTCATGGATACTTTAAGACAGTACATTTGAACAAAGTTATGGTCTTTTTGCAATTGCGAAAGTCATAATGACATGTTCAAAAAAAAAAAAAAGCAAAACATACACCCAGTGTTTCAAGACAATACATTTGAACAAAGTTATGACTTTAAGAGTCATGGCATAGTTCCAAATGCAAAACAAGCAAGCAAAATGTCTTAATACAATCCTGAGGCAGAAGTCTCAGTCGAACACGCTGAAGGTGGAGATCTCCTCTTTGACCGCCTCAACCTGGCTCGCGTGGTCTTCCCGAGCCTTGTTTTCAGCAGCTTTCTGAATTCGATCTTCGCGGTTCGACATGGCGGCAGCATCTGTCTGACGCAAAGCCAGCAGGCGCCGAGTCTCCGCCTCAGCGTGCTCGTTCACCTTAATAACGTCGGATTGGAGCCCCTTCCACTTCGCCTCCGCCTGTCCCAACTCGGCCCTCAGGCGAGCCATGGTATGGTTGAGGTCAATGACTTGCTCCTCTAGCAAACGTTGTTGACTCACCCAAAAGTTAGCCGCAGACTCCGAATCCGCTATCTCTTTGGAGCGGATTTCCTGTTCCAGGGCTTCCTGACGCCTGAAGTGAGCTAGACAGGATGCCATTTTGACCTCCGGGCCCCCCCGTAGCAAGTCCTGTAGCACCATCATGCGTGGCTCCAAGAGACGGAGTTCACGCACGCAACGGGTAGCGAGATGGTTTTCACCTGATCGCCGTAAATCGGCCACGCGATCATAGAGGGACTGCCTGAAGCTGTCAAAGCTACCCATACCGAGTTCGACGAGGGAAATTGCCTGCCTTACAGCACCTTCGAACTCTTCAATACGGGCCTGCCATGGTTGAGACTCGGAGGGAACAGACCTCTGGCCTGGAGCAAGCGCCGTGATGGGAGGAATTTCGAGGCAAGGTTCGGCTCCCGGCTGGGGAGCGGGATCCGGAGCAGCGGAGTTCGCACGGCCTTCAGATTCGTCGTCTGAAATCAGAATGGGATCGGCCGCATGCTCCTCGGCAGCCGGCACCTCCTCTCGACCTGTAAGACGCAACAAGCGATACAGGGAACAGTTGGGGGAGGAACACCTACTAAACTCACACGAAAGTCGAAGCAAGAAGATACCTTCAGCCGCGACGGCTTCGGCAGCACCTGAAGAACCAGGCTCTTTCCTTTTCTTGGAAACGACTCTCTTCACCTTCGGCGCCATTGGGAGTATGAGGAAGAAGAAGTTCGGGTTTACTCTGAGGAAGACGATAGGCCCTCTCGAGGAAGAGTTAGGGTGTTAAATACCCTAAGAGTCCTAGGCGGTTACTCAGTACTTGATTAGACCGTTCAAGGTCAAAGCAGTTGAAGAGCAAGACCGAACAGATCGGATCTGGACGGGCAAGATCTGGCAGTTCCTTGAGCACGATCTTCAACAAACGGCTCAAATCGGA
>NC_033802.1:5288383-5304264 GCF_001876935.1 Asparagus officinalis
TCTTTTATAGAAGAGGCTGGAATACTTTGGATGTGATTGGTCTAGCCTTCAGTCGGCATAAGGACTTGTGGTTAGCTTCAACTCTTGGCTCCTTCGATTTTTGGTCTATTCGATGCTTCGACGAATAGCCGAGGTTCTTCCGGCGCTGCGTTTATCGCTTGGCCGTCGTCGGAGTCTCGAGTCTGCAACTGATGAATTGAGTTTGGCTTGTGTCATTGAGTTGACTTTGAACTACCTTCGCCACATTGTGCTGGCTTAGGGTTTCGGACCATCGCGTGTTGACTTCTTGTCGCAACGCGTTGACTGGCGTTGACCTAGGGTTACGCGTTGACCGGCGTTGACCCTTAGGGTTTTGAATCGTCAAACGTTGACTTTTGTTGCAACCCGTTGAATGGGATTGACCTAGGGTACACGTTGACCGGCGTGGACCCTCAGGGTTTTGATTCGTCAAAGGTTGACTTTTGGTTGCAACCCGTTGAATGGGGTTGACCTAGGGTTACGCGTCGGCCGGCGTTGACCCTTAGGGTTTCGAATCGCCATTAACACAGTTTATACTCGTACGTTTGCTGGAGTATACACAGTTTAAACTCTTAAGGTATTGGAGCATAGTGGTCTCAAATGTCGGGGCTGCAGGACCAACTGTTAAAGTTGATTCGTCTGCATGTATAGATTTTATCCTGAATTTGTTGGATGCTCAAGTCACGAGACCAACTAGTGGAGTTGATGCGTCAATGATTCGCATTTATAGAATTTTTGGCAAATTCTCAGCCATCAACGGGTTTGATGAGCCTTTACCGACTACCGTTTGAGTCGGGCTAGCATGCGGATTGTTTAAGTCCGTTCCGCATGTGACGTTGTGCTAAGAGAGTTAACGCTCTTAGTGCTACGATGTTGAATACGTAGACTTCGTCTTTCTCACGGGAATAGACTACCCGGCAACGCGTGTTAGGCGTTGACTTTAGGATTTTTGGCTAATCCCCAGCCTTCAACGGATTTGATTAGCCTTTACCGACTACCGTTTGAGTCGGGCTAGCATGCGGATTGTCTCAATCCGTTCCGCATGTAACGTTGTGCTAAAAGAGTTAACGCTCTTAGTGCTACGATATTGAATACGTAGACTTCGTCTTTCTCACGAGAATAGACTACCCGGCAACGCATGTTAGGCGTTGACTTATCCCTACTCAGGTAATCCCCAGCCTTCAACGGATTTGATTAGCCTTTACCGACTACCGTTTGAGTCGGGCTAGTATGCGGATTGTCTCAATCCATTCCACATGTAACGTTGTGCTAAGAGAGTGAATTCTCTTAGACTTTGTGCTATGATGTTGAATACATAGGCTTTGTCTTTCTCACGGGAATAGACTACCCGGCAACACGTGTTAGGTGTTGGGGTTTTTGGCTAACCCCCAGCCTTCAACGGGTTTGATTAGCCTTTACCGACTACCGTTTGAGTCGGGCTAGTATTCCACATGTAACGTTGTGCTAAGAGAGTGAATTCTCTTAGACTTTGTGCTATGATGTTGAATACATAGGCTTTGTCTTTCTCACGGGAATAGACTACCCGGCAACACGTGTTAGGTGTTGACTTATCCTTACTTAGGATTCAGGATAAAATTCCCCGTGCGTGTGAGGCACGGATTATGGTGTTATTAATAACAACCTGCCACAATGTTGAATATGTGGACGAGTGTTCTTTTTAACGGTTAACCCCCAGCCATCAACGGGTTTGATGTGCCTTTACCGATTACCGTTTGAATCGGGCTAGCATGTGAATTATTAAAACCCGTTTCACATGTAACGTTGTGCTAAGAGAATTGCTCCTCTTAGACTTAATGCTATGATTTTGAATACATAGACTTCGCCATTGTTACGGGAATAGGCTACCCAGCAACGTGTATTAGACGTTGACTTATCCCTACTTAGGCTTCGGGATGAAATTCCCCGTGCAAGGCTTCGGGATAAAATTCCCCGTGCATCGAGTGCCCGGATTTGACAATCGTGTCTTTTCTAAAAGCAAAGACAGATTGAGAAACGGGAGAGGAAGAATTTTATATTCTATCTCCCGGTGCTGAAGAGGAAGAATTTTATATTCTATCTTCGGCCGGAAAGGGAACTTGAGGTGGGATCCCCCACCCCCAGAATCCGGAATGATGAACTGGGAATGGGTTCTCCACTCCGAGCATCGGAAAGGTCCGAGGAGAGGAAGAATTTTATATTCTATCTCCCGGTGCTGAAGAGGAAGAATTTTATATTCTATCTACAGCTGGAAAGGAAACTCGAGGTGGGATCTCCACCCCCAGAATCCGGAAGGATGAAACTAAGAGTGGGATCTCCACTCCGAGAATCGTAACAATTCGGATAACCCTAACTGTCGGAAGGTTTGATTACCCGATTTGGAAGTGGACCTCTCGTTCATTGGGGGAATCGAGAGGAGATTTTGGCTGTGGCCCTAACTGTATGAATGTTTGACCAAGCAGGAGTTTGAGACGACCTAACTGTCGGAAGGTTTGATCGCTCGATTTGAAGGTGGACCTCTCGTTCATTGGAGGAATCGAGAGGGGATTTTGGCTTTGGCCCTAACTTTTATAGGTTTGACCAGAACGCAAAGAGAGTGGAATACGGGTAGCAAAGAAAGTGCCAACCCATATTACCACTCAAAGGGAGACTTTAATGTTAGGCGTTTAGGACCTAGCACGTTGAGTCTGAGAAACGCCAATGACTGGCAGATGGGAATGTTGGTGGGTCCACTGTCGTTTGATTTGATCAGCGGATGGTTTGGTGAGGAAAGATTAACCTACCAGAAGATTGGATCTCTTCTCACAAAAATAACTCATAAGAGTTAGAGAATAAGAAGAGACATTCTGACCTTCAGGGTTCGAACGTGAATTTCTTATTCACCAATTCCACAATGATTGGGTTATCCCTAAGAATACCCATGTGGTATTCTTTCGGGAACTTCCCGATGCATTGGATTATCCACCCCCAGCTTCTCTCTTGGAACTGGGTTTGATTTTGTTGTCCGACCGGGTTATCCTTAAGAATATTAGCGTAATATCCTCCAGGAACTTCCCGTCAATGGTAGGAAATAGTTTAGACTCATATACCTATTGGAGTATCAGGGAGCAGTTTAACCTCTTATACCGGTAGGAGGAATGAGAAACAGTTTATACTCGTATACTCTTTGGAGTCGTAAGAAGCAGTTTATACTCATATACTTATCGGAGTCTCGAGAAACAGTTTATACTCTTGTACTCTTTGGAGTATTGAGGAACAGTTTATACTCTTGTACTCTTTGGAGTATTGAGGAACAGTTTATACTCTTGTACTCTTTGGAGTATTGAGGAACAGTTTATACTCTTGTACTCTTTGGAGTATTGAGGAACAGTTTATACTCTTGTACTCTTTGGAGTATTGAGGAACAGTTTATACTCTTGTACTCTTTGGAGTATTGAGGAACAGTTTATACTCTTGTACTCTTTGGAGTATTGAGGAACAGTTTATACTCTTGTACTCTTTGGAGTATTGAGGAACAGTTTATACTCTTGTACTCTTTGGAGTATTGAGGAACAGTTTATACTCTTGTACTCTTTGGAGTATTGAGGAACAGTTTATACTCTTGTACTCTTTGGAGTATTGAGGAACAGTTTATACTCTTGTACTCTTTGGAGTATTGAGGAACAGTTTATACTCTTGTACTCTTTGGAGTATTGAGGAACAGTTTATACTCTTGTACTCTTTGGAGTATTGAGGAACAGTTTATACTCTTGTACTCTTTGGAGTATTGAGGAACAGTTTATACTCTTGTACTCTTTGGAGTATTGAGGAACAGTTTATACTCTTGTACTCTTTGGAGTATTGAGGAACAGTTTATACTCTTGTACTCTTTGGAGTATTGAGGAACAGTTTATACTCTTGTACTCTTTGGAGTATTGAGGAACAGTTTATACTCTTGTACTCTTTGGAGTATTGAGGAACAGTTTATACTCTTGTACTCTTTGGAGTATTGAGGAACAGTTTATACTCTTGTACTCTTTGGAGTATTGAGGAACAGTTTATACTCTTGTACTCTTTGGAGTATTGAGGAACAGTTTATACTCTTGTACTCTTTGGAGTATTGAGGAACAGTTTATACTCTTGTACTCTTTGGAGTATTGAGGAACAGTTTATACTCTTGTACTCTTTGGAGTATTGAGGAACAGTTTATACTCTTGTACTCTTTGGAGTATTGAGGAACAGTTTATACTCTTGTACTCTTTGGAGTATTGAGGAACAGTTTATACTCTTGTACTCTTTGGAGTATTGAGGAACAGTTTATACTCTTGTACTCTTTGGAGTATTGAGGAACAGTTTATACTCTTGTACTCTTTGGAGTATTGAGGAACAGTTTATACTCTTGTACTCTTTGGAGTATTGAGGAACAGTTTATACTCTTGTACTCTTTGGAGTATTGAGGAACAGTTTATACTCTTGTACTCTTTGGAGTATTGAGGAACAGTTTATACTCTTGTACTCTTTGGAGTATTGAGGAACAGTTTATACTCTTGTACTCTTTGGAGTATTGAGGAACAGTTTATACTCTTGTACTCTTTGGAGTATTGAGGAACAGTTTATACTCTTGTACTCTTTGGAGTATTGAGGAACAGTTTATACTCTTGTACTCTTTGGAGTATTGAGGAACAGTTTATACTCTTGTACTCTTTGGAGTATTGAGGAACAGTTTATACTCTTGTACTCTTTGGAGTATTGAGGAACAGTTTATACAATCAATCCTCTTTGGTAGGAACGCCTTGATTTGGGCTTTGTCGTTCCATCGGAGATTCTCTCGAATATCGAGACCTTCTGCGGAGCGGTCTTGGGGCAGCTACATGTTGATAATACTGCCCTGATAAATTTGGTAGAATCCGCTTCCCGGGTGTTTCTCTTTCGAGATTCATCCGCACCCCCAGCCTGATAGTACAACTCATCGACGTTGCCGTCGGAGTAACCTATCGGCTGCTCACATGGGTTCTCAGGTATAACGCGTTCGTTTGTTTGACGCGTCTTCTTCTGAGTAAACATTGCCTTATTGGCCTCTGCAAGAGTCGCACGTTTGGAATCACTCCTTTGTGAGGGTGAAACCTTAACGGGCTCTTGGTCCTTTGCACGCACCGCCGAGCTGGTTGTTGCAAAGATCGATTTGTTAGGAGATCGTGTACGACCCCCAGTCTGGATGTTAGCTTGAAGCTCCTTCAGCGATCTCCAGCTTTCCTTGACAAGCGCTTTTCCTCGATTCTCGGGTAGAGCACCGATACGATCCTTCGGAGGATTCTTGAACTTGGGGAAATCCGCGCTGCGGTGGGGCTTTTCCAGAGGTTCGGGATCTGAAATTGACGAAGGTTGGAGAGCAATATTACCTGCTTTTACCTTAGGCGTTGATTTGGCCTTCGGCATCCAAACTTGTTCGGACCTCGGCGCTCTCTTAACGGTGTTTCCCTTTAGCATTTCTCGTGCTTTTTGGACCAGGGCTCGGGCATGCGCACGCAAGGCGCGGCGCTTCTGGATTCGCTCCTCGAGAGTAGAACGGGTTCTTTTGACATGAACCCATTTGTTTGTTTCTGCTTCGGAGGAGGGGCTGGTTGTTTGCCGTGGTTGCTCCTGGCGTTGCCTGGATTTTAGATCTACGCTATAGCGGATCCCATCCATTGGCTCCAAAGCCTCGGCCAGCTGACGAGCAAGACGTTGACGTCGTCTTTGTCGTGTTCTCTTTGATACTGCGGGAGCGTCTTCAGAAACCATCTCCTCGGCGGAAGAGGAGTCCGGATCTGCGATCTCAACCGCGTTGGACGACGCGAGGACATCACGTGGTGCAAGTGCAGTGGCGGCAACGGGGTCTTGGATTTTTAAGCCGAAGGACCTGCAAACATTTATGAGAGAGGTTACCTTTCTGTACCCGTTTGGAGAGGCGGATCTGGAACAGGAGTCACACGTTTGGGATCACACCTTTGTGAGGGTGAAACCTTAACGGGCTCCTGATTTTTTGTGCGCAACGCCGAGCTGGCCGTTGCAGGAGTCCGTTTGTTAGGAGGTCGTGTACGACCCCCAGTCCGGGTATTGGCTTGTGGCTCGTTTGATGATCTCGAGCTCTCCTTATCAAGCGCTTTTCCTCGATCCTCGGGTAGAGCACCGTTCAATGAAGTATAAGGGCAAAGGAAATATCAGGGAGTACATTATGGAAATGTCTCATATTGCTTCAAAGCTTAAGGCACTTAAACTCGATCTTTGTGACGAGTTATTAGTGCATCTGGTTTTGTTGTCTCTTCCTGCACAGTTTAACCAATTTAAGGTCAGTTATAACTGTCAAAAGGAGAAATGGACTCTAAATGAGCTCATTTCATACTGTGTGCAAGAAGAAGACAGGTTGAAGCAAGATAAGACAGAAAGTGCTCATTTGGCCTATGCCTCTAAGGATAAGGGCAAGAAAAGGAAGAATGATAAGGAAGCTGCTAAGGGTCCAGTTGAGAAGAAACAACATAAGGATAATCAGGGTTGTTTCTTCTGTAAGAAGCCTGGACATGTAAAGAAGGACTGTACAAAATATCACGCCTGGCGTGATAATAAGGGTACGTTCCTTGCTTTGGTCTGTTCTGAGGTTAATTTAGCTTCAGTACCTAGAAACACTTGGTGGTTAGACTCTGGTGCTACTACTCACATAAGTGTTTCTATGCAGGGTTGCCTGAGCTACCGAAAGCCAAGTGATGTTGAAAGACACATCTTTGTGGGCGACGGACAATCGGTAGATGTGGAAGCAATTGGGCACTTTAGGTTGTTGTTAGGAACTGGTTATTATTTGGATTTAAAAGATACTTTTGTAGTACCGTCTTTTAGACGGAATTTGGTTTCTGTTTCTGTATTGGACAAATCAGGTTATTCTTGTTCATTTGGAAACAGTCAATTCAGTTTATCTTTTAATTCAAATGTTGTGGGAACCGGTTACTTGAGTATTTATGACAACCTATATTTGCTTGATACAATTGCTTCTTACAATGAATCCTTGCATGTGGAATCACGTGGTACTAAGCGTAAATTAAATAAGGAAAATTCGGCGACATTATGGCATAAGCGCTTAGGTCATATCTCAAAAGGTAGAGTTGAGCGTCTTGTGTCTGATGGCATTTTGGATTCCCTTGATTTTTCGGACTTCGACGTATGTGTTGAATGTATCAAGGGAAAACAGACCAAAGTGAAGAGATTAGGTGCCAACAGATCTTCGGATGTCTTAGAATTGATACATACGGATATTTGTGGGCCATTCCCTACGGAATCCTGGAATGGTCAACAATATTTTATATCATTCATAGACGATTACTCACGTTATGGGCACCTATATCTTATTCATGAAAAATCTGAGTCTCTGGACATGTTCAAAGCCTATAAAGCTGAAGTTGAGAATCAACTCAACAGAAGAATTAAAACCGTCAGATCTGATCGTGGTGGTGAGTACTACGGTAGATATGATGGTTCAGGTGAACAACGTCCAGGACCATTTGCTAGATACCTAGAGGAATGCGGTATCGTCCCACAGTACACTATGCCGGGTTCACCTAGCATGAATGGTGTAGCTGAAAGACGAAACAGGACTCTTAAGGATATGGTAAGAAGTATGATTGCTCATTCTTCTTTACCAGAGTCACTCTGGGGAGAAGCACTTAAGACAGCAGCTTACATTCTGAATAGAGTACCAAGTAAAGCAGTTGCTAAAACACCTTATGAGCTTTGGACTGGTCGAAAGCCCAGTTTAAAGCATTTACATATTTGGGGATGTCCAGCTGAGGCAAGGCCTTATAGGCCAAATGAAAAGAAATTGGACTCCAAAACAGTTAGCAGCTACTTTATTGGGTACCCTGATCGCTCTAGGGGCTATAAGTTTTATGATCCCACTATAAGGAATATTTTTGAGACGGGAACAGCAACATTCTTTGAGGATGTTGAGTTTGGGGGGAGAAATAAGGTTAGAGACATTAGTTTTGAGGAGGAATTGGCTTCAGATCCAATCCATACAGTTACTTTTGACAATATTCAGGTTCCTATACCTGTTGTTGCTCAAGAAGTAAATCCGGAACCTCAAGATGATAATGTTGAACAACTCCCTGTTCCAGAAGAACAAACTCAACAACCTCAAGAACCAGTGCCATTAAGGAGATCCACGAGAGAAAGGAGAAATGCTATTCCGGATGATTATATTGTATTTCTCCAAGAACATGAGGAAAGTAGTGGAATGTTAGAAGATGATCCAATCAACTTCTCTCAGGCCATGAAAAGTTCTAACTCTCAACAGTGGATTGATGCCATGAATGAAGAGTATAAGTCTATGCAAGACAATAAGGTTTGGGAACTTGTCCCATTGCCAGAAGGTGCAAAACCAATTGGTTGTAAATGGATTTTTAAAACCAAGCGGGATGCAAACGGTAATGTGGAGAGGTATAAGGCGCGTCTTGTGGCTAAAGGCTATACTCAAAAGGAAGGCATTGATTATACAGAGACTTTCTCTCCGGTTTCATCGAAAGACTCTTTCAGAATAATCATGGCACTTGTTGCTCATTATGATCTTGAGTTACATCAGATGGATGTTAAGACTGCATTTCTCAATGGAGACATTGATGAGATGATTTATATGGTGCAACCAGAAAACTTTGTGTCAGGAGACCCAAAGAATATGGTTTGCAAATTAAGGAAATCCATCTATGGACTCAAGCAAGCTCCTCGTCAATGGTATCATAAGTTTCAACAAATAGTTATCTCGTTCGGTTTTGAGATGAACATTGTTGATGACTGTGTATATCACAAGTTCAGTGGGAGTAAGTATATTTTTCTGGTTCTGTATGTGGATGACATCTTGCTTGCCACTAATGATATAGGCATGTTGCACGAAACCAAGAGATTTCTATCAAAGAATTTTGAGATGAAAGATCTTGGGGACGCCTCTTTTATATTAGGGATCCAGATACATCGAGATCGCTCTCGGGGTATTCTTGGATTATCACAAAAGAGCTATATCGATAAGGTACTTAAAAGGTTTGGCATGCAAGATTGCAGACCAGGTGACACCCCTGTTGCTAAAGGAGACAAGTTTAGTCTCAATCAGTGCCCTAAAGGTAACCTTGAAATTCAGGAAATGCAGAAGATTCCTTATGCTTCGGCTGTAGGAAGTCTAATGTATGCTCAGGTATGTACGCGTCCGGATATTGCGTACATTGTTGGGATGTTAGGCAGATACTTAAGCAACCCTGGTATGGATCATTGGATAGCAGTCAAAAGGGTTATGAGGTATCTTCAGAAAACAAAAGATTACATGCTCACATACAGAAAATCAGAGAAATTAGAGGTCATTGGGTATTCGGACTCTGATTTTGCTGGATGCCAAGATAGCAGGAAGTCTACATCAGGCTACATTTATATGTTAGCAGGAGGAGCTATATCATGGAAAAGTGTCAAACAAACACTAGTAGCTTCCTCCACTATGGCAGCAGAATTTGTAGCTTGCTATGAGGCATCCAATCAGGGAATATGGCTGCGAAATTTTGTCACGGGACTGCGCATTTTGGAAAATGTTGAAAGACCACTAAGGTTATATTGTGACAATAAATCTGCAGTAATGTATTCCAATAACAACAGGAGCTCAACTAAGTCAAAACATATTGACATTAAGTTCCTGGTTGTGAAAGAAAGGGTACAGAGTGGACAGATATCCATAGAGCACATTGGGACAAACTCCATGATAGCTGATCCTCTTACTAAGGGATTGCCACCTAAGGTCTTTCATGAGCATACTGCTCATATGGGTGTGGTATTATTTGAGGATATTATGTTTTAGTGGGAGTTTGTATTTGTGGTGCTTTATGTTTGGTTGTATTGTCTGATCAGAATAAAGTATTCAGTTAAGACACTCTGTTACATTATGTTTGGTTTTGACCTCACTAAGGAGGACCAGTTGAAAATAGACATGTACTGATCACATTGCATGTAATTTTCATGCTGCACATCCATGATTGATCTATGTCGTTTGATTGTATTGGTATATGTGACCATTGATGGGTCGAGTCACGATAAATGTGACGAAGGCCGCTTTGATCCTATATTGATATAGTCAATGGACGAGATTGTTCGGAAATACCATTTCAGTGATAGCAATTTTTGAGCTCATAAGGTTATACACAATTTAAGGAATCATATGGTGCCCAAGTGGGAGATTGTTGGATTTAATCTAATAAATCTATTTGTGGGCACATATGATTAATCAATGTGTATTGCTATCTTTCAGGATAACCCACTAAAGTGATCAATTAAGTTGGGTTAATTTGGTATTTAAATAAGTCATGGGGTTATATGTGCAGATACCAGGTTGTAATTGTGATTTATTGAGGGGCTAAATTACAAAAGTACAACATCTATAAATAAGGGGTTATGGTCCCTAACCTAGGGTTACATTCTCTAATTCTCTACACCCCCATCTAGCTAGAGAAATTCGGATTTAGAGAAACCCTAAGGTTAGAAGATCCAAAACCCATCTCAAGGTTCATCCATGGATTTAGGTATAAGATTCCGCTCTTTTGATTATTGTTAATCTCTTTGAATTAATCATGGCTATATGGTTTTAGATCTCAAGTTTTGATTTAGATCTAACACAAACTACAAACTATTCATGCTACAATGTAACTCAGAACAATGAAAAGCACTCATCAAGCAACAACACAATTTAAAAAATAAAAACACTGTTCATAATACAATTTAAACCATTGAACATACACTTTATGCTACAAAATTTTTTGGCCCTTATCCACTGTTCAAGCTAAACTAAAATTTTGAACCTTGAAGACATTGTTCATATCTACTTTTTTTTTTTGTTCTCGCATATGATAATTGAAAACTATATTAGACATTTTATAAATATAAATCATCACTGGCTCTTTAAAAAAATTGATAAAACTTAATAATTGGCATATTATTTTGTTAAGTGATTTGAAGATTCACTCTATAAATAGTAGTAAAAATTTTATCACTAAAGTTTTTATAAATAATTATTTTTAAAAATTATATTATTAATATAACGATAGATATATGCGCGGTCTTAAGTTTAGATAAAGAACTATTGATTCAGGCAGGCCCAGTCCATTAGAACCTCGCAAACTCATAGGTGACTGGCCCACCGTTATCATATAACGGATAAATGCCGAAAAAATCTCTGCCACTAAAAAATTTGGTTTTTTAAAATAGTTATTAATAACACATTAATTCTCTAAATTAAGACATTTTGTCTGTTAACACTCAATGGTCTTGCTGCACGCCACCGAGATTGGAGTAAACCCTAATAAGCAGTTAAAGCAACAGAAAGCAGTCTCTTAAGATCGAAGAAACCCAAAAAAGGGGTACATTTTCTTCTCAAATCCTCACAAGGGCGACTCCTTTTTGGCTCAATCGCTGAAGGAAATCGAACAGAAAGCAAAAGATTCGATTTTGATTCAAGGGTTTTGTTCTATTGAGAAAAAGGGGTTAATTTACTCTGGAATTGGGCACGATGCAGTGGGTCAACGGAAAGATCGTTGATCCTCTCCTTCAAATCGTCAAAAGGTACTTGCTTTTGTATCCTATTGCCGTCAATTCGATTGCCCATCTTAGTTCTCTGTAACATTTTTGAAGTTTTGCGATACCCATTAGTTGTTTATTGATCTTATGTTGTGATCACTACAACAGGGGTCATCCTTAAGGTGAAAATTTTGAGGTTTAATGTAAATAGTTATAGATTTATGATTAAGTATTTAGGTTTTTTTGCTATGTGATTTGTGATTTTTTAATGTAATATAAAGCAACGTTGTATGTTTAAGTTCAATTACTTGTTTTCAAAAGGTTATCTCGCTTTAGGAGTGATATAGTACTGAAATATGCATTCACTTTATTTAGAGAATATTCCTAAGAAATTCTTGGATATGTGATTCAATAGGGGAGCAGAACCAAAGCAGCTGGCATTTTCTACTGCTCTTGGCATTACACTGGGAGTTTTCCCCATCTGTGGTAAGGATATTTTACTTGATTTTATGTTTATAGAAGGAGATGTGTACTGCTATGATGTAAGATTGGGCTTCTAGTTTAAGTTTGTTCGGCTTACAATGTGGTGCACTATTCTATTGGCTTTGCTTAAGTTTACATTCCAACTGATTCCATGAAGTAAAATCAGTACTATGAAGCACATGGAAGTGGACGTGAATAATGGTATCTTAGAGTTGTGGGTATCGAATTGCCATTAATTGAATGAACAAAACGCGCGGATCCTACAAAAGTTGCTGGCCTGTAATACACGAAAAGACATTGTTTTGAATTAGGAACCCTGAGGATCAGTTATAACTCAGAGCTTTTGTGTGTAAAATATTAAAATATTATATTGAAATTAAGAAGATTACTTATACCTCTACTTGCGATAAATTAATTAACTTAAAAAATAATGCTTAGTCAAATTTATCTAAACCTTACATATGGAAAATGTAATAGCTTATGGATGCTTGGATAGTTCAAATTATAGTTTCTTCTACGTCTTTGTAACTTTGAGACTTTCACCTTTCTCTTTGATAAACAATAGATAGTTCACCAGATAAGTTAACTGCTGAAGACTATTTTTACTTCTTTTTTACAAGTCTATAACTGCAAGTATTATCTAGAACAGTCTTCCGTTAGATGAACAAGACATTTTCAGCTAAAATTACAAAGATTATTATAATGCCAGCGTTAGCTGTGAGCATATAATTCTCACTCAAAGCAGCTTTCACATATAAGAGTCCACAGTAAGTATGTCCCTAACATTTGTTGTTTTATGACTTTGCTCTCAACAAGTGTTGGAGAATCATTACAAGGTCATTGGTGCGACGAATGCTGATGCTTTTTGGAAAGCCTAGTGCATGTGTAATCTTATTTGGACTGTTAATGACAATGGGATAGAGTAGTATTACCCTAATAGAGCTCGTAAGCATTAGAAGTAATTGAATAATAAATCTAGAATTTGAAATTATATAGCACTCCCCTGAACAGTGTATATGGGCATTTTCAAGTGTTAGGATTATTTTTGTTTGTTGCTTCTAGGTCATTTGCCCGCACTTAATGTTATATCACCATCCATTGTTAATCCTTGTACTTCAATGTGTGCATGGCGAATCTAAATGGCACCAAAGTCTAAAGTCAAATTTATAATTTTTTTTTATTTATTCATTGAGCACATGCATATCACATTTTTCCAATACAAATTTATAGAGACATGCCAATTGATCACTTGGTCAACTTATCACCAACTCTGAAGATGAGGTCTCAGGATAATATTCTCCTTACATGCGAATCAAAAGATCAACATATATAATTTGTTAGCTATTTTATTAATTTTTCCAAAATGATAAACTAGTTATGAATGACTTAAAGGCATTGTGGTGATACATTTGTTTGTCCTTTTGTTTTAGTTTTAACTTTCAACTTAGTGTACAGAAGGAAATTCAAAAGTTTATCCTCATTAAATGTCAAATGATTTTTGTTTCTGATAGGGGTCACAGTATTTCTTTGTGGGTTGGCTATAGCATCATTGGGCAGCCGTTGTCATGCTCCAAGTGTAATGCTTGCTAATTTCATTGCTACACCGATTGAGCTAAGGTGAGTTTGGTACTGTAAAATTCTAAAATTTCCTTGCTTTCTAGATAACATGCTGCTCATGTTCTCTCCTAATAAGAATTATTTTATGTTACTAAATATTACTTGCATTTAATCATGGTGCTTAATTTTCTTTGAGATATCCATCTGAACCTTATTCTAATATTTTTGACAACTTCCATTGTATATAATAAGTAATAACAAACATAAACGACCCCTGTGAACTTTTGAACTTTTCATTAGCTTTGGCAGTACAACCATGCAAGGTCTTAAATATCGATTATCAGTGATTTATCTGACAGTTAAAATCCATATCGGATAGCAGATATCAGGGATATATTGGTGATAAGTAGTATTTATCGGAGTGATAATACCGGATGGTGATAAATACATAATATAATATTCTAAAATATAATTTAATCATACTTAATGAAATATAAACATACCAAAATGTAAATAATTATGTTTAGGATCACTAACCAATTGTAGAAACTCGGGCCGAGTCAGGTATAAAGTGCATTGAATAGGTGCTTATTGCCTGAAATCTAAACCAAACCAAATGCCGATAATTTTAATTTTTGAGCTGACAATATCGGCCAATAACTTACTTTATCGTTGCTTTATCGGCGATAAACATCCAACAATGTTAACCGATTTAGAATCGAACTTATCATAGAGGAAGACCCCTAAAACCGATAAATCTATGATAATATCGGTTTATCGGCGAATATTTAAAATATTACGACCATGTCACTTGAGAGATAATCAATAAACTATAATCTATGCTTAGCCATGTCGCTCAAGAGGTTATGAATGAACTGCAATCTATGCTTAGTCCCGTATATATACAGGATTATCCTCAGCAAATCTTATAGATATTTTCCCTATTAAACTCAGCTCTAGCCGACTTAAAAGGTTTCAAGTTAAGCTTGAACCTCGGTTTAGTTCATTTTATAAAGATTGGACCTTAAAATTTTACGAGCATTTGTATTTTAAGGATATGCTTTCACCTACTCAACCCATAGCCCATATCTTAATAGATTTGGATCATTTCCACTACCAGGAATTTGTGAAGAGATCACTAATTTTATCAGAGCCGTTGATTTGTCAAGTGGGTGGTTATAATTCATTCTTAGTCTAACGCTCCTCGTACCCCCATGAATTGTAGTCATTCCTAATTTGTACTCAAAAGAAAAAATCACAACCATCAACTAAACAAACCAACAACTCAAATAAAAGTATTGGTCTCTCCACTACTTTTTGGTGGTGGAGAGGATGCGAATCCTATCTTAATATTCTAATTGCCATGCTTATTGCCAATTTCTAGTCTGGTAATACCTTTTTTGCGATTGGGCGAATTCATCTCTGGCGGCCCTCGCTTTCCATTAACATCCGATGCAATGAAGAAGGTATTGACGGGCCATGCATCGCGAGAAGTACTTATCAGTGTAATTCATGCGGTAAGTAAGATTAGCTTTTAAGAAATATTTTACCTAAACTACTGAAAACACAATACTAACGATCTCAAACTTTTTGCTATAGTTGTTGGGGTGGATCATTGCAGGCCCTCTCATACTTGGTGTGCTATATACAATTTTTCTTCCAGCTTTCAAGTATCTTGTTCGCAATTTCAACACTCTACCGCCAAGTCCGAAGGATCTCTCTCCTCGTGCTGAGATCAAGGTGAAGGTTAGGGATGTTTAGTCCTGGTTTGAGGGAGGAGAAGAGAATTTGTACATATTTTACTTCTGAATGCTGATGTGGATGGTAATTTGCTGATATTTCTTGCTCACCCACCTTTAAATTATCAGCCATGACATGTGTATGAAAATAAATTAGCCTCGTGTTCAGGATTTTATGTTTTTATTTGGGGGCCAATGCAAGAAGAGGCTACTACAAAATTTGGATTTGCTTTGATGCCGCTGAGGAGATGCCATTCTTTCTATATTGATAACGCTAAGATGCTCAAGGATGTTTGTTTGTATGAAGGAAAATGTAGCTTGGAATCTATCTATACTATAATATAAAAAACCAACCATGGATACCATAGAGTTTGGATGATCTTGTACATCACCATGGAAAAGAGAGGGGCATAATGGTAATATCGCGGGTCAAAGTGAGCAAGCACATATGCCTCCAAGTTTCAAGCTGTTTGGGGGCACTGGGCGTCCTTGAGGGCATATGACGGTAATTTCCATGCCCCCACCATGACTGAGGTAACACAG
>NC_033802.1:5304274-5306421 GCF_001876935.1 Asparagus officinalis
GAATTTTATTTGCATTGGTCAATACATTTTATCCTTCATTCTTTCCCCTCTACATGTAGCACAATTTTTTTTTTTTCATGTAGAAAAACTGTAAGAAACTTTTGCTAAATTTTGTCAAATAAAAAACTAACATTTCTTTAAATGAAAAGGATCTCATTCTTTTCTCTTTATTTTGTGTACAAATACATTCACCTTGGACAATATTATTAGTTATTTTTAAGCCATACATACAACTAAGTAAAGTATCTGCAGCATCATCCTACCAATTGTATCAGGGTTCAAAGTTTTAATTCTCATATTTTGCAGCACGTGCAAATGCACGTGCCAAAATTCTAGTACCGTTGGTGATTGTAGCTGAAGGGTCTACTTCCTATGCTCTGGATATGGAGCTTTGTTAATTTATGAATCACGGCGGTTGTTGTTGGATGGTAGTTGATAAACTAATGTGCTCAAAATGTTGTTTCTGTTGAAATATTTCAAGATTATAGAGGTGACCTGTTTCCTTGAAAAAAAAGAACACCTAATTTTTTTTTTTGCTAAATAAGAAAGAAGCCACCATAACAAGTCACGACTCATGCCCCCAACGCCTCCAACAGAACATGAACTTTCTATTTTCTTTAAGGGGCTGTTTGGTTCGTTTCCTTGATATAGAGAAATGCAATTCAATGTAAAGAAACACAAGTTTTGAGTTTTCCAAACTTTTTCAAGAAATAGATTGTTTTGCTTTGGTTCGCACATAAAAAATGATGGAAAACCAATGTATTTATTTTTCTTGTGTTTGGTTTGCATAGAAAAAAAAGGAAAACTTTTGTAAAAAAAGCAGAGAAGGAAAAAAATCTAACGTGGCAGAGTTTTCATCAATTTCACTTGGTTGGGGAAGGAAATCAAAGCAGAGAAGGAAAAAAATCTAACGTGGCAGAGTTTTCATCAATTTCACTTGGTTGGGGAAGGAAATCGGAGAGGGAAAAAAATCTTAGTTGGCGGCGATTTCAGCAGAGTTTTCCCTCTTCCATTCGAGCGAACCAAAGCGGCACAAAGAAATGGACGGAAACAAAAAAGCTGACGTGGAGGGCTAAAAATCTGACGTGGAGGGGTTTTCTGAGTTTTCCACACCTTATAATAGCGAACGAAACAGCCCCTAAAAAAAAAAAAACTAGTACCAATCAAAATGGCAACTACCACGGTTGATTTTATATCTAAACATGGCAACAAAATTAGCATCCTAACATGTTATGCAATTTTCATTTCAACAACTGTTTCCCTCAGTTTATTAAAAAAAAAAAAAATCCAACATTTGTTTATTTCATGTACTCGTACCAATCAAAATGTCCTTGTCGTACTTAATCATTCTTTATTCTACTCAAAACAAGCGAGACCACAAATAAATATCATCTCTTGAGATCTGACCAGAGATTCCTCTTCTCTTCCAATGAAAACTTCATCTTTTTGGGTATTTCATATATTCAAGTTTTGAAGTTAATTTGTTATTGGGTTCTCTTAAATTTGTCCATAGGCTCCACAGATTTTTTGTGGAGGTGTAAATTTCAAGTTTTTTTTTTTTAAGGATTTTTTTTTGGTGATGTCTTGTAATTCTTCGGACCAGCCGGCTTTCTGTTCAACTGCTTCCCCTGAGCTGAAGCTCTACCAAGCTTTTATCTTTTCAGTGCCAGTTTTCTTCACTTTCATTCTCTTGTTGCTCTTCTGGGTCTTCTACTTGAGGAGGAGGAGAGCCAGCTGGCAATCTATGAGGATGAGAGCCTCAAATTTGAGCAGAGGAGAGATCCCAAGAGTAAGCATTGATTTGTTCATTTAAGTAAAGTTACCAAGAATGATAATTTATTTATTTATTTATTGTTCCTTTACTAATCTGATTTCAGTATAATTCTGAATCGGGCATAAAGAAGGAAGTGAGGGAGATGCTTCCGGTAGTTGTGTTCAAGGAGAGCTTCTTGATTAGAGAAACACAGTGAGTAGTCTTCCAGTTCTTCTCATAATGCTATGATTTTCATTAGTTTTTTTAGGATATTTGTATGAAAGCTATGAACGTTAGTTTTGTAGAAATTTTTGAATTGATTTCTTGCCAGGTAGGATAATAAGCTCACGGTATTGGTCTTATTTCACTGTGAATAATTATTGGATATTTTAGT
>NC_033802.1:5306438-5312338 GCF_001876935.1 Asparagus officinalis
TGAAAATCAACCCACAATCCTCAAGGTTGAAAACACTATCCATCAATAAGAAAAACACTAAGATTTAACGTGGTTTGGTCGATCAACTTCAATCTACATCCATGGGGCACAATACAAGAAATCCACCGTGTATCATGGAGAACTACAAGAAGAATCACTCAACTCTTGTGACTCAATCTCTCAATCTCACATACGTAATTAAGCTCTCGTATTCTCTCTAAAGCCCTCTCCTTACAATCATTTGGATAGATAAAGACTGTGAAACTCTCTCCTAAATTTGTAATCTTTTGCATGGGCAAAGACTATGAAACCCTCTCCTCTCACACACTATCCTTGAATTCAGTTTACGCCCTCTGTTGACCTAGATTATAAGAATAGCGGCTCTCTCCTTCTCCTTGATTTTTCTCTAATAATAGAAGATTATATATAAGGAAACCAAGATCCTATTCCTAACCTAACTTCTTAATTAGAATAGAATACAAATTCCTCATCGTGATAGGACCCAATCTCCTAATCATGATAGATCTCTATTCCTATCTAATTCTCATATAGTCATATAAGGAATCAAAGACACAATTATGGTGTTCGCTCACCCAAGATACATTATTCACAAAATGATACGATAAGAGTCCTAGTCAACTCCTAAGAGTTCTAGGCATTTCGACTCATAAGTTGATTATCAAGATATTGGCTCTTTATCAAGATAAGCCCAAGGCACAACGACTCCTCAGTCGAGTATCAAACCCTTAGCTCTTTATTAAGGTAAGCCCAATGCACTACATATGATCGAATCCTCCAGTACAACTCGACCATCATAGCCAGATTACAAGACTTTGGTATCTTACCAAAGTATAAACCCAATGCACAATTACAGAGGTCTCGGCCCCATCGACTCATCAAACCGGCACCCTGGTGTCGACACAAGAGGCGATACTAGCCGATACGAGAGATCCTGACATGCCAGACGAGTCGATATCTTTATATCGACCAGAAAGACGCTTATAAAGCTAAGATAAGACGGCGTCTCACTCAGTCGGACAGGCCGACACTCTTAAGTCGACACGAAAAGCAGTGCCGATCGACCCTTTTATCAAGGACGATCCTATTTAAGGCACTCGGTCACTCACTGGGCATTTCTCAGAAACGACTTAAGAGACGTTCCCTGCTGTCGGCTAAGTTAAGGACTCAACCCTGGTCTCAAGTCTCTTCCCCCGAGCAAATATCGACATCACAGTCCACCTCGAACAAGTCTTATCCAGATATTGGCCTGACAAAGTCTTCATGACTTGTCTGCTCAATCACTTCTCAAAAATTACGGAGATACATTCTTCCATAATGAAGTGACTTCTCCTCCAGTCGTCAGTCGACACCTGTAAAGCAAGGGATGACTCAGCATGCCCGTGTGCCTTCTGCCATGCTCATAAGTCACTTCCCGAATATCACGGAGACACCATCTCCTATGCTGAAATGACTTCCCTTCCAGTCGCCAGCCGACACTTGTAAAGAGAGGGATGGCTCATCTTCCAGCTCACGCTTTGTCACCGCTATTCTGCATAACGGAAATGACCAATCTACCACGGACATCCACGCTATATATGGATATTGTTCACCATCAAAAGAGAGAGAGCCCTCCATGAAATTAAGGTAAGAAAACAAATAACAATCTAACTCTTCTAGTCCATCCAATCTGACAGATGATAATCTCTAATGCACATAGCATAAGAACGCATAGTTCTAAACTCCACTCAAGCTCGTGTTTACCAACTGACTTGATCGTCGGAAGAACCACGGGGGAACCGGTCCCCGCCCTCTCACGAGTTATTTCTGTCTGTGTAGCGTGGACATCGGATCCTCATTCAAGAACTAGGCGTAAAGCTGGAGAAGGGAACGGACCCTCCATCATCCTTCACCACCCCGCAACAATCCTCTTCTGGATTAATTGACTGTTTGATATCGAGCATCAACAGACCCAATCCCTACAGAAATGGAATGAGATTTTAATATTCGACCTATGTCCAAATGTATCTTGCTTTTGGTGTAGAAAAGTTTCATCGTGGGTGTGAGGTTTAAGGTTTATGAACAACTAAGGCAGTGCACCATTCTCAAATTGAATTTCCTTTTAATTATTTTATGAAGATAAAACCTTCAATCTTTGGGCAGTTTTTGGTGGTTTCTTCTTCGGAACAAGATTGATATATGACACCTCACCGAATCGCTAACCTTCTAGATTTTAGGTGATGCTTGTGTTACAAATAATTTCGGCAGACAATCTAGGACTATGTAGAGGGTTAACATCATGCTGACAACCATTCTAAAAGTTTTGGTCAATCCTTATTATTTTAATTGAAAATATCTTGAATAATGAAAAGAATTTGTATCCTTTGAAATCTCATTTTAGTTTGTTGTCCAGCTATGGTCTTCTTAGAAGCTTCAGGCCATGTATCTCTTATATAATTATCTACCTATTCAATATGAATAGGCCTGGTTGATCTTGATGTCTCACTTGTATAGCTTTTTAATTTTTGACTGTAGATTTTTGTTTTACAAACATATCAGTGTTAAATCTGGGTCATTTTTAAACTCTTCATCAAGTCTGAAAGGTCGAGGTTATGCTTTTTCAGCATTTTTCATGACTTTGTTCTTTTCAGGGAGAGGCGAACAATGTTCAAGGAGGTTCTTTTATCTTGATCAGAAGATACATCATGTCTTCTTTGAGTTTCGTACATGTTTCGTCATCAGTTAATTGTCCTTCATCATTCACCTTAGATATTAGATATGGGGAGTTATAGTTCTTAAAGCTTGATATTATAAATTATTTTAGAAGAAGGCATTCACTTCTCTTCAAAATTTTATTTGGCCATATAAAGTGTTTCCAGGAATTGAGCTCCATCTTAAGTACTTTTCTTGTTAGTTAGATTATAAGTAAATGAGTTTATTACATCCCTAATATAAAAAATGCCAATGTCTTTATCATCAAAAGACGATGTTAGTTGTTAGTTGGTGTCTTTGGTTTATTTTCTGCAAATATGTGCATGGCAGTCCTAAGATGTATCAATTTATTTTGCTTTTTCATTTTGTGGGAGATCTCTGGTGCTAATTAAATATCGTAACATCTAGAAGAAAATGATGGTTACTCTAATTTGCATAAAAATTGTTTTGACAGTTTTATGAGCATCTAAAGATGGAAATAACTGCAACGTCTGTCATTGAACCTGCTTAAATTATTTTCTGTCACTATAAGAAAGCCCATGGTTTGCACTTTGCAAATAGTAAGTAACCCTTTATCAATGATCAAATAATAGTGTATGAGAGCATATATGAGAAGATAGCTAGAGGGCATTGGAAAAAAAAATCTGAAAGAAAGGAAAGAAACCCCCTGTAGTGGGGAAAAAACTCGCCAGAAGGGGGAGAAACTCCCGAAATAGGTGGAAAGGAGAAAAATATTTAGAAGAAGAAAAAGGAAAAGCAACGGATACCCCTTGCTGGAGGATGAGTTATTAACTTGTCAACTTCTGGTGTGTGTGCATATGTATCAAAAAATAATCAACAAGTTTAAATTGAACGAATATTTATTTAGTATGTGTTTTACATATCTTATCTTGCGCCTTAGCATCATCCTCTAATAGTTTGGGTTGGTGCCACACTGAGTGAAACATGACGCAAAGTGAAATGGGTATTTGTTTAGAAACCAAGCACAGGCAGTGTCCTATCCACACATACCTACACCAAAAAGCTCATGCCTATGAGCTGATCAAAGCCTGCTTCATGCCCTATTATTCAGAATTTTGTTTGAGATGCCAATAACTTTTGTAGATTATTGATTTAATGAGAAGTAGTGATAGTCACCAAGAAGTCATAGTCACCAAGAAGTCGTGGCATGACAATTTCCAAATTGATGAGGTCTATGAATGCCTCAGTATTATGAAGCAAACCAGTTTTTACCATAATATATGTATGCAGAACTTTGCCTCTGATTGGAATGATCATTCTATTGTCTGAAGAGACTTCTGAATAGCTCTAGAATGTTGCAATATGAGCATTGTAGCATATGAAACTGACTACTGGATTCAGATTAGATGATAACCTGTTACTTAAGGTTGATTATCCCTAATTTATCCTTCGACCTCTGTGTGCGTCCTTTTTGGGACATTGCAGGATGTTGAGGGAGTAGATAGGTTGAAGAGTGCCGGATGTGCTAAGATTTGGCACTCTCCAAGGTTCTCACTCCTTGATTATGCATATTTGTTTTCTGTGGTAAAAACACTTTAGATAGGTTCTCATCTGTTGTTGCTTCCACTTTATGTTGAAAAAGATCCAGATTATTTGATCAGCTTCATTTTCTTAAGAATTTTCAAGCGGTTTTGAACACAAGCTCTTGCTTCATTAAGCAACAAGTAGGAGCTGGGATCAAGTGTTTTGAAGATGAATAGAACTTACATTGAGGAAGTCCGTTTTCAGGTAGGAAAGAGCTAGGAATCAAATGATCAATTTCAGCTTCTTTTTTTTATTCATAGTACTGTATATTTTTTTGCCGATTCCTTTTGTAAACAAGTAAAACCTCATTGATGTTTGCACACAATCTGTTTACAGAACTCAATATCAGGAAGGTGCTTCTATAAATAGCCTCCCAAATGTAAATTATTTTATGCATGCTCTTCTAAAGTCACATCATGTTTTTAATACCCTGTGGAAATTTTTTAGCTGTGATCGTAATAACATGGGAAGTTTCATTTTTCAGCACTCAAGGGGCACAAGTGTGCCAAAAATTTTATGATGTTGTCCATACTTCAAAAATGTACGAGATATGAATAAAAATTTTAATGCTTCTCTAATAGGTTCATACTTCTATTTCATTGATGGACGCATTTATATAATTTATTCACTTTCCTAGTGGAAAGTTGTGATACTCTAGTAGTTATTAATCTATGTAACTTGGAAATATTGTACATTATCTCACTTGCTGTATTCTTTCAGGTATTAGCTTTACAAATTCATCATATAGATCAACATTATCTCAGACACACAGTTTTATTACTGTCATCGCCAACACTTGTCTGTATGCTGAAGTTTCAGTATTTGTCATATCTGACTCCTATTAATACCAGTTCAACCTTGTAGAAGACAATACAAAGATGTCAGCTCAAATATTTGTATAACATATCAAAAAAGTCTCTCTGAATAAGGTTTTATTTGCATTTGCAGATGCTCTGTATGCTTAGGTGATTATCAACCAGAAGAACGTCTTCAAAGAATACCTTCCTGCGGTCACACTTTTCATATTGACTGTATTGACCATTGGCTTGTCAGCCACGCAACCTGCCCCCTCTGTCGAGTCTCGCTTCTTCCTGCATCCAAAATTTCAACTGATCAACCATATCAAGAAAGCCAAACCAGCGAACCTCAACTGCAAGAACCATCTTCTGGAGTCGAGAGAACATGGGATGATGCTGGTACTGCACGACAAGCAGAAGAAACTGGCAGTTATAATGATGAAGTGTCCATTGTAATTAATATAGACAGCCATGGTAGCGTCGAAGACAATGTTAGAACAGTGGATAGAGTGTGATAAAATTTTCGGTTTTCCCCCCTTATATTATCGAGATTGTTTACATCTCTGTACTGGATATTGTCAGCCCTGAGTACAAGTTGTACAACTTTGTAAATTAATTTATTGAGAACTATTTCCACTTTTATATCTCAAATTTATTCTCATTTAACTCAGAAATATAAAACATCTGTGAGTTGTTCCAGGTTTGAGAAAGCATAAAGGGGGAAGAAAAGTCAAAAGATTGGGTATACAAACATTTCCTTTGATTGCACAAGCTTGAGGATTGCCCTTCCTCTTATCCTGAAAGATACTTTGTGGTGACTAATCTTATTTTGATGACTTACCCACTAAG
>NC_033802.1:5312350-5398356 GCF_001876935.1 Asparagus officinalis
TTTTCCCTTGGATTTTCTTTGCTATCAGGAAGTTGCACTAGGATTTTCTTTGTTATCAAAAAGTAATGGAGAGACCATCGATCAAATCTACTATCGTTTGATTAGCGAATATGATTCATTTCGAGTGAAGACTAGAAATTGTTAGGAAAGAGATGGAACCAAGATCTAGATTATAGGAAAATCACAGAGCAAACACATACACACAACTTTAATGTGGGTGTTTGATTGATGGATTAGGATTCGAAACACCCCAACATAAATTAGTGAAATACAACTGGAATATGTTAAATAGTTATATTCATGGCAAAATTAGTGAAATACAACTTCTCTTGAGAGTACAACTCAATGACTTGAGTTTGGTAGAGTCAACCCCTACCCCTATCTATACGTGGCAAAATTGAAACGGTCAAAACAAACTGCTTACATTGAGATTGCGTTGAGCTGTTGTCATCTAGTTCAAAAATTATATGTTAAACCTTTGGACTAGCTCATTTACCTACCGTTGCCGGGTCTTGTTTCACCTACTGGCGGGGGGTGGGGGCTGGGTCGCGTGCGGGAGCGGGTGCGGATACGGAATTATTATGAGTGGGCCCCCCTGATCAATAGTTATCTATCACTAATTATAATGAACTATGGGGACCAGCCTCTTCATCAGATGTACGTACTCTAAACACCATTCATGTGGTCTATTAACTTAAACCAAGTTTAACTATTAGCCTTAGTTATTGTCAAGTATTCCTTGATTAATGACTGCAATATGAAGATGCGATTGCCTGCTACGGCTGGACCAAAATATGAGGACCAAGGGAGGCCGACATGTGCAGATGTCCCCTCCCTATTGCATAATGAGTTGGCCATGCCAACTCATTATGCAATAGGGAGGGGACACATCACCTGTCCCCTCATTTGGTCCTATATTTTGGGTCCTTAAATCATTTTACTATGAATATTCCTCAGTTCCCACCTAGTAGGATGGGAACTCCATGAATCTTATGCGTTTCATTATTAATGGGGGCAAACCAAATAAATAAAGAAAAATATTGTTCATTAATGGTGTGTTTGGGAGTTTACTTAGGAAAGAGAAGGAAGGGGAAGGAAGGGAAAAAATTCCGCTTCCTTCCCTTCCCCTCCATTACACCCCAATTTGGGGTGTAAGAATTTGGGCCAAATTTCCCCTCCATTTCCTTCCCTTCCCCTCCATTACACCCCAATTTGGGGTGTAAGAATTTGGGCCAAATTTCCCCTCCATTTCCCTCCTCTACCCTCCTAAATGAAACTCCCAAACAAGGTTAAAATGAAATTTCCCTTCCCTTCCCCCTCTCTACCCTCCATCCAAACAGGCCATAAACATTTTAGAAGTCAATAAAGATGTTTACATATTTAAAGAGCATAGATGAAAGCAAAACATGGAATATTTTTTTGTGCTATCAAAACATCCATACGCAAGCATAACCTTTTAAACATTTCAGAGAAGGAAAGACGTGATAAATAGATCAGAAATTTCACCATCCGTATCTTGTATTAATTAGAATTGTAATAACAGCTTAAATTTCTGTCAGCGTTTTGTTAGATTTCCCTTCGGAAAAAAAGGCACTGCATTTTATATACTCGTTACTCAATAGTTATACATATTTTACATACCAATTTATTTTTATGTTTCCATTATGCAACATATCATATATCATAACTCAAAATATCGCACCTCCCATCAATGAACTCATATCTCTAAAGACAAACTTGTCATTTTCCAATTTCCCCTCCGTCCACTAGAAATTTAGAAGTAGACCCAATCACTCAAAAGATAAAATTTCCCCCACTCTTTATCTTTTCCTAACCCCCATAATAAAAGTCCATTATTAGTACCTTAACCCCCAAATTATTCCTCAATAAACAAAACCCAAATCCAACGCGGGAACAGTTAGTTATTTTCCCCAATAATCCCCAAATCTCCCCCCAAAAAAAAAACTCAGCTCCCCCCCAAAATTGATGATTTCACCTCGTCAATGGAATCCTCAATCGGCAAGCTCATCTACTGCTGCATCTCCAATCGCAGCCGAATCCTCTACTCCTACAACGGCAGATCGAAACCCTAGCTTCTCTCTGCATCGAAAAGGCGCCGCTTTCTCACTCCCACTACTTCTTCACACGGCGGCCGGCGCTCCTTTGGCTTCCTCCATCGACGAAACCCTAACCTACTTCGCGATCGTCGATCACGATCGCGACCGCAGCAACAAGCGCAAGTTTCTTCAGCTCCTTCATCAGATCAAGAACTCCTACAAGAGAAGCAACAATTTCGACGACGAGCTGATCCCGATCATCAAGCGCTTGATCTGCTCTTTGGAAAGCAAGAATTTCGATGTATCGAGCTCGAATTGTTACGGGTCGAGCTCGACAAAGGCGCCGCTTTTGGGGAGGAGCGGATCGGTAAAGATCGACGTGGAGGCTCCGCCGCCGCCGGAGGCGGCGGAGGGCGGCGGTGCTGAGAAAAGCTTGAACTTGAGTTTCTCGAGCAGGAACCGGCAGATTGGGAGGAAATTGTGGTGGAGGCATGTGAAGATTGTGGTGATTGCTGATGTTTTCTTGTGTCTGGTCTTGTTCGGGGTTTGGTTGGCGGTTTGTCGAGGGTTCCGATGTCTCTCGTAGGGATTCTGGCGGAGGGTTTTGGTTTGTATATATTTTTGATGAGAAGTTTATACGTAGATATTGTGTTTGTGATCATCTTGGAGTTGTTTTTTTGGTTTGTGTTTGATGCATACAAGTTCCAAATTTTGCTTCTTTATGTCGATGATAATCGTCACATTGTGTGATTTCTTCATGTGTGACAAGAATTGCCTTTCTGATTCCGAGCTGTTCTTGAATGTGGATGATTGATAACTCTCTTCAGATCTCATCTCCCATAATCAAATACTCTGCATTTCTCTTTTCAGCTATACCATTGATCTCTACAATGTTGGATATCTATCTGCACTTCAGTTTCTGAGCCCATTTATGTCGGAAGTTCTCGAACCACCGTGCAATATTTGCTGCCAGAGGTCCCTGGCCAGTTCTGTATCTCTGAGATCTCTATAGTTATCTCTGCTTCATTGAACCCTCAATGTAATGTATATATGTATTCACCTTCACTTTGCTTTGGTATCAATCTCTGAGAGCTCGCTTGTACCTGATAAATTGCTTTATATAATACAATGATGGGCATTACAATGATCCGATACGCACTTCTCATAACAAAAAATGTCTCTGAGAGGGCTGCACTTTGATTTGCTGGGTCAAACTTGTCAGCGTTTCATATATCAATGCTCTCTGCGGATGAGCGAGATCACCAGCCACAAACACGTGCCTCATCTTCTCAACCTCAATCCAGCTACACCCTGCAGGCTTCTTCAAATCCTTATTCTTCATCATCATCCTCACTTTTTCCACACCGTCCCAGTTTCTATCCGCTGCATACATATTCGACATCACAACAAAGTTCCCAACATTCGCATCTTCCACATCTAACAATTTCTCTGCTGCGATCCTCCCAATATTAACCTCTCCATGAGTCTTGCAAGAACCGAGCAAAGTACTCCATATATTAGCATTCGCTTCGTAGGGCATGTCCATTATGAAATCATGTGCTTCCTTTAGCCTTCCTCTTCTTGAGAGAAGATCTACTGCACAAGCATAATGCTCCATTGTTGGCTCAATGTCATGGATATCTTTGATTGATTTGAAATGTTTTAACCCTTCATCCACAAGCCCACCATGGCTACAAGCTGAAAGAAGAGTTGTTAAGATAACATGATCAGGTTTTATACCAAATTGAAGCATTTCCGAGAAGATGTTAATGGCCTCTTTTGCCATTCCATGCATTGCAAAGCCTCCAACCATTGCCGTAAAGATGATCAAGTCCTTTTCATGACATGTTTGAAAGAATTTGGAGGCATCTTTAATGCTTCCACATTTAGAGTATGTGTCCAAGAGATTTCCTTTTACGTGCAAATCATCAAGAGAAGCTCGAATTGTGTAGGCATGAATTTGCCTCACTAGTCTAATTGAGGCTAGCTGAGTACAAACACCAAGAATGCTCATAATACTAACCGTATTAGGCTTCATTCCTTTTTCTTGCAATTCCCGAAACAAACTGAAAGCTGAATTGTTGTTGCTTTCACTTTGAGCATAAACTTGAAGCATCAGATTCCAAGTAGTTTGATCTCTGTCAAGCATGTGGTTGAATATTTTCTCAGCATCCTCTTGATATCCATTCTTCATATAACCTGAGATCATTGTATTGTTTGTTACAATATTCCTTTCTACTAAGTTTTCGAATGTTTTAGATGCATTCTCTATGCTCCCACACTTTGCATAAGCATCAAGAACTGCATTTCCAACTGTTTGTTGGGTTGATAAGCCAGCTCGAAATGCATATCCATGGACTTCTCTTACCTTTCTCATTTCCATGGAAGCACAAGCTGGAAGAACACTAGTAAGGGTGATGGAATCGGGTTTTATTCCATTGTTGATCATTTGATTGAAAAGGGTAAGAAGCTTCATCCACTGATCATTGTCCAAGAAAGCATTAAGCATTGCATTCCAAGATATCAAGTCTTTCTTTTGCATTTCCTTGAAGATATCCAGTGCAGCGTCTAATTCTCCACATTTGCCATAAAAGCTAATGAGAGCATTCCATAAGGATGTCTCTTGGCTTAGCATTGAATGATTCTCCACATTTGCCATAAAAGCTAATGAGAGCATTCCATAAGGATGTCTCTTGGCTTAGCATTGAATGTTGAAGAATGTAATCATGTATTCTTAATGAGAGCATTCCATAAGGATGTCTCTTGGCTTAGCATTGAATGTTGAAGAATGTAATCATGTATTCTTTGTCCCTCTTTGATATCTAGCAGTTGAGCACATATGGGAATAATACTCACAAGAGTGACCGAATCAGGCCTTATTCCACTCGAATTCATATCATGAAATAAATCCATTGCCTTTGAGAGCCAACCATTCGATGCATAGCCAGCAATAACAGTGTTCCAAGTCACAGTATCTCTTATACACATATTCTTAAAGATTGACTCCACTTCTTTCGTATCTCCAACCTTCGAATAATGACTCAATAATGCATTACACACTGAAACATCCACTTCAAGACCAAACCGAAGCACAAAACTGTGTATTTCTCTCCCATATAACCATCCATTATCGACAAAACCACATATTGGAAGAACATTCACAATTGTTGCATAGTTCGGTATGAAACCATTCAACACCATTTCATAGAATAACTCAAATGCTTCATCAAAGAGCCCATTTTCAGAACACCCTGCAATTAATGAATTCCAAGAAACAACATCTTTATCACCGATGAGCTCGAATGAGACTCTCGCATCATCCATAACCCTTCCACACTTCGCATACATCGATGCTAGTGCATTCCCTATGAGAGTTTCTCCTTCCAATCCTCTCTTAATACAATGACAATGCAAGCTCTGCCCATGTTTCAAAAATCTCAACTTTGCACATATAGGGAGAAGTACTGCAACACTTATATCAGTTGGCTGAACCCCTTCGTCATTGAATGTGTGCATCATATAGAACAAGCCCATTGCTTCATTATACATGTGAGCACGGGCAAAACCCGTGATCAAGACATTCCATGACACGGAATCTCTTTGACCCATGTCGTCAAAAACCCTGCAAGAATCATCCAACATATTGAACCTTGCATACATGTGCATCAATGACTTCGCAACAATTGCATTAATAGTGAAACCCATTTTTTCTGCAAACCCGTGAAGGGATTTACCTAGGCTTGG
The DNA here is from genome assembly GCF_001876935.1 of Asparagus officinalis. Taxonomy (NCBI): domain Eukaryota; kingdom Viridiplantae; phylum Streptophyta; class Magnoliopsida; order Asparagales; family Asparagaceae; genus Asparagus; species Asparagus officinalis. The sequence continues at coordinate 5,318,152 of NC_033802.1, forward strand.
ATTGGAGAAAGCCGACGAGGATTTTATCGCTGCAGCGAGAGCAAAGGAGTCGGGGACTTGGCAGGAGCTCTGCATTGATTTGAATGTTGTGACTGATTCAGTGTGTTGTTTGTTAGCAGTGAAGGTTTTGATTGCCGAGTTGTTTGATTTGTAGTCTCTTTGGGGAATTTCATCGAACAGGTTGTGTTCGTTAAGGTTTGTACGAACAGAAAGAGACCTACGCTCGGTGAAGCGAAGAGATTTTTTGAGATGCGGAAGCATGAAGAGGGTTCAAATTTTCAAGGAGATTTGCTAGAATACACCAAAAGTTTAGGGTTTGATGACTATTCTGAACATAATTATGGTAAGTATGGTTCAAGTGATCAAACAAGAGAAAAGAACGTCTGATCCTGTTAAAATCATTAGTAATTGTAGACCCACAAGCCTTTATCAATTCTATATTCGGTACCAATTCTTTATATTTCTAAATTAGACCCGAGTCCATTAAAATGTTTTAAATAAGACCCCTTAAGTCCAAGTTGATTTAAATATGACCTTCACCAATCTATTAAGTTGTTTTAAATTACACACAAAATCTATAAAGTTGTTCTAAGTAAGACCCTTATTTCAAACGAATACGAAGATCTGATGTTAATTTAGAAATATGAAAAATTGAGGGTCAATAAGGATAACTAAGATTTGAGGGTCTATTAAGAGAAAAATCCAAATCTACTTCGCAGCTCTAGCTATTATGTTAGGTAGGGTTTGGATATCATGATGTTTTTCTTATTTTCATCATCGTTTTGTTAAAAACAGAACAATGTGTTTGGAAACCATGATGTTTTTTTAGCTAAAATATTCTCAAACCAAAAAATACGACATCTATTTCAAAACATCTTTTAGGTGTTTTGAGTTTGATGTTTTCGTATTGAGTTTGAGAGGAGTGTTAATATTGTTGGGGAATTCTAGACCCCGCATACTACTACGATTTGCGCAACTTGGAAGCCAACCCACAATCAACAAGATATAAAACAACCACAATTAAGAAGAAAGAACACTGAGATTTACGTGGTTTGGTCGACTAACTTCGATCTACGTCAACGGGGCAACAATACGAGAAATCCATTGTGTATCAGAGAGAACTATAAGAGGAACCACTTAACTCTCGTCTCTCAATTTCTCAACCTCACATACATAATCAACTTTCATATTCTCTCCAAAACCCTCTCCTTACAATCTTTTGAACGGACAAAGACTGTGAAACCATCTCCCAATGATGTAATCTTTTGCACAAACAAAGACTACGAAACCATCGCCTCTCACACAATATTCTTGAATCAGGCTACGCCTCTGCTAACTCTAGATTATAAGAATATTGGCTCTCTCCTCTGCTTGGTTTTTCCTTCAACAATAGAAGAATATATATATGGGAACCAAAACCCTATCTCTAGCCTAACTTTCTAATTAGAATAATATTCAAATTTCTAATCATGATTAGACCCAATCTCCTAATCATGATAGATCTCTAATCCTATCTAATTCTCATAAAATTATAGAAAGAATCAAAGACACAATCCCAACAATCTCCACCTTAGATTTGTTTCCCAAGCTCCCTTGAAGATATATCATCGCTGTCTTTAAACTTTGCCTCTCACACTAGCTTCTTCTATTCTTTTACACTTCAAATTGAAGTGTCTGCACTCCAACTGGGATGTCTTGTGACCCTCGCTATCATCTGCTTCGTCGTGGTGCCACCACCTCTCTTGTGTAACACCAAGAGATCTTCGCTACCTCTGATATTAGAAGCAAATCAATCATAATTCTCCTCCCAAACTGAACTTGACGGTAGCCTTCCCTCACTTGCTGTCCTTGTACTCCACTTGCATTGCTTGTCTCGAATCATATGGATGCACCTCTCCTACTCCACACTATGAGTTGGATACCTCTATCTCCTCCATCATTTGGCTTGGACGAAATATGAGCGCTCATCACTGTAGGCTGTCTAAAAATCACAACGGATAGCTAATTCTCCATCGAACACTGATGATGGAAGTTACAATCTGACGACTTCCAGAAGGCTACAATTCGAAGATTTTTACATGTCAAAGAGTTAAAGCAAAGATTACAAAACGACAGTCTTTAGCAATACTCTGACAGAAAGGATTACAAATCGACGATCTCTTCAAACCAAGACGTGGAAGTCCTCCCCGCGTACTATCATCAAGACACTACACCGATTCAATCACCTACGCCGCTTCAACAGCTATAAACACGAATGCAGCTTCTTATGTGAGATGATTGATCTTGATGGCTGCGACAACAACATGACTAATATTATATTGGCAACCATTAGAGGTGCTGATGAGCAGTGTAATGATATTCGACACACTCAGTGGAGATCATGACCTGCAGTTGACAGAGCGCTATTGAGATGCCTCAATTGTCACAAGTGGCTTGAATAAGACCTTCTTTACCAGTCTTTGGTGTCATCCATATATAAAGACAGAGAAATCTAAATACTACGACAATCAACAGCTCGAACGCAGCTCCAATCGCTGCCAAGCACAGCTCGAACGCAGCTCCAATCGCTGCCAAGCACAGCTCGAACGCAGCTCCATCGCTGCCCAACGCAGCTCCAATCGCTGCCAAGCACAGCTCGAACGCAGCTCCATCGCTGCCCAACGCAGCTCCAATCGCTGCCAAGCACAGCTCGAACGCAGCTTATCAACCATCGCTGCCCAACGCAGCTTATCAACCGTTGCCAACGCAGCTCATCCATCACTGCCAAACGCAGCTCAATCACCGCCAGAACGCAGGTCAAGGTTCTGACTCATTCAAACGTGATCGTAACAACTTCGAAGCTGTTCTTCACCCACGATTTGAGGAGTGGCTTTAGTGGGTTGTTACACCCGACTAATGGGGTAACTAAACCCCCATTTAGGCGCGGATTATGGGGGCAGTTACACCCCTAATCCCCCTATAAATAGCAACAAACTCAACAGAGTAAGGGATCTCCTTTTTGGATTGGGGGAGATCGTATTTTTGATAATCAGATCAAGAGAGATTTCTTTTCATTAATCGGAGGGGGATCTTTCGATCAAATCTTCCAGAATCAGAAAAAGGAGGATTGACTCCTTACACAGTCTGGGAAATCAACAAACGGAGGATCTCTAAACCATCGATATTTGGCTTATTAACCGAATTATTTTCGGTTCCAACAACTCTATCATTAGAGTTTGTTACTTGTTCTGAATCACAAAACTCGACAAGAGTTATCAACCGGCCAAGACAGTTGTTCCAGTGAAGTATAGATATTCGGATCGTCAACGAGAAGCAAACTCGACGCAAGCATTCGAGGGAGGCATCTCATCGCTACCGTGAAGAACCCAGAATTAAACAAAGGGGAGAATCCAGATCATTCTCTTCTCTTTTGTAACTAGGAATCCAAATTGTAATCGAGAGTTGAGAGAGTTGTAATCATTCTTTTTCTAAGCAGTTAGAGAGAATAAAATCAAACGCAATTCTTTCCTTATATTCTTTTTATTACAAAATTTCCCACAAACAAAAGATGGCGACTCCGCTGGGGACTAGCTTCTCTGACGAAGAGGTGGTGGCGCAATCCGACGTTCACCTCACTGGAACAACCGTGGAAACCTTGGTCGTGGAATTTGACCAAGCCAAATACGAGGAGGCTCTCTCTTCCGGATCGCTCAGCCCTAAGGCTAGGCGAGATGCTTGTAAGAGCTCTAAAGAAGTCTTAACTGCTGTTGAGACGCCAAAGAAAGTCCTCTCCTTTGGCCAAAGCCTCAAGCTCGCTCTGCAAACCGAAGATCACACGCCTATGTCGACACAGCGTGTACTTGGTTGTAAAAGGCCTATGACAGAGATAGGCACAATCAACGCCGGTGTTGCTGATACTAAGGCTTTGAAACAAGCCAAGAAAAACGCTGCTCGACGACGAAGAAGGTCCATCCGACGAGCACACCTCCGAGAAAATCAATCCCGAGTCCAACGCAAGGATTGCGTCCCCGAAGATCTGCCTAAGCATTGCGAACGCACACTTCGAGGTAATGAATCCAATTACAAACCTCGGGTGATTCAACTTAAACGCGACCCTCAGTGGTGCGTTGTCCAATCAAAACACAGCCCTGTCAAGGGAAAACAAGCACCTCAAGAGTGCGTCCAAACAAAACAAGACCCTAAAGGGTCTGTTCCTTCAACTAAACGCAGGCCAAGGCCTAGTGTTTATAAATCAAAACGCGACCCTCACGCTTCGACGCCCGAATGCAATAGGGTCCGTCAGGTTCAACAAGAACCAATTTCACCCACTCAAGAACAGGGAGTTTCATCCCCGATGAAGAACTGTCCTCGGGTCTCAGATTTGCGAGAGTTGCTTTCCAGAGAAAAGCCAACGCAACGAGCAGCCCATCCATGTCATTGCGAACGGCTTATTTCAACAGTCCTTTCCGAATGTCACTGTTGTATTCCTGAACCTCGCAGATCTGTATTCGACAGATTGACTGACGTCGCAAGACCTACCAAACGACGACGTCAAAAGAAGAAAGTTTCTGAAGCTGAATACCCTCAGGTTACCATCAACATGACCAGTAGAGGAAAAGCCCCGTGTCCCAGTTCCGATGAATCAGAAAGAAGCCATTCCCCGACCGTTCGAGAAATTTGCGACGAGTTCGAAGGGGTATATCGACATACCCGGTCACGGACTGGAGCTATCCGCCCGGTTAATTACCAAAGGTTAGCCCAAGGGATTACGACAAGTGATGAACATTCGGCAATAGCTGAATCTCAATCTTCAAGCTCTGTTGGAGCACAAAAAGTTTCTGTTTACATGACGACGAATCCCGAGGACATAGCTAAAAGAGTGGATGAACATCATACCATGCTCCAGGCACAACAGGAGACACTTCTCCAATTGAAGGATATGTTCGTCCAATTTCTCGCTGAAAAAGGGCAAAAACCCGAGTCTTCCCGGAGGACTACGTCAAAAGGAAAGCAGAAGGTGCACGAACACTCAGATCGTGAGACTCACAACTTAGATTCTTCTTCTGACAATGAGAAGGAGATGGAAAAAGAACTGTATCCTCAGTCAACCAAAGTAGACGAGCTAGAAGCCCGCCTTAACGCAATGGCCAACAGGAGCGAGCTTCGCGAGGAAGGAGTGATACGACCCTACCCTGCAGAATGGGATACGGCTCCCTACCCACCAAAGTTTAAGGCTCCAACGCTACAACCTTTCGACGGTACAGGGTCACCAAATCAGCATATCTACTACTTCAAGTCTCAAACAGGAGATGTGGTAGCCAATGATGCCATTCTGACGCGCTTGTTCATCGGCACTCTTAAAGGGGTGGCCTTTGAATGGTTTATGAAACTGCCTGCTGGATCTATCCAGAAGTGGGTAGATTTGGAAAGGCTTTTCTTGGCCAGATTCTTCGAAGATGACACAGAGGTTTCGGTTCCTACTCTTCTCGCCACAAAGCAAAAGAAGGGAGAATCTATTAAAGCCTATGTGGAAAGGTTCCGTAGCATGGCATTGCGATGCCCATCAGGTATGACCCAATCAACTCTAGTTGAAACTTGCAGGCACAACCTGCAGACTCAGCTCCTCGCCCAGATGGGAGTAGCAGAATGTCGCTCTTGGAGACAACTAGTTTCACAAGGGGAGCAAGCTGAAGAGATTGTCGCTCAGATAAAAGCTGAAGAAGAGCCACAACCCAAACCGCAGCAACAACGCAATCAGAACAATGCCCAGCGGTCTAAGGGAAAAGAGACTTTAGCAGCTGACTACACGCAAGTCCCACCGCCTACTAAGCAAGGCAAGACGCCCAATCAGCAAAGAGCACCCAAGCAGTATTCGTTCAAAGAAGAGCATGTGGACACTCTGTTCCAACTACTTCGGAAGAACAATAAATTGCAGCTCCCCGAAATCAGAAAGCCAGATGAAGCAGGGAAGATAGATGACCCCAATTACTGTCGCTATCACAGGTTCTTGGGACATCCTACCAGAAAATGCTATGTGTTCAAGGACATCTTGCAAAATTTGGTGAATGCTAATGTACTTACTCTGAAGCCGGAGCAGAAGACTGTATCTACTAACTTGATTGCGGTCCAATTCGGTGATTTTCCTCCTGTAGCTGCTGCAGACGGTGTCATCCCAGTCCGTAAAGGGGAGATGCACCTGAAAAACACCGACTTACACAATCAGAAGGACAGGGGGTTGGTACCCCTCACAATTTCCAAAGGAGAAATCATGTGGGTCCACCCTGATCTAGTGGAGGACCAACAGTGGACGAATACCTGGTCCAAGAAGAAAGGAGGCAAGGCTAAGTCTTCTAACATGATTAGCCCCTCCGTTACTGAGAATGATGACCACCTCAAAACCCTTACAGATTCAGAAGAGGAGAGGATTGCCCTGGCAGCATATCCGGGAGATCACCCTGGCACTCGGTCTGGAAAGACTTACTTGAAAGACTACGGCCAGAATGCTCAAGAAGTCGAGGAACAGCCCCAAGACGCTGGAGGTTCTGTCCCGAAGAAGCCAGCGGATAAGGGGAAACAAAAAGAACTCCGGTTCAACAGGAATCTCCACCAGGAACACGGGGAGTCGAGCAATCCATTCCAATTCAATGTCATGGCGCAACTGGCCAACATACCGGCCAGGATTACTCTATACGAGCTCCTGAGGTTGTCCAAAACCACCAAGGAAGCTCTCATTGAGGCATTGAAGAATACAGAGAGCTTCATCACCCAAGTCATTCCAGTTCCTGAAGCTTCTGATGATCAAACTTGTCTGCAATGCCTGCAAGCGGCGAGAAGTCTACCCTGCATATCATTCACACAAGAAGACATGCAGGTCAAACACGAACATGACCGACCACTGTACTACACAGGGTATATCGGATCTTCTGAAATCAGTCGTGTCCAGGTTGACCCGGGCTCCGCACTCAGCATTATGCCTTACAGGGTCATGCAGGTTTTAGGGATTCCTATGCATCGGTTGCACACTACCCAGACCACTATCTTTGGTTTCAACGCCAACAGTACTCGACCCCTAGGGAAGATCAAACTCAGGTGCCAGATCGGAGATCTTAAGTCTGAAGTAGCATGCTACATCATAGATGCGGACACGTCCTACAATCTTTTGCTAGGACGACCATGGATACATGCAAACCGCATTGTCCCGTCTACCCTACATCAGGTCATGAAATATGCTAATGATGAGGGAGAAGTTCGAACCCTGATTGCGGAAAAATATCCTTTCCGAGGGGTAGAAAACTTTCACACCGACTCTGTTTTCTACTTGGAATCTCAGGAGAAAGAAGATGTTGACAGTGGCAATGAAGCTGATGTCGAGCCAGATCCGCAAGGGAATTGTCCATGGGAGTTAAACTTTGATGTAATTGGTTCAGTCGAGAACAATAATAATGTACCGAGTGAGGGCGAATGGTGCATTAATGAAGATTTTATTTTGGCGTACTTGTCTGATGAATCCTTTAAAGTTGGACAAATAGTAAATGATCGTGATGCAGGTACCCACTCATGGCACGCATTGTGCACAGAGGCATGTCTAACAATGCCAATCAAGTCATCTTTCGCTTCCAATGAAGAAGTGGAAGACGCACAAAAGGCTTTCTACAAAGTCCCGTCCAAAAGGAAAGGGCAGAAGCCGATCCAGTTCGGCAGAGTCAAACCCGAACAACTTAAGCGAGGAAGTTCAGAGGAAGACGATGGAGTTCCTCAGTTTCATTATCACGAACCCAATTCCATCCAATTGATGAAACGAATGGGGTATAATTTTAATGAAAAACAGGGTCTGAATTTCGGGAAAGGTAGACGAACCCCAGTCCGAATGTCTCTAGCCCCTGAAGGAAAACCTCAAGATTATTACCACAAAACCAGAAGTGGTTTAGGTTATGTCACAACTCCCTCCGCCTCAGAAGATGAAATCAGTAATTATCTGGGCCAAGATCATTCATCCAGAATATCTTCCTGTGAATCTGACGTCAGTGTTGGACCCTTCTTTAAGAGTCTGACTGTAAACATGACTTCAACCAGTCATCCGGATGAAGACGCAGGGGGTGATGAAGAATTAATCGAATTCACCGACGATCCTTGGATCAAACGCCTCAACATCTTATGGGACATGTGTTTTGAACAACGCGAACCACCCACTGAAGATAAAGTGATCCAGATCAACATAGGAGACGAATCCAACCCCAAACCTATCTTTATCGCGGAAGACTTATCATCATCCGAAAAAGAGAATTAACTAGGAATCCAAATTGTAATCGAGAGTTGAGAGAGTTGTAATCATTCTTTTTCTAAGCAGTTAGAGAGAATAAAATCAAACGCAATTCTTTCCTTATATTCTTTTTATTACAAAATTTCCCACAAACAATCACCTTCAAGTCCAATGCCAAAATCTCCATCTCTATATGTGTCACTCGGTCGTGCCCGCTTGCGAGCTCCACCTAATCTGGCACTGTCCTCATCGAGTCTATACACCAGCCAATTCTCGCTCCCATGATGATTCTAAATAATTATATGCTGACAACTCTACTACTAGAATCACGTCTGATTCTCTACACTAGTCTCAACCGTCGCATACTCGTTTGCCCTATCTGCTAGATCTGTCTCATTACAATTATCAGAATTTATCAGCACTTTCTAACTAATATGAGCAAAATCTGAAAAATCAAACCCTCGCATCACATTCAGAGCACTCCAAAACCTATGAATCAACTCCTGAATCGTCGAAATCCGTCTCCAAATCCTCGATCAGAAGACACATTAATTTCACCATCGGATTTGATTTAATAATTTTTAACCAAACCCTCACCCACGTGAATAGTGTTGTCGTTACTACAGTATTCTCGCTACTATAATACTCTCTCTTTTTTCTTTTTCTTAATTTAACCAAACCATCACATTAATTTCACCATCGGATTTGATTTAATAATCTTCATCTCCATCTTTATCTTCATCGTCAAACAAAGAGAAGAAAAAAAAATTTAAAGAGGTGAAAAATTTCTTTTATTAATTGTAACAAAAGTTATAGATTTGGAAGGTCTTCTCAATTAAGAGTAACTCTCCTCTCCAAATGGAGTTACAAAATTTTTCACACCCTTCAACCCCTCACTCTCTACCCTATTTATAGCATACAATAATGAATGAGAATCGTTGGATCAAACTTGAGCCCCAAGCCACTCAATTTCAGCCTTTAAATTCAGAACAGGAACATGACATCTATGCTGACATCTATGCCGCTATCAATGTCGGCATCTATGTCGCTATCGATGCCGGCATCGATAGGCTTGTTTTTTTATTTTATGGCCGATTTTCTTCTCTTGCTTGGCTTTTGGGCTTTGACTTTTAGTTTTTACTTGTATTCTTCATTAATTCATTGGGCTTTTGTTGAGAGATAAGATCTTGAGCTTTATTCTTCATTAACCTGCAATTAAAAATAAAAACAATTATTAGTGGTATATTTATTTATGTAAAATAAATAATAATGGTATAAAATTATAATAAAAATATGATTATCAACACATGCATGTGGTGATGCACCAGTAACAATCTAGAATAAGTGTTCAGCGTTATAATTCAATAAACTAGATGGAATAAGTGCTGAAAGAAGACATAATAGGAAAGGGCAGCCTATGATTTGGATGAAAAAATAAGAAAAAAGTTTCACAGGGAAAAAGTTTTAAAAAGCACCTCTAACTAAATAAACTTTTGTTTTGGGTTCTTAAAAAAATCTGCTTTCAATATTATTCAAAAAGCCCCTCTAACTTTTATATTCTTTCTTATTAGTTTATTAGCAATACAACTAAAAAAATTGTTTTATCCATAAATTAAGAAATTCCAAACCAAATAATTAAATCATTATTTTTTAATTTTGTTCACGCTAATACTGCAGCAAGCATGGGTGAATTATGCTTGTTTATAAAACTTTATTAAGTTTTTAGAAGCAAATAATGACTCACTACAACGCTTCTGATTTCGAACTTCATTTAGGACCCCAAGCTGACTCCAATCTTTATTTGTTGGAATTCCTTGTGGAAAAGAAGTCTGCGTCAAAATCAAGAAAAATTAAAGGTCAAATAACAAATATTTAAAGAGACTAAAAAAACACAGGAATACAAAACATAAGCCACATATAAAACTCTACAGCTTTCCTCCTTCACATCTCCCTCCATAACAGTGAACCCGTTAAAGTAGGATAAAATACAGTAAGATCAGAAACATAAATCGAAGGACACTATATATTTGGTCATAAAAGAAAGATTTGCAAAGCAACATCATGAAATAAACTTTAAGAAACTATGCGAGCCTCCCGATTTTAATTTGTGGGTTTTCTTGATAGTCAATATAGAATGAAAATAATAATTTATTACCCGGTTAAAATTTTTATAATTTATAATTGTAGGCATCGAAAATTGCCTATAGGTCTCCACAAACGGTTCAGTGTTAAAAAGCAACGATGAACGTCACTATCCGATCCACAGGAGTCCAATTGACGTCGATGAACGATTGAAGTGAATTGACGAACTACGTGAGCTGATAGGATTTCGGAACAACGAAGACCCGGACCAATCGGGAACCCGGCGATGTATCCGAGTTTGGACGAAGAATTTACAGCGAAAGCGGACGAATGCACCTCAATGGAATGTCCTAGGCTTTTCCTAGACACCCCAGGGGTGTCTAGGCGCCCCAGGTGCCCCCATTGCCTATAAATAGCAATCTTAGGCCTCATTTTTGAGGATCTGGATTTTTGGGAGAGTTGGCGAAGCCCTGCTGCAGTGAAGAGTGATCGAGCGCTTCAACAAGGGAGAGGTCTTCATCAGATTCTTCATCACCCGTGCCCGTTCCTTAGTATTACCCTTCGCCGGTAATCACTAAGAAGAGCAGATATCTCGTTTTAGCCGAGATAGACGCTTCATGCTTCTAGATCTCGATCAACGAAGCTCTGTCCGAATTTTCCGGAACAGATCTGAGTGCCAGGTAGTCCACGGATATCGACGTCCCCGTCACAGGCCAAAGACCCACGCAAGCAAGAGACGATAAACGGATCTTGCGTTTATTTTCAAGAAAGTTGTAATTTTTATTTCTTTGTTATTTGAATTCATTTGTAACGACTGAAGTTTAATGAAATTAATTATGAAGGAAACTTTCGACGAAAACAAGCTGGCGACCACAGTGGGAGCCAACGGCCTTGCTGCCGAGGCCGTCGTGACGCAACCGGCATTCAAGATCCGGGTGAACGAAGAGATCGAATATGAGTTCGATCAGCAAAAGTTTGAAGAGTACCTCTCTTCCTCCTCCTCCAGATCCGCCTCTCCAAACAGGCGTAGGAAGACTTCATCTTCCAGAAATGCTCGCCGGACCTCCGGCTCTAAGATCCAAGATCCCGTCGCCGTTGCTGTACCCGTGCCCCGTGACATCCCGGCGACATCCAAAGGGGTCGAGGCTGCAGATCCAGATCTCCCTTCTGCCACAAAGGCGATTGTCGAAGGTGCTCCAGCTGTGTCAAAGAGGGCGCGCCAAAGACGGCGCCAACGCCTTGCACGACAACTGGCCAAGACCACAGAATCGATGGACGAGATCCGCTACAATGAAGATCTCAAGTCCAGACAGCGCCAAGAGCAACAACGGCACATAACCAACTCCTCCTCCAAAGCAGAAACGAACGAATGGGTTCGTGTCACGAGGACTCGCTCAACCCTCGAAGAGCGAATCAAGAAGCGCCGCGCATTGCTTGCGCATGCCCGAGCCCTTCTGCAGAAAGCAGAGGAGATGCAGAAAGAAGAGACGGTCAAGAATCCGTCAAAACTCAAGCAGGTGTGGGTGCTAAAGGCAAAGCCAGCGCCTAAGACAAGAGTGGACGATGTTGCTGTCCAACCTTCATCAAATCCAGATCCCGTCTCCCTTGCCCCCGCACCTACGGCGGAGTCAGGTAAGAACGTGGATCCTTCAAGATCCAGGGTTCCTTTGAAAAGTCGCATCGGTCCCTTACCAGAGAACCGAGGTAATGCACCTGTCAAGGAACGATTGGGACCGTTGAAAAGTCCCCAAATGTCGAACCAGACTGGGGGTCGTGTTAATCCCTCCAAAAAAGATAACAAAGGGAAAGCCCCTGTTACCGACCGCATCGGGTTGCGTGTCGAAGTTCAAGAGCCCGTTAAGTTTTTACGCTCGCAAAAGCGTAGACTTGAACGAGTGACTTTTGAAAATGCTAATAAAGCATCATATCCCCAGAGGAAAACATATTCGTCTGATGATGATGGTGTTATACCTGGGAAGTCATGCCAATACTCTATGGGTTGCTCCAGTTATCAAACTGATGAGTTGTACTATGGAGCTGGGGGTGCGAGTAAGTCTCGGAAGAGAGATGCTCGAGACACGGAACCCCACTGTCCGTGTGCCAATATCATCAGGGCGGTGTTATCAGAATGCTGCTGTTCTAAAACCCAAAGAGAGTCTCGGTGTTCGAGAGGATTTCCAAGCCAAGGCGTTTTCGTGGGAAGAAGTTCGTTCGCCAAGAGGACGAATTCCTAGAAATGTCTGTTAATATGACTGGCAGAGGCAAATCGACACGACCCTCTAGCTCAGATCAACTTGCCGAAGCATCCCAGCGCATGACTCGATTGCGGTCAGGGATCAATAGGCGAAAGAATTACCAAAGAATGCAAAAGGGACTTCCTTTGGAAGAGGAGGCGTCAGATGCTGATTCAGACTCCTACTCGGCTATAGCATCCGATGACACGGCGTCTAGTGCGGGGCAACTTTACGAGTCACTCATGATCAGCGCTGAACAAGTAAGCAAGATGCTTGAAGATGCCCTGGCTAAGCAGAAGGAAAGTTTCAAGTTCGAGATGGAGATGGCTATGCAGCAGATGAGAGAGATGCATGACCAGCAAATCGCGGCTCTGACAACTCACCAAGGAGAACCCAGTCGTCGCAATAATCCGAATCAAGATGAGAATGAACGGGAAGAGGAAAATGCCAACATGAACATCCCTCCCGTCAACAACAATAACGGAGGTGGTCCCTCGGATGATAATGCGAAGGAAGACCACGTTACTTCTCCTCGAAACCACTCGAAGACAGATACGAGTGAAGACAAAAAAATGAAGGACTTGGAGAGCAAAATCAACGCGTTGATGAATGCTCAAGAAGTGAAGAGGTCCGGCATACCATGTCCGTACCCAAGGGAGTGGGAATCAATTCCGTATCCGGCAAAGTTTAATTTAATCAACTTTACGCCGTTTGATGGAAAGGGTTCCCCTACCCAACACTTAATATATTTTAAGTCTCATTTAGGAATCATTTCTGGGAATGAACCTCTTATGGTGCGGTCATTCGTCGGCACTCTTCGCGGAGCAGCCTTCGACTGGTATCGCCGTCTCAAGCCCGGGAGTATCAGCACTTGGGATGACATGGAGGACATGTTTCTAACGAACTTCTTCGACGACGACACCGAAATCTCAATCGGTACACTATTCGATGAGAAACAGAAGAATGGTGAGACGGTCGAAAATTTCGTGAAGAGATTCCAAAACAAAGCAATGAACTGCAGGGATCCGGTCAGCGAAGACTTCATCCTCGAGACGTGTCATAATAACCTTTCATTGGACATCCTCGAAGCTATGGGAATGGCACCGCCAAAGACCTGGAAGGACTTAAAGGTGCGAGGAGAACGAGCCGAACGATTCCTTAAAAGGAAGAAGGCGGAAAGGGGTCAAATAGCAAATAATGCTCCGCAACCAAACTTTGTCCCTAAGGGTAAAGGAAAAGCACATGCAAATGCCGTGGACGCGAATCAGACGTTCGAGGTGCAAGCGCAACCGAAACAGCAGCAGCAAAAGGCGCCTCAACAATCAAGGTGGCAACAGCAGACCCAGAAGCCAAAAGCCTCGGAGCCGAAGTTCCCAAAAGTCTATTCGTTCAAAGAGGATGAAGTTCCCGGTATCTTCAAGTACCTCATTGAGAATAACAAGATCAAATTGCCTCCAATCCAGGATCAGGAAGATGCTAAGAGAATCAATGATCCAAAATACTGCGCATTTCATAGAGCAGTGCACCATCCTACCAAGGCGTGCTATGCCCTTAAGGACAAGATCCAAGCTCTGATCGATGTCGGGGTCATCACTATGAAGCAACCCAAGGAGAAGAAAGTGGGAGCAAATGCAGTATCAATTAGTTTCGGTTCTGTTCCCTTGAACTGGTTCCAGCATGAGCCAGTAATAAATGCAGCAATAAAGATGGTGAACGATGATCCTTACAAGCAGCGCCAGAAAGGACTTGTGCCACACACAGCCCCTAATGGTGAGATTCTTTGGGTTCATCCAGATTTGATTGGAGATGAACAATGGACTGGAACCTCTTCCAAGAAAAAGTCAAAAGGAAAATGTAAGTCTTGTTATGGAGCTTCTGCTATTCCAAGGGAAGATGACGAAGCAATGTCTGCTTTCTCATTTCCCGACAATGAACATGGGAATGAGTATGGTCGACTGGATGGGGTGGAGATGATTACAACTACCCCCGTACCTGCTGAGAGGACCCAACAGGAGCCCCTGCACCAAGATGTTCAAAACCCGAGGCAGTCTCGATTCAATCAGCAGATTGGAAGAGATAAACCGGGAGATTCAAACATTTCATACCACTTCGATGTTATGACCCAATTGGCTAACATCCCAGTAAAAGTGACTCTACACGAGTTATCACGTCTTTCTAAAAACACTAGAGATGCGTTCAACATTACTCCTGACCAGCTCACTCAAATAGTTCAAGAAGCATTAATCAAGCAGAAAGAAGAATTTGAGGGTAAGATGGAATTGGCTATGCGACAAATAAGAGAGTTGCAAGCTGAAAGGTGTAAATTTCCTAAATCGGATCATCAAGATGGGTCTAGCTGTTGCGTTACCCCAATCACGTCTATTCTAGATAGGACAAATAACAATGGTCCGAATTTGAATATAGTTGTCAAGACTGATTCACCCATCGATAACACTGGGGGTGGTACGACTAGATCCTTCAATGACACTGGGGGTGGCCCAATTCCTACTTCTCAACATCATACAAAGAAAAATGAAAGTGAAGACGAAAAGCAGAAAGAAGTCGAGTCTGTCACCACCTCGACTAGGTGATATCCTAAAAGAAAGAGGGTCGAGGAAAGCCAATCAGAGTTCGTACCCAGGTTCGCTGCTGATCAAACGTCACAACGACATCCGTGGGAGCGATCGCCACAACAGTCACTTCAGATACAACGATACTCTTTCAAGGATGATGAGGTTCCAGCCATCCTCAAGTACCTCCTAAAAAACGACAAAATCAAGCTCCCACCTATTAAAAGCCAGGAGGAAGCCAGCGGGAGTTCAGACCCAAAATATTGTGAATACCACAGAAGGATCCATCATCCCACCAAGACTTGTATCACTCTCAAGAATACAATACAGGCCTTGGTTGAAGCCGGCGTCTCAATGGCAGAACAAACCGAGTGAGAATGACCACCACACTCCGAAAAGTATACGAGTATAAACTGCTTCTTTCAAAACTCCAACGGGCATATGAGTGTAAACTGTTCCCTTTGTATCTAACGGGAAGTTCCTGGAGAACATCATACTCTTAAGGATAACCCGATATCAATAAAAAGATGTTGGAAATAAAATATTGCTTATTGAATCAGTCCCTTAAAGTTTTTGATGATTCTCAATAAATTTGAACCCAAATGGGAGGGACCATTTGTAGTAGAGACATTCTACTCGAGTGGCGCATATCGCCTAGTCACCAAGGACGGTGACCGGCTTATGATGCCGATAAACGGTAAGTTCCTGAAAAAATACTATCCTTAGTATCTTCAGGATAACCAATGTATCGGGAAGTTCCCAGAAGAATACCACATGAGTATTCTTAGGGATAACCCAGTCATTGTAGAATTAATGAATAAGAAATCTACGTTCGAACTCTGAATGTCAGAATGTTTCTTCTTATTTTTATCAAAATTCTCTAACTCTTATGAGTCATTTTTGTGAGATGAGATCCAATCCTCTGATAGGTTAATCTTTCCTCACCAAACCATCCGCTGATCAAATTAAACGACAGTGGATCCACCAACATTTCCATCTGCCCGTCGTTGGCATTTCTCAGACTCAACATGTTAGGTTCTTTCCATGAACGAGAGGTCCACTTTTAAATTGAGCGATCAAGCCTATAAAAGGTAAGGTCGTCTCAGACCCCCCCACTTCCACTGCCTCCTTGGTCAAACCTATAAAAGTTAGGGCCAAAGCCAAATTCCTCTCTCGATTCCTTCTATGAACGAGAGGTCCACTTTCAATTTGAACAGTCAAACCTATAAAAGTTAGGATTGTTCCCGATCTCACTTAGTCAAGCCTACAAATAGTTAAGACTAAGACCGAGTCATTCCTTTTCGAGTCAAGCCTACAAATAGTCAAGCCTACAAATAGTTAAGACTAAGACCGAGTCATTCCGTATCTTTCCTCGCCACATTAGCCATTAGCTGCGCAATGAAGCTCTCATGTGACTGAAGCTCGCATCTGATGGAAGATCTCAAGTCACGCCACTGTGCCAGCCTATGCCCCAGCTGAGAGGACACGAAAGAAGAAGCCCCATTAATCTCCAATTCCTTCAACTCTCGGATCTCTGACTCCAGGACAGCGAAATCGACAGTGAAGGAATCGGCCAATTCCGGGTATCCTTCTTCCCTCATCATCATCATGTGGCGAGAAAAGGAACGCCTGAACTGATCGAAACAGTATCCTCTGTGAAGAAGTTTCTCGATCATGCCGTTATAAAAGGCAGTGAAGAAGCCGAGGTCCGTGCGAAAAATGTCTCTGTCAGGATCAGTATCGACCAAAAGGGTGCGGACACGCTCATATAGAGAGGATCGAGATCCTACAAGCAACAACATAGAAGTTCAGTGGATTATCGAATACGACAAGGAAATTCAAAGGCAAATTCCGAGCATACCAACGCCAACGGAGGTCCCCTCAGGCTGAGGTCCGACAGGCTCTGAGATAGCGACAGAAGTGGTCATGGAGGGTATATCAACCCCTGCAGGCAGATTGCTCATACCACTCGGCAAGGACGGGCAGACGCCACTTCTATGCAAACTCTCAGCCCCGGGAACTGTAGTAGTATCAGGCACAACGGCCGGTCCTATAGTTACACTCCTGTATTAGTCAAATGGAAATTTGGACAAATAAGGAGAATCGGGACAAGAAGATCGTATGCATACCGGCAATCCCACCGTCCTCAGATGCAGCGGGAATGCCAAGAGTCATAAGGGTATCGGCCCAAGCGGCTGGTCCTATAATTGTACTTCTTTATTAGTCAAAATGAAAATTTAGACAAATAAGGAGGATTGGGATGATAAGGTCATCTGCATACCTGTAGGTCCATCATCCGTAGGTATCTGGGGAATGCCAGGAGTCATAAGAGAATCAGTCCCAGTGGCTGGTCCTATGATTGCACTCATATATTAGTCAAAAAGTCAGATAAACAAGTAGAAATACGATATCCCTAAATCGTATGTGTACCTGTAAGTCCGTCATTCCGAGGCAAGCTAGATATGCCAGGAATCGATATTGGGCTAATCCCAATGGTTGGCGCTGTAACATTAATCCTTCGTTAGTCAGACAAAAGATCAGACAAGATGAAGGGAATCAGATATATACCTATGAATGAATCATTCCCAAAGAATGGTCTCTTGGTTCCTCTGGTAGTCTGTTCAGCCAGCATGTCAGCTAATAAGCCAGCATCGGGTTTCGAGAAGCTTGGTAAAGGAGCACACCCCCTCTCCTCGAAACCTACATCATGATAGGCTCCATCCTCAGCTGGCCTTTCCTTAGCGACATCTGCAGGGTAACCTGAATGTTGGAAGATGAGGAAAGCTAAAAAAAATACTTGCAGCAAAAACAGAAGATCTTCCTTCCCCATGCTTGAGGAAGGTAACATTGGATGTAGATATACCTGAATATGGGACGATGGGCTCAACACTATTCACCTGCTCAAGATCAATGTTTAGATCGATGCCCAGAGACCCGTCATGAAGGGCGTCGCACATCTGCTGCATAAAGCAATCCATGTTATCAGATCCAGGAGATACCGGACCCGGTGGGAGTTCGCCCTCTTCGAAGAACCCTGGAGCATAAAACATGGTTACGAATCTCAAAAGGTAAATCACCTTAAAGCAATAAAAATAAAATGTTACCTTCCCCTCCATCGGCAGTGCTTCCTAAGTCCACTCCATAAGGACGATGACCGTCGTAGGGTTTATGTGCGGTCTTCTTCCTTTTCGGGGCACCAACCCTCCTAGGACCAACGGGTCGGTCATGCACAGGCTTGTCACACGTTTCAACGTGTGTAGGAGCTAGCGGCTCATGATCGTCAACTGTCCTACCTAAAATGACAATGGTCATTTTATTAAACAAACAAGAGCTGTCGTTTATACCAATTAGAATGGAGAAGGAAAATCAAAGAAGCAGGACAAACCGGTATCGAGTTCTCCTCTGTCGGTATCTATATCCACATATTCTTCCTCGGAGGTCTCGTCGTCGTCACCCGTAGGAAGGAGCTCTTCATCATTTGTGAGAAGAGATTTGGCATGCCCCTTTCTCCGCCTCTGAGCAAGCTCAGCCCTGCGAGCAGCCGTCATAGCAGCCCGGACCGAGTGCTCGGACTGTAACTCTGAAAGACTCCTCATACCTATGGATTCATAGGCGGAAAGGAACCACTTGCAACTGAGGAAAGTGATCAGCGGCTTACGCCTATATGAAGGAAGAAGAAGGAGTTTAAGAGTTTGAGAGGGAATATTTTTGAATTTTGGAAAGAGGGGGAAACAAAAAAGGAAACAAACAAAAAGAGAGCAAAAGGAGGAGGGTGTCTCGGCTCTAGAACCGAGACACCCTAGGGTGTCTCGGCCTTGGCCGAGACACCCAAGGGTGTCTCGGCCAGGGTTGAGACACCCACGGGTGTCTCGGGTCTCGTTTGGTCCCCGTACGCCTATATATATGCCCTGTTAGGCCCGAATTCGCCTGTGTTCGTCGATTGTTGGATGTCTTGATGAAAATCGACACCAATCAACATTCGATGCTCGAAACCCTAGGGTCAACGACGGTCAACGCGTAACCCTAGGTCAACGCCAGTCAACGCGTTGCGACCAAATAAGTCAACGTTTGACGATTCGAAACCCTAAGGTCAACGCCGGTCAACGCGTAACCCTAGGTCAACGCCAGTCAACGCGTTGCGACCAAATAAGTCAACGTTTGACGATTCGAAACCCTAAGGTCAACGCCGGTCAACGCGTAACCCTAGGTCAACGTCAGTCAACGCGTTGCAACCAAAGTCAACGTTTGACGGTCCAAAACCCTAGGGTCAACGCCGATCAACACGTAACTCTAGGTCAACGTCAGTCAACGCGTTGCAACCAAAGTCAACGTTTGACGGTCCAAAACCCTAGGGTCAACGCCGATCAACACGTAACTCTAGGTCAACGTCAGTCAACGCGTTGCAACCAAAGTCAACGTTTGACGGTCCAAAACCCTAGGGTCAACGCCGATCAACGCGTAACCCTAGGTCAACGCCAGTCAACGCGTTGCAACCAAAGTCAACGTTTGACGGTCCAAAACCCTAGGGTCAACGCCGATCAACGCGTAACCCTAGGTCAACGTCAGTCGACGCGTTGCAACCAAAGTCAACCGTTTGAGGTCCAAATACCGCTAGGTCAACGCGGATCAACGTCGTAACCCTGCGTCAACGTCATCACCGCGTTGCAACCAAAGTCAACGTTTAAGACGATTCAAACCCTAGGTCAACGCCAGTCAACGTCGTTGCGACAAAAGTCAACGTTTTACGATTTCAAAAACGCCTAGGTCAACGCCATCACGCGTTGCAGACAAAAAGTCACACGTTGACGATTCAAACCCTAGGGTCAACGCCGTGTCAACGCGTAACCTAGGTGTCACGCCATGTCACGCGTCTTGCGACCAAGTCGAAAACGTTGATGATTCGAAACCTATGGGTCTAACGCGGTCACCGCGTAACTCTAGGTCAACGCCAGTTCAACGGTTGCGACGCAGACGTCAACATACTGCTGATCGAATCCCCTAAGTCAACAGGCAAATGTGACGGAGGTTAGTTCCAAAGTCAACTCAATGACACGCAGCCAAACTCAAATTTCATCAGCTTGCCGACTCTGAGACAACACGACGACGGCCAATCGATTAAACGCCAGGGCACGCCGAAAGAACTTCGGTATTCGTTATCAAATGCATCGAATAGACCGAAAATCAAGGAGCAAGAGTTGAAGCTAACTACAGTCCTTACCGCCGACCTGAATGGTAGACCAATCACATCCAAAGTATTGCACGCCTCTTCTCATAAAGAAACGAGTCCGAATCGCTTTTGGAGCGGGGTATCTGTAGGCATTCGAAATTGCCTATAGGTCTCCACAAACGGTTCAGTGTTAAAAAGCGACGATGAATCGTCATCTATCGCGTCCACAGGGAGTCCAATTGACGTCGATGAACATATTGAAGTGAATCGCGAACCTACGTGAGATGATAGGATTTCGGAACAACGAAACCCGGACCAATCGGGAACCACGGCGATGTTTCACAAAAGCGTGGACAATTGCCCTTCATGACTCGATCCACGTTACCAGATAATCCACCTCGAGCGGATCGAATCCCTCTTCCGCAAGCTTACCAACGCACTTGGAATCACTCAAATCCGAGTTCGGACGAAGAATCTACAGGGAAAACAATAATACACCTCAAACGGAGTCCCGGGAAGTCAAAACACCACGGGGGTGTCTAGGAAAAGCCTAGACACCCCAGGTGTGTCTCGGCCAAGCCGAGACACCCAGGGGTGTCTAGGCTTTTCCTAGACACCCCAGGGGTGTCTAGGCACCCCTAGGTGCTCCCATTGCCTATAAATAGCCCCCTAAGGCCTCATTTTTTGAAGATCTGGATTTTTTGGAGAGTTGGCGAAGCCCTGCTGCAGTGAAGAGTGATCGAGCGCTTCAACAGGGGAGAGGTCTTCATCAGATTCTTCATCACCCGTGCCCGTTCCTTAGTATTACCCTTCACCGGTAATCACTAAGAAGAGCAGATATCTCGTTTTAACCGAGATAGACGTTTCAGGCTTCTAGATCTCCTCACGGATCGACGAAGCTCTGTCCGATTTTTTCGGAACAGATCTGAGTGCCAGGTAGTCCACAGATATCGACGTCCCCGTCACAGGCCAAAGACCCACGCAAGCAAGAGACGATAAACGGATCTTGCGTTTATTTTCAAGAAAGTTGTAATTTTTATTTCTTTGTTATTTGAATTCATTTGTAACGACTGAAGTTTAATGAAATCAATGATGAAAGTAACTTTCGACGAAAACAATAATTTTGCCACAAAAATTCACAAACTATAAAATCTCCTTTATGTTGAATAATGAATAACCATTACGCTTTTTAGCCAATATAGATGCAAAGTATATGTGATCACAAAACCAGTCAGCCATTAGTAATATCTAGACAAGCCAGTTTTGGTTTACAAATTCATAATGATTTTTCATTATTGGATTGGATACTTTCTTTTCTGTATACACTTTCTCTAGTTAGAATTCTTCATGTGAAATAGCTTTCCGTCTTTTGCAATGTACTTTATTTCTTTAGGGTAGAGCTTCATCATCTCTCATTCCATCCTTGTTTTATAGATTTCAACAAGGTGTTGTAATTCGCAATGTATTTGGAGAGGGTTAAATTATAATATGGAGGACAAATTTAAAACTACTTTTCAATTTGAAGGGTATAAATCTCAAATACTCTATTATATAACAAATTGTTATCTAAATCTACTTCTGAATCTCAGACAACTTTTTCGGCCGATGTAGTTTGCCGGAGAAAATATTATATATATGATATGAGTTAAAACAATATTCTTTCTACGACATGGGATTGATAATGTAGCATTTATTCATTATTTTGTTGTTGGGTTATTATTAGTTCCTATGGTCTAGTACAATGCCAGCAAAGAAGACGAATGGTAACATTTTGGTAAAAATTTTTGTGCTAACGTAACATTTTTTAAGCTGTTGCCTTAGCCTAAAAGTACAAATCATCGTATTGAAAAAATAATAAAGTCATAACTTACTATTTGAATAGATTTTGAGACCAAAAATTTAAAGGAAAAATTATTGTTTCAATGACATGTATAAGTGGGAAATGAATGGGTTCTTATAGAAGTTTTGGTAGGAAGGATTTTTTATTTAATTTGGTGGTAGATAAGAAATTTTTTAATGATATAATGTGGTAGATATGACATGTGATATTTTTAATTTTGGTGGTAGATAGGGAAAATTTTTAGGATTATTTTTATCATAATATTTTTTTAATATTGTAATTAAATATTATAAACATCATCCATATAGATAAAAAAATTAAATATAAAATTAGGAATGAAATATTTTTATTTTTGGAGAAAAATTTATACCAAAAATTTTGAGAAGAATAATCGTCTACGATGATGTTGTGTATATAAGTGTTAATTTTATAGTTTTCTATAAAGGTTGCATTGTAGGGAGTTTTAAGCATAGTTAGTGATATGTTTGATAATTTATTATGATATAAGATTGTAAAGATACTCATATTTGTGTATTCCTAAGACTGTATAAATTTTAAGTTTTTTTTAATTTACTAATTAACTATTTTAAAAATATTTTATTTAGATATATAATATTAGTGAAATAACTACAAAAAATTATTTCAAATTGCAAAATATTTAGTCAAATGTTCAACAAGTTAACAATTAGATATATATTATTTATTTCGTAAGATATATATAAATTAAGTTCTAACCATACAAATGAAATATAAATTATAAATAAAATACAAATTATATACACACACACTCTCTCTCTCTCTCAATATTTCAATTTATGCATGTCTATTGAATTTGAATATTCTTTTTTGTAAACAAAAGGCCGAAAATGAGAGCAACTTTGTAAAACTGGCGGAAAGACCGTGGTTAGTACCGACTAAAAGACTACTATAGCAGCGTATGGGGAAGAGATCGGTGATATTGAGAGGTCACCTGAAATTTCCAATACCACCCAATCCAGTGTAAGCTTATTCTGAGAGTACCGCTAGCTGTAGTAGTTTCATCTTCATCGTTGTCTTCGTCGTTGCGCATCGATCGTCCCCGGCGATGACGATCTAAATCAAATCTGAGACGGCGCGGAAGGAATAGAAGCTGTTGATTCTGGTTCAAAATCGATCACCATGGTTCAGATCAAAACCCGTGATGCTTTCTTGCTTCTCTTAAAGCAAGTATCCAATATCGGTGATGAATGCTATTTGATGAAAGCTGATCGAAGACAGCAGCAGCCTGGTCCTCATAAAGCCTGATGGTGCTTTCTGTGGCTCGTGACGGGTGACCGATGAATGCTTTTGTTTAATGCTTCTTACGATGGGAAGTAGGCAGAGTAAATGTGGGTTAATTGAGGAGAAGTAAATGTTGGAGGCTCGCATGGTCAACTGCTCATAGATTTTGAATGGAAACAGGGGGGTGAATTTATGGAGGTGAGCTGGACAATTCATTACGATGGGAAGTAGTCAGAGTAAATTAATGTTGGGTTAATGAGGAGAGAGTAAATGTTGGAGGCTGGCATGGTCTGCTCATAGATTTTGAATGAAACGGGGGGGCGGGGGGGGGGGGGGGGGGGGTTTGGACAATTTATCACGCTTCATACTGTGGCAAAGTAGGCAGAGTAAATGTGGGTTAATTGACTTCCTTGATTCTGTGTTCCCTCGTCAATGCAACTATCACTTAGGGGGGTTATTGGTTGGGGCAAATTGGGGCCAAGGGGGAAAAATGTTCCAATGGAATAATTTTACCCCTTTGGGATATTTTAAGTGGGGTAAAGTGGGATAAAGTGGGATAATGGGATAATTTCAGCATTTAATTTGACAATTCATGTAAGATAATTGATGATGTGGCACCTTATTAAAATATAGTTTTATCTATTAATTACTTCTAAATTAACTTATCCAATTGGTTTAGTATATTATTTAGTATATTATTATAATATAAATATTATTTTATTTTATATTAAAATATAATATATTGCATTTATACTTAAAAATTACTATTATTAATTATTATATTGTATTATATTATATTATATTATATTAGCATTGTATACTATATATAATAATTAATATAATATAATATTAATATTTTTTAATATAATATTTTAATAATATAATATTTAATATAATACATTATTTTATTTATACAAAATATAATATGTTATACAATAATTACTAATTAACATTATATTAGTATGCTACATTATATAATAATTGATATAATATATAATAATATATTTAATATAATATTTAATAATATATTATTTAATTTAATATATTATAATATTGTATCATAGGCATATAATGTACTTTATAAAATATTATAATATTTTACTTTATTCAATGTAATATTTTAAAATATTATATTAAAATTAAAATAATTATATAACATGATAATTATAATAATATATATTAATAGGTATCGTATTATAGTTATAAATATTATATTATTTCAAACTATAGTATTATATTATATTAATATCATAATATTTTACTAATAGTTAGTAATTATTAATATTATATTATAATAGTATGTCATATATATAATAACTATAACATATTTTATAAATTAATTATATAATATTATTAATATATGTTAGTATAATATAATATGATAAATAAAATATTATATATATGTTATTATATAATATTATTAATATATGTTATTAAAATTTTAATATATGTTACTAAAATATTATATGATATTATAATAAATACGTTATACTATAATTACTAATTAATATTATATAATAATATATTACATAATATTATTAATATATTATGTTATTAAAATATTATATAATATTATAATAAATATGATATACTATAATTACTATTATATAGTATTATTAATATATGTTATTAAATTATGTTATTAAAATATTAATATATGTTATATTTTATATATCATATCATATATTTATAATATAATTAGCATGTATTAGTTAAGTAATACAAAAATATTTTAAGATTATCCCAATTGCCTTCAAAGTGGAACAACATTGTTCCAATATGAAGGATGGGGTAAATTTGGGGTAATTATGAGGAAGGGGTGGAGGAGATCTTTATATAGTTGGTGTAATTTAGGGGAAAGTGAAGTATTTATCCCCCAATTACCCCAACAAACCAATAACACCACAAAGTTGACTCCAATTCCAATTACCCCAATGAATAACACCAAAAAATGATGTTCCAAAAATTATCTCATTATTCCCCAAATTACACCAATGAATAACCCCCCCTTACATACAATTGAGACATTGTAACTATTCATGCATACAACTGTAATTACAATTGTTTGGTTCAATTTAAAAAAATTCTTATAGTTGTAATTGTTTAGTACTACTTTAACTTTTTGTATGCAACTTATTTTTTACTTTCAAGAAATAAAAACCAATTATTAGTTACTTTTATATATTACAATATTCATTTTAAAAAATTATCGTTTCTTCTTTTTCAAACTTTTACTAAAATTATATTTATTTTGAAAAAATAATACAATTGAAAAGTAAATATTTTTTGAAAATTCATATTTTTAGAGTAGTATTCTTCAAAGAATAATATTTAAAAAATAAGGTTTCTTTCAAAAAATAATATTCTTTTAAAAATATTTATTTCAAAATAGTATTTTTGGAAGAATAAAAATTGTTCTTTAAAATTTTTTTTGATTAATAATATTTTTATATAATAATTTTAAAATATTTATATTTTTCAAAAATTAATTTAAAAAAAATAGTTTTCTAAAAAATCCTTTTTAAAAAGTAATTGATGTGTCAGCTTCAGTGCACTCTACTGTGCTCGAAGGTCTTTTGAGATAACGCACTGTGACGCGTCATCGTCTTCGCTGAAATTGACAGAGACAACTGCTTTGGGAGTTGACTCACCGGCCATTTTTCCGATCTGGAGTAGGATTATGCTCTGGAGTGGGTTGATTTAGGGTTAAGGGTTTTGCAATGGAATTATGCTCTGGAGTCGGTTCGCTTGGACAGAAGATGAGATGACACGATCGACGAGGAATGATATAGATAAACGGGAGGCGATTAAATCAAAGGGTATTTTGGGAAAAGTTTTTTATGTTATAGCGTCGGGTCATCGTGGGAAAGACGTATTTGGGGGCTAAAGATTTTGGAATGGTTTTGAGGGGCTTTGGGACCGTTGAAAAAGTCTTGGGGGGGGGACACTTGTAATCATTTTGGGGGCTATAAGCAATTTTCGCTAATATTTTTTGAAGAAAGATCATCCATTGTTAGTCTGTAGGGGTCGTTGTATTTTTGTTTAATTACGATGTAGAAGTTTTAAAATCATTTCTTGATTCTCTCTATTATACGACAGCAAGGACTTCTTAGTTTCCTTTAAAGTTAGAAGCCTCTAAGCTCTAACCTCTCTATTTACTTATGCAAAGAAATTATTTTTCATTGACATGGGTTTTCAAAATTCTTGGCTTCTTTCCAATCGGTCGGAGGATTCCTTGTTTCCTGTTATGTGTTTTTTTTATGGGTGAGATATGACCAGATTTTCCATGCTATTTAGAGCATGTTTGGAAACTTGGCTTATACTTATAATCCACAAATGAATTACAAGCCAAGTAGATTATAAGCCAAAGTGTTTGGTAAGAAAAAATGACTATAAGCTACATCCAATAGGAGAGTGTTTGGCAAATGGGTGGATTATAATCAATCATTATTGTTTAAATGATAAAAAGGACATAGGTTTTGGAACTATCTTAAACGTGCCCCGTTTGGCAAAGGGTTAAGGAGGAGGGATTAAAGAGAAGGGTTAACTTAGTTAACCCATCGTGAAGGGTTAAAAAAATTCTAAACCCGTTTGGATATGATAGTTAAGACAAGGGGTTAAGTCTTTTGTGTTTGGCAAATGAAGAGGGGTTAAGGAGATTAATCTCATAATTTTTTTAAAAAATACCACTTTCGCCCTTATTGAAGATTTATAAATTTCCACCAAACACATCAAGCTCCATGCCCTTATTGAAGATTAATCTCATGGTTCTTAGACTTGCTAATGATATTTTTTTGAGAAAAGATTTGCTAGTCATATTAGGAGAGATTATCAAGAGAGAAAATGGAGCAAAAGTTGCATAACATAGCTAGTTTGTGTGGTTATTGTGATTTTTTTTCTTTTTTTTCCTCCTAACTACAAAATAGATATCATTAAATGAAAAAGTTACATGTTTTCAACTCTCATCTTGAGAGTGAGCAGTTTCAGAAGTGAGACATCCCTCACTTTTACAAAACCATTACACCATACATGTATGTGTAAATACAAAAGGTCATGTGAGCTATATATTTTGGAGCTCTTACTAATACAAAATACACTGAAACCAAAAAGAAAACCAGTTCTCATCTTGAGAGTGAGCAGTTTCAGAAGTGAGACATCCCTCACTTTTACAAAACCATTACACCATACATGTATGTGTAAATACAAAAGGTCATGTGAGCTATATACTTTGGAGCTCTTACTAATACAAAATACACTGAAACCAAAAAGAAAACCAGTTCTCATTGCTACCTCCTCGTCCGAGATCCGCATTGCAATTGACAAAATACAAAAAGGTGTCTGACACACCCTCTAGTGACCTGGGCACCCACGAAACCAGCCTTGCAACTTTGGAGAACACTCTATATCTAGGTCCAAGTTATGCCCCGGTTGCACATGATTCTCTGCTACAGTGTTTTATTGAAATGCAGGTTCATCATTTTCCATTATAAGATGGTCTGGTTCGCTACAGGGTACATTCCCATATATGCTGCCGAAATGAACACTGACATCCTCTGCAACAATTGATCCAAACCAAAAAAAAGATCCAAAATAGTGTAGAGAGAACAACTGAGAAATGCACAAACAATTTCTGGTTCATATGAAAACAGTTCCAACAGAGAGGCCACCCGCTGGGGGAACACAACAAAAACCATCACAGCAGAAAACTCAAACCTCTGCTACAGTAATTTTTGAATGTAGAAACACCCGAATCAGTGCCATACAGCTGGTGTCCTCTGCTACAATGATTTCTGAATGCAAAACACCCACTTCCAGCAGATACCAAGGCCAACAAACAGGCTCCAACACAGGATATCCCAAGACCAGGCAATAGAAAAAAAATCCAAGAGAACCAAACCGAAAGCCATATGCCATAAAACCAAATTGTACATACCAGAATGTTGAAAACACTTGGATCCGTGCCATATAACTGATGTTCTGAACCGATTGCATAAGTTTGCTTGCAAAATCTTCAAATAAATTCATCTTCAACCAAATTAAAAACGAAAAAATTAGATGTGAAAGGCGGCAATATCACCAGCAAGCATAACTCTTAACAAAGATACTTCTATATCATAATACATGCAAGCTTTCAAAAATTGCCAAAAGATGAAAAATCTTGTATGGCAGCTGCTTTCTGTTCTGCTGACCATCTCATATTTTGTATGACTTTCTCTTGGGAACTAAATTATGGCAATCTGATTCTATTTTGCTTTAATGTTTGTCTTAGCTATAAGTATGATTCTATATAACAAATCATATCATACTAAAATCTAATCACCACTGAATGCTTGATGGAAAACTGGGTCAGGTTTCTAAATGCCCCATTTCTGAGTCTTTGAACAGGTTCAGATGTTGACATTTATTTGACCGAAA
Organism: Asparagus officinalis; assembly: GCF_001876935.1. NCBI lineage: Eukaryota > Viridiplantae > Streptophyta > Magnoliopsida > Asparagales > Asparagaceae > Asparagus > Asparagus officinalis. The sequence continues at coordinate 5,346,959 of NC_033802.1, forward strand.
TGAATGCTGAACTTGAATGTTTACTGAACAGGTTCATATGTTGCACTCTACTTGGTATCCCTATTTTCCATCAAACGGATGTACATTATGAAGAAGTACAAAAATGGGAGGTCAATCAAGGATATATGATCACGAAAAAGATACAAATTCGCAGAGGCTGGCATAAAACTTTTCTAATGAAAAAGTCCAAAATAGAAGTGCAATAAGTCCCACGCTATGTGCCTATGTGGCACAAGGCTCACAACTTAACTCCAGACCAACAATCGAGAGCTAAACAAGCTCGAATCATATGTGCAACTGGAAAAACAGCACACAGATCCGCATGAACTCTCACAGACACATCCCATGAATCACAGGTAAGCACATGTGTGCACAAGATACTTTCACAACATACTTTCATAATTCAGGGTTCTTCGAGGAGGGTGAGCTTCCGCCAGGTCCGGTATTCTCTGGGGCTGACAACATGGACTGCTTCATGCAGCAGGTGTGCGACGCCCTTCGTGATGGCTCCCTGGGCATTGATCTGAACATCGATCTTGGGCAGGCAGATGGTGTTGATCCCACCGGTTCATTTTCAGATATACCTACATCCGGTGCTGCAGGTGTTGCGACAGAAGGGCCAGACGGGGATGGGGCCTCCCCTATTGCAGATTTCGAAGAGCAGGGATATGTTCCTGCACCGGTCTTCCCGAGACCTGACTCTGGACTGTTAGCCGATATGTTAGCTGAACAAGCTCCCACCGGGACTGTGAGACCACTCTTTGAGAGTGATTCATCCACAGGTATATATCCAATTTCCTCTCTTCTTTGCTTGTCTCAGTCTCCATTTTGACTAATAAAGAAGTGCAACTATATGACCAGGCGCTGTACCTGATTCTGCTATAGCTTCGGGTGTTTTCCCGCCTTCGCCTAATACGACTGACTTGCCCACGAGGGTTGATATACCTTCCATGAGCATTCCTGTCGTTACTTCGGAGCCTGTCGAACCCCAACCCGAGGGGATTTCCGCCGGTATAGGTATACCTCGAATTTCCCTTAGGGTCTTTTCGATTGTATTTAATAGTTTCTTGACCTCCCATACTGCTGCTTGCAGGTTCTCGACCGTCTCTATATGAGCAGGTCCATGCTCTCTTGGCCGATACCAATCCAGATGGGGATGTCTTCCGCACTGACCTCGGCTTCTTTACTGCCTTTTATAACGGCGTGATTGATAAGCTTCTGCACAGAGGGTCTTCTTTTGATCAGTTCAGGCGTTCCTTCTCCCGTCACATGATGATGATGAGGGAAGAGGGATATCCGGATTTGGCCGATTCCTTTACAGCTGATTTCGCTGCCCTGGAGTCAGAGATTCGAGAGCTGAGGGAGTTGAAGGCTGGTGGAGCTCCCTCTTTTGCATCTTCTCAGGTGGAGGATAGGTTGACGCAGTGGCATGAACGTAACTCGTCGATTCACTTTAGTCGTTCGTCGACGTCGATTAGGCTCATGTGGATTGGATGGTGACGTTCATCGTCGTTCGTTAACACTGAACCGATTGTGGAGAACTATAGGCAATTTTCGATGCCTACATCTGCCGCTACCATTTCTGAGGAACTGGTTGGGTTGGAACGTTCTCGTGAATGGACACTCGACAGGCTGGGATCAGCGCAGGAGGGGTTGATGAAGCTGCGACACGAAGCCGCAGAGGTTCTCAACAGTTCCGAAGATTCTGTCCGAGCTAGCCTGCAGGCGGAGTTCGAGCAGGACTATATGGACAGGCTCTCCGGTTTAGAGTCTCATATTCTTAGCCGTCGGTTGCCTTCGGACTAACGAGCTTTTGTTGTATGCTTTTGACTTGATTTTCAATTTAGCCTTCTTCGCTTACGTGCATGAAGAACTCCATCCAAATCCAATGAACCAGAACAGAAGCACTGCTTCTTCCTCTTCTCCTATATGATGACCTTGAAGATCCTGCACTGTTGGCTTCCATAGAACCTTCTGGAAAACTGACATCCCCCTGTATTACTGCAGTTGTGATTGACCCAGAGACTTGATCAGCAGCAGAAGCCGATGCTAAATTTCCCTAGGTATCAGCTGCTCAGGACTGGAAGGATTCATCGAAGATGTTGACGGTCCATATCTATTATATGCATTGAATCTATTCCAAACTGACGGGCCAATTCCATCACTAAAAATTGAATGTATATCACTATTTCGAGGGTGAGTAGTAGTCGTACTCTCTCCACTCCGATGCCAATGAATATTGATGTATCCTTATCCAGGGCATTGCGCATAGAAATTGAGGGTCGGTTTTGGATTTAATACTTTTTCTTAATCATGTTGCTCATATTAGAATAAAAATACAAGTCAATTGAAAATCATAAACTGGATGAACAAATACAACTAAAAATTCAAATTAGGAAGTAGAGTGAAGAAACAGACCTTTGTCTTTGCGGGGGGAGCCAGGCGGCGGGGTATCGCTGGCCGGAGATTGAGTAAGGTCGTCGAGGTCCCCGCCGACCTTGAAGGTGAGCTCGGCGTGGAGGTTCCGGAGGTTGTAAGCTAGGGTTTGGGATTTGGACAGAGTACGGTTAGGAGGAAGCGGGAGAGGGAGGGGCGAGCGGAGAGGTGGGCGGAGGGGTGGGCAGAGAGGTGAGTAGAGGGAAACAACTTGGGGGGAATTTTTACAGGATCTCTCACAAGATTGGGGGAAAATTTTAGAGGGGAAATTTTAGCGGGGAAATATTAGGGGGGAAGAAGTAGAGGAATCACCAGATCCGGATGAAAAAATCGCTCTCATAATTCCGCTGCCTACCCTCGCATGAGAAGGCGGAACAAGCCTTGTTCCGCCTTCCTTGGAGGAATTGTTAACCCGTGTTTTGACGGGATAAATGAGTTGTTGGCATCACGTGCGGGTTTATTAATCCTTTGTCATTTTTTTGTGTTTGGTAGGCAAATGGAGGGTTAAACCTCCTTAACCCCTCATTTATCCCCTTGCCAAACGCAGCCTAAGGGGTTAGCTTACTTGGTCAAACAACCCAGCTTATAAGCCACCAAAAAAATAAGCTGAGTTGACGCAACTTAATTTTCTTAGCTTATAACTAATATAAGTTGGTTGCCAAACATATTACAGTGGCTTATAAACCACAAAAGTGGCTTAGATAAGCCACGTTGACCAGTTCCTAAACACGGTATTAATTGTCTTTTACTAGGTCAAAGCTTGGATTTTAGGGAACTGCATCAATTCTTTATTTCTACCTCTGCATGTTAGATTTTTATAGGCAAGATTCTTCATATCAAAACACAATCTTAATTCTACAACCAGCAGGAAGAAGAGATCCAGAGCAATTGAAAGTTGATCAATTCTAAATTTGTAAAGATCTTCAACCTTTTGCAACAGTCTCTTATATATTTTGCATTGTTGATCATTAATGTTATGTGTTTTATGATTTGTAGGGTTCTTTTGATTTCTTAGTTATAGCATTTGAAACTGCAGAATTCACAATAAGGAACAAAGTAGCGATCACCATGGATTTGCTCAGCACTCAAAATGAAATTATGCGAATGAGAGATGAACAAGGGATTTACTAAGAATAAATAGTGGTAGAAACAAGATCATAACTATAAAAAGAGAGCAGAGACACTGGAGAATTCATGGTCACACTGTATTTTCTCCGACTGATGTTGCTAATCCTCTTGTGAATCAACTGATTAACAACTTCACGTTCCATACTGATATCGTAATAAGACATTGTTAATAATATCTAAATAGGGAATTCCTACCGATACTGCCCAGCATCAGCCTAAAAAGATATGAGATGTAAGTACATCAATTAAATAAAACAAACTATTTATTACTAAAAACTAAGCAGGGTTAAAATTTGGAAGAAATGAGGGATAGTTTTTGTTTTTAGTGAACTGCTTCGTTTGCTTAAAGTGTCAATCGGTAATTTTAGAAAATTGCAAATACCTCCCTTAAAATCTTAAAATTGCAAATCAACTCCTTAGAATCTTAAAATTGTAAAACCGTCCCTTCATGGGGTCCTATTGTAATTTACTTTTATTGTTAGGAGTTAATCATGAAAACAAAAAAAATTAGATAATCACCAACAAATGATTTCCGATTTTGGACCTATGATGAGATGGAGTTGAGAAATGCAACATCAAGAGGGCATAATGCACATGCTGAAGTAGGGGGTGTCCATTTGGGCCTGAAGCCCGTAGCCGGCCAGGTGTCCGGACCAGACCCTGCCGGGCCCGAGCCCATCCCGAGCCCGAGAAATGCCTAGATTTTCGGGCCGAACGAGGCCAGGGTCGCGTCGTGGAGGCCCATACCAGGCTCGGCCCGGCCGTCTCTCTTAGGCGGGCTGGTAGCCCGGGTTCGGGCCTGCCCGGACCTGGCAAAAAAATTTGGACCGGGCCGATCGGTCGGCCCATGGTCCAGTAGTCACAAGCGTGACTGTTGGACCGGCCCGGGCCCGGGCCGTCCAGAACGAGTCCACAGAACTGACGCAATTGGATCGAGCTGTCTTGATCGACCCAGTCCAAACGGTCACAAAGGTGACCGTTGCACCTGGGGGCCGGCCCCGGCCAACCATTGCATCGGGCCAGGTCCGGGGCCCGGACCTAGCCCTGTTCGATCTTACCAAAATATCCTTTAACGAGTATTTTTGGTCTTTTGACCAAAATAACTCCAAAATGATCAAAATTTGAGGGTATTTTGGTTATTTAGCAAGTGGCTGCCTCAATAAATAGAGAGAGATTTTATTTACTTTCTCATCCAAAACTCATCTACTTCTCTTTACTACTCTCTTATTCTCTCTTTCACTCTCTAATTCTCCAGTCAAATGGATTCCTCCTTCCATTATGTAGGGCAAGTTCCAACTCCCAATATTGAAATGAGTCCTACCCCTACTTCTACTACACCTACCGCAACTCTTCCTACCAATGTTGATCCCGAATCCAATAGCGATGATCCCACACCTAAAGCTCCTAAAAAGCCGAGATCTAATGTGTGAAATTTTTTCAAGAAGATAGAAGTCTTCAAGTATCATCATGGTAAACTTCTCATCCAAAAGGCTAAATGTGCGTTATGTTGCCATATTTTCTAAGCTCATAAAAGCGGTACCAACCACCTCAAACGCCATTTAGAAAATCACAATAGAGCTCAAGCAGCAACGTCCCAATGAGACATCCGTCAGTCTCTACTCTCCCAATCATCAACCTCTGGTCGCCTCGATTTTTGGAACTATGACTCAATTAAAGCTAAGAAATGCGTCATCATGTTTATTGTTCTTAAAAACCTTTCTTTTAAATTAGTAAAAATGATGAATTTGAGGATATGATTAGAGATGGTTTTTATCTCTCATTTACAAAATTTTCTCGTCGATCTTGTCAACGAGATATTTTGAAATATTCTCATGATGAACAAACAAAAATAATTTCTTATTTTCAAAATTTAAATTATAAACTTTCTCTAACTTTTGATATTTGGACATCTAGAGCACAAAATAGTAATTTATGTATCACAACATATTGGATTGATGATAGTTGGTAAATGTTTAAAAGAGTTATTTTTTTATTACATTTGAAGATTCACACATTGGTATTAATATTGCAAATTTAATAATAGAAGAACTTTCAAAATTAGAAATTTTTGAAAAAAAATATTTTCTCTTTCACTAGATAATGCAAGTAATAATAATGTACATGTAGATCATATCAAACCATCTTTGCTATTGCCATGTCATGGTAATATTTATCATATGTATTATATTTTAAATTTAATTGTTCAAAGTGTATTTAATGAAATTAAACTCATGGTAGAAGAGATTAAGGTTATAGATTATGCTCATAATGCTTCTAAACAAAAACTTAAAAGATGGAAACAATTCTTTAAAAGACAAATATTTAGAATCCAGGTAAATTTCAAAAGATGTTGATCATAGGTAGAATTTTACCTATGCAATGTTAAATGTAGCAATAGAGTATAAAGAAATTATAAATGATTTTATTGCTTTCAATGCTTCTAGTTCTAGCTCTGGTAGTATGTATGGAATAACTAATGAAGAATTGACAGTTATATATAGTGTAAAAGAGATGTTACAAGTTTTTTATAATGCTACTGTGTTGTTATCTGGTTATTATCATCCAATTATTATTCAAGTTGCTTTACAGGTTTTAAATATTCAAAAAAAAATACTTCTTATCGTATGGATAATTATCTTGAAAATATGATTTTTTAAATAAAAAATAAATTTAATAAGTATTTTAGGCATATTCCTATTATTTTTGGTTTGGGGGTTCTTATGGATTCATGTTTGAAGGATATTAGACTTCAAAATTTGTTAAATTCTTTGTATGATAACATGATAATATACACTTATGACGGTCAGACTACTACTACTCTTACTCATGATAACACTATTAAATATTATTTTTAAAGATTATATGAGCAGTGTGCAGGTAGATATGATGTGTAAGTACACATCAACCTATAGCTTCTGTTTCTACAAGTTCAAGCCAGGGAAAGGTAAGAGTTTTGGTAGGCAATTAATAATAGCGAGGCTAACTAGTAGCCATGGATTTGATCATGATTAAGGAAAGTTTTTAAAATTGAATATTATTTATCCGCACCTTTCATTGATGCTCAAAATAATGATTTCGATATTTTACGATGGTGGAGAGCATATTGAACAATTTCATATCCTATATTTTCCATCATGGCTCGCGATTTACTAACGGTGTAGGTTTCCACAATAGCTTCAAAATCTGCCTTCGATATATCAGGACGTTTGATCGAGGACCATATATATCGCTAGATCCGTCTACCATACCAGTGGTAATATGCCTACAAGTTTGGTGGAGGTTCGAGAAGAGAACTCAATGCATCGATCAGATGGCTAGCATTGAAGATAGACTTGGTGTGTTGACAATAGGAGATAGAGATAAAGAGTAGAAATTAGTCAAATTACACATTAATTTGTAATTTTTATTTCTTAGCTGTAATTTTTTGATAATTTATTTCGGAAAGAGTTATAAATGATAGTAATATAGATGAATAGGTGTCAACCTAGTTGGAATGTATTCATCTATTGTGATGCAAGAAATTCCAAAAAATATTTGTAAATATTAGTGATTTAATAAAAAATAATTTATTATTTTACATTTTAATTTCTATGATATTTGTATTTGTAAATTGTATAATTAAAAGTGATTAATAATATGATTGATTTTTTTTCAAGTTTTTGCATATTTTATTTTTAATTACTCTTGAAATTTTATTTTTTTAGGAAAAAAATAATTTTAAAAAAAGAAAATCAGTCGGCCGGGCATTGGACGGACTCGGCCTGATCCAACCGAGCCCGAGTCCGGGTGTCCGTTTTGCCTGGCCCGGACCCGATTTTTTGGGCCGAGCTGGCCCGGTTGGACACCCAGCACTGAAGTATCAAATGAATTCAATAAAGCTAACTTTTAGCTAGAAAACAAGCGTCTGCTTGCCCAAGCTTGGATCAGCCGTGAGCAAAGGTGAAAGACCCAAAGTCTTACACAATTAACCGATGCAAGTATACAATTTTTCCCCCTTCCAGCTAAAGTATTTTATACAGTTTAAATTAATGGAAAATTGCACGCAAGAAAATTTGTAAATTGTTAAACGCTCTTCTCATGAAAAAGTCAAACTCGTTTTAGTGCTTGAACCCAAGTACCCATGCTAAAACACCTCCAGCCCAAAATAGTCTATACTACTTATACTATAATTGACCTACGTGAGCTCTTAAATTAAGTCTTTCTAACCATTGCACAAAAACTCAAAGTTATGGTGAGGGTCGAGAATTAAAGTTTTATATTAATTCCAACATGCCCCACTGGTTGAGTGCCCGTTTATGGGCTGAGAACCTGGACTCACGTAGCGGTAATAATTTTTTTAAATCCGTATTAAATTTGTAGCCAGCAAGATTCGAACCTGGTTAATCTGATGTCATCTTAATATAAGTTCTTTTAACCATTGCACCAAAACTCTGGAGTTATGATAAGAGTCGATGATTAAAATTTTATATTAATTCTAACATGGGCTGACAACTTTTTTTATTTTATTCAGTTTTTGGCAAAATAGGATTTGACAATTATTGGTGGAAAGATCTCAAGCTAAGGGGGGTAGGGGGTGGGGGTTAAGAAATGATATTGCATTAATGATAATGGGAGGGGTTTTTTTAAGAGGGAAATAAAATTCGAGGGAAACAAAATTAATTCCCTCCATACAAATATCACAAATTTTGTACTTGTCATCTAGGATCTCTTGCTTATCTTCTCTCCTCTCTAGATTCTACTCATAAAATTTTCAACCAAAATGTATTTCTTTCTTATCTTCTCTCATCTTTTGTTTTTTACACATGACTTATGTGTATTATATGTTATATTTTTTCCCCCTTGGTGCGTGAGATTGGATCATATAATTCTAAGATCGTGGAACTTCTATCTTGATGTTTTGACATCTTTCTTTACCGAAATAACTCTCATCTTGTAGGTAAAAGAGATTCTACTGCCAAGTATAGTTCAGAGGGTATATAATTATTTTCACTTGCAGGTCTATGATTTGTTTAGGTTCAACTTATTTGTTTCAATTTACTTCTTCTTAATAAATTGAGCCTTCATTATATCATCTCAAAAAGGAAGAAAAATGCCAAAAATTTGCTATTTCAATTGTGTATGCAAACGCTACTTATAATTGGCTATTTCTAATAGTCTATCTGACCCCCATTAAGTTATGTCACGTGAATTATGATTGGCTTGATTGAATTATTTTGTGGTGACCTTTATATTGGATTTTATTATAAGTTTGCATGCTACTTTATATTTGGTGTTGATTTCAAGGAAAAATCCATCACATAATCAGATAGAACTTGTGGAGAACTAATCAAGCATTATTTGAGTTTGATATTTTGGCAGCAATGGAGGAAGAAACTAATGGACATATATGGATATGAAGCGGGTCCATTTACAAATGACGCGGTTAAGAAACAATTTCCAAAAATAATAAAAACTCTATGGTAGATATTGTTGCAAGTTATCAAATTATAAAAATTGAAGAAAAACACTCGCAATAATATGGGAATTTGAATCTGGAGAAACAATAATCACAACATGATACCCAATTATCTGTCAAACCTTAAACAACATAATTTACAATTAAATCCAAAATTGGCAAGGCCAATTATGAGATGGCTCTTTGTTTTTGTTTTTTTTTCCTCATATTAGACCCTCAAACCTTTGTTAATTCTATATTACACCCGAAATCTTTATATTTCTAAATTAGAGCGCAGATCTTATATTTGGGACAAAATGACTAACTCCCCCTTAAAGTATTGCTGAAGTTTCAACTTACTTCCTAAGGTATCAATTTGCATATTTTTCACCTTATACTATGTTTCTTTGCTCAATGCGGTACTTTTGTGAAATAACGGTTAAGAATTTAACAGAGGGTGTCGTGGCAGATCATTTTTTTTTATGATTTTGTCGTGAAATTTACAACAAAAAACTCCAAAAAATTTTCAAATTGAAAAAATGGCACATTGACAAAATTGGAAATTATAAAAAAAACACTCCAAAAAGTATATATAGTCCGTTGAAAATCTGAAATTTATAAACCTTGAAAAATCCAAAATTTGAGACAAATCTCCCGGAGGTTCAAGCTCCAGCGGGGGTAATCCCTATCCCCAATGCGGTCTTGAAAATCACTAACGACGATCCTCACAACCAGCGGGAAAAGGGTTTGGTCCCACAAACTCTGCCATCGGGGCAGGTGATGTGGGTCCATCCAGACCTCCTCAATGATGAGCAATGGACTGCACAGCCTTCCAAGGAGGCTAAGGGAAAACACTGCAACGTTGTCTCCGCCATCCTGGATAGAGATAACACGGCGATGACTGCCCTGACAGACTCTGAAGAAGACGCCAACGTCTTCGCCACGAGAGCAGGGAAAGAATTCGCGAAAGAATATCCCGCGAGGGCGGAGAACCCGGCAGGACCTCCCGCAAGGCCAGTCGCAGCAACCCCTCCTAATCCAGACGGACCAAGCACAAGCCGCTAGCCTTTCCAGTTCAACGTGCTCGCGTAACTGAAAAGCATCCCCGCGCGAATCATCATGTACGACCTCCTCCGGTTGTCCAGGTCTACCCGAGAGGCCCTACAAGAGGAGTTGGCCGACTCAGAGGCGTTCTCTACTCATTTCTCGTAGGAGACAGAAGCAGAACAGGGATGTACAACTTGCTGCCAAGTCTCTAAAAGACGGGTCCCGTGCATCACTTTCACTCCTGAGGACATGCTCATCAAGAGCACATCCCATGACCGGCCGCTGTACTTCACAGGATACGTCGGCTCGTCGAAAGTGGATCGGATTCAGGTCGATCCGGGGTCTGCGCTGACAAGCACTTGGGGATACCGCCAAAGAGCCTCTCCTCGACCGCGACAACCATCTTCGGCTTTAACGCCACGGGGACTCGGCCGCTCGGCAAAATCCGCCTGAAATGCCGGATAGGCGACATGAAGACGGAGGTAACGTGCTACGTCATCGACGCCGAACCCTCCTACAACATGCTCTTGGGACGTCCGTGGATTCACGGCAACCGAATAGTTCCATCCACATTGCACCAGTGCTTGAAATACGTGGACGACTACGAGCGCGTAAAGACAGTAGTGGCCGACAAACAGCCCTTTAAAGGCGTCGAAAACTATTTCGCGGATTCTCTGTTGTACCAGGACCCCGACGAGCCACCAACAGAAGAACTGGAGAGTGGCAACGAGGCGGACAGCGAGCCTGAATACGGTGACAGCTTAATTCTGAATGACTTCGAGTCAATTGTAATCGGTTACGAGAGTCACCATGTAACCAACGCTGTTCAGGCGGAAAAAATTACCATGAATGAGAAATCCGACTTTGTTTATTTGTCGTCTTGCTCCACGTCCGAGGACGAGGCACCTAATAACCTATGGTCAACACTCTACAGTGATCCTTCCCTACACTTGCCGGTGTGCTCGTCATACGTCGCCAAGACGCAGCCGATCAGGTCATCGCAAGCTGTGTTCGTCGTGCCGGCCCGAAATAATTATCGAAAAGATATTTGTAGGGTGAAAATTTGATTCTTCCGAAGAAAGGAGTTTCGTTTGTATTTATAAGAAAGCTTATTACAAACTAACAAATCAAATGTTTACAACAGAAGCAGAGGGAAAGCCCTCTTTGTTTTGTGTGGGGACTTTAGGTGGCTATAGGACGCTTCGCTCGATGCTCGGGTCGAGTCTGCTTCCCTTGGACCGTTTGAATGAGGTTGCTGGAGAGCTTCAGTTCGCAGTAGAAGCTCGGGGTAATAGAGTTCGGGTCTGCTTAGTTCGTCGGCGATCGGAGCTCGGAACTAGGCAGCGGTGCTGTAATGCAAGGATTTGCTAACAGCTTGGTCTCAACTCTTTTTTCTCCAAGTTTTGCGACCTCTCTTCCATCGTGCTGGAAGGGGTTTTTAAATGAAAGAAGCCGAGCCACCTCGGGGTGGCTCGGTGGCCGAGCCACCTTGGGGTGGCTCGGCCATGAGCCGAGCCACCCCAAGGTGGCTAGGCACAGTGTCGGCCACCCCGAGGTGGCCGACAGTGGCCCGAGGTGGCCGACAGTGGCCAGAGGTGGCCGACAATTCCCTTTTTGCAGCCACTGTCCTGAGAGCCTATAAATAGGCCTAGAGATGTTCATTTTCAGAGGTCGAACTTTCAAGAGCCGAAACTCTGCCGGATTGAAGAGTGAACTCGGAGTTTTGAAGACTTGAAGACTTGGACGTACAGATCTGATCCTCGGCGACCATCCACGTCAGAAAAGGCAGGATCTCGAGAGGAAGAAAGAACAGATCTGAGATCTACACGAGACTACACTCCAGATCTAAGCTTGGTCTTAGATCTCGAGATCCGAGCGATTATTCCCTTGGTGGATTAATCCCTCCCGGCTATTATTCCCTTCGTGGAATAATACCCGCATAATCGTGTAGATCCGACCGGATCTAGATCGCGCGGTGGTCCACGGATTAACCCCGGCGCAGGCAAAGAACCCACTAAAGCGAGCGACCGCAAAACAGGAGCTCGTGATTTGTTCACAGAAGGAAAGTTGTAATTTTTTCTTTATTTTCTTTGATTTAGTTGTAACCGGATCTATAAAAGACCGGATCTTTGTAATCCAAGATGACAATTATCTCATCAATGAAAAAGAAAACAGTTTTCCACGCGAACAGAACCCTACCCTCGAGCAGGCCCTCTTCCTCCACAGCAGCAGGTTTATCAGGAAGCACAAAGGCAGCAACCATAACGACAGATGTTTATGATGTCAGCTGTGGAAACTGAGGCGAACAACCAAGTTATTACTGGTAAGAGTTATTCATTCTCAGTTTTACTTGCATATGATTTTCCTTATTAGTATTACTTAATGATATTATAATAGGATTTGTTTATGAGTGCTAGTTTAGATGTATTTTACCTCCTGTAGTAAGTAAGGTTCTTGTTTCTTCCATTCTTGCTTTATCACCCTTGAGTTTGGAGCTTCTCATTGTTTCTTGTCTCGTTGATTTGCGAGTACTCACTCTCGTTCCATATCTCTGTTCTTGGGTTTAATTCCGAGGGCAGAATTTATTTTAAGGGGGGTAGGATGTAATGATCGTGAAATTTTAATATTAATTAAAATAATTTTCTAGTATTTGAAAATATTCAATTATTATTTTTAAAAGAGTATTTGTATTTTTCTCAATTTTCTATAATTTTCTATGATTTAAAAATCTGATTATATATTTATTTAAATGCTTTTGATATTTATAAATTTATTTTGTGCGGCAAAAAAATTTCTGGAATTAATTTGTTGTGTTATCGGTACTATTATGTAATATTTTAAATAATATATTGTATTATTAATATTATTATAAATTATTTCATATAATACATGGTATTATTAATTACGTGTTTTTAGTATAATTTATTGTATTATTTCTATTGTTACATATTATCTATCGTATTAGTATAAATAGTACGTTTTACTGTTTACGTAATTGTCCCATAATTATTTGATTTTAAATTTAAGTAAAATTATTTTTATTATTAATTATTCTCGTTTAATTATACAATATGGGTATATTTCGACTATTTCGTATCAACTGTTGTATTAGCATAACATGTACATTTTTATTTGTAGATAATTATTCTGTAATTAGTTTAATTTTTAAATACCCGTAAATATTTATTTTAATTATTTTTGTTTTAAACCCTAACCCAAACCCTAATTAATATATATATATACATATATATATATATATATTATAACTATAAATTCCTCTCCCTCTCTCTCTCTCTCTCTCTCTCTCTCTCTCTCTCTTCATTTTTTACAACGCCACCATTCTTTTCTCTCTCCTCTCTCCTCTCTCACAACCTCACCCCACGCCGATTCTCCGCCTCCACGCTGCTTCACCACATTGAACCCCGCCTCACCCCAGCCCGCTGTCAACCAGTGGCCAGCCGCCCCCATCTCCGCACCACCCCCTCGTATTCCTCCCCTCTTCGCGCCCCCAGCCACTCCCGTTGCCTGACCCGCCTGCCCCCTCTTCCATTCTCTACAGCACACCGCCTCTGCCTCGTCCGGCAACCGCCCCAACGCACCATCAGCCAACCTGCCCCTCCTTCCTCATCGTCCTCCCCTCATCCCATCGCCACCGTTTAGGCCCCGACCGCCAGCCACCGTCGACACTCCACGCTTCTTGTCCAAAATAAGCCCCATCTCGCCGCCACTTCGCCCTCCCCTCCAGCGCCTCTACCTCCACCTCCCAAAGCGTTGACCGCTTAGCCCCCGCGCACGAACCCCAGCAGCACCCACGCCCTTCTCGTCCGCCTCGTCTACTTCGACGCTAACTCTTCAGATCTACGTCGACGAGCTCAACCGCGCTGAACACCCGTGCCTGAACCAGATCCAAGCCGCTGTCAACGTCGCCTCGATCGCTACACGCCGCGTCCGCATCGGCATCGTAGCCTCGTCATCAGACTCCATGGTCTCGTAGGCAAGATCCCTTTCTCTTTGACTCGTCGTTTCATTTTTTAGATATAATATGAATTAATTACATGCTTCGATCTGACTGTGATTTGATTATGTTACCATATGAATATTAATATTATCTGCGTGGACTTGTGGATGATTAATATTAATAATGATATTATGATAAGTAATTTAAAGGAATAATTATTTTGTGTAAAAGTGATTATTTTGAGATGTTTTAGAATTATTATTATGAGCAAAGAAATTATTTGGAAAAAGAGTTGGTTTTGAATAATTATTAAATAGACAATTTAAAATAATTTATTTTGGAAAAAAAGAATTATTTGAATGGTTAAACTATTTTGAGAAAAGATTATTTTAGAATAATTATTATGAATTAAAAAAATTTATTTCGGCAGTGGAATCATTTTTTGAATAATTATATTAATTAAAAGAATTTATTTGAGAACTGAATCATTTGAGGAAAAATTATGATAAATTATAAGAAGTTATTTTGGAAAAAGAATTATTTTTTTATTTAAAAGAATTTATTTTGCGAAAGAATCATTTATTTTGAATTAATTTAGTTTATGAACGTGTGATGTGCAAAACAATCGTCGATTCCATAATTCTTATTTTTATTATGTGGTATGCTATGTATTGTCCATGTTGTGTTTGAGAACACTTAGTAGTTCATGACTTAATGGCCTCGTGCGTCATGAACAGACTTAGTGACACGTGTGTGTGTGTTGACTGAGTTTAGGTGGTGAACCCAAGTTTCAATGAGGATTATGGTTGACTTAGAAAACGAGAAGAGTCCATAGTATCTTGGAACTGTATTGCACGGAAAGCGGCACGTTTTTCACCCCCAATGGTGAGCTTGGTATCACCCCTCACGAGATGTACGCCGTGTCGGGGCTGCCTCTGGGAGACTTTCCTTACGAGGAGTACGTCCCCGATCAAGATGAATGAGGATTATGGTTGACTTAGAAAACGAGAAGAGTTGGATGGGGAAGTCATGGTTCATGTGATCGGATAAGACTGTTGATGTATCTTCCAGGCTCGCACCAGTGATATTCCTGTGTAGCGTTGGGGTGGGTCTGAGGAGAAGTGATATTATGATTGTTGATTATTTCCAGGCTCGCACCAGCGATATTCCTGTGTAGCGCTGGGGTGGGTCTGAGGAGCAGTGATATTGTGATTGTTGATTATTTCCAGGCTCGGACCAGTGAAATTCCTGTGTAGCACTGGGGTGGGTCTGAGGGGGGCAGTGAAACGTTGCGTGTAGATGATTTGTGAACAATCGGTTATTTGAGAATACGAGTTTCGACTATATGTGAGAGGTAGACCAGTGACCTGTTATAGAATGGTTAGCTACATGGCCTTGTTGTTTGAATGTTTATGGGTTCTCGTGAGATGTGAACCAGTTATATTTCTTTCCATACCTAGATCAGGATTAATATTTAATTATCTATAATTTGAGACATATGGTATATACATGAGGGTTTCCTTGTTTGGATTATTTCGCTCAACGTACTACGTCTCGAGTTGTAGATTTTTAAGTATTAATTCTATCTAGTGGTATGTCCTTATTACTCGGATGATTATGGATTCTTATGATCGTTATACTCTAGTGATGGATTACATCTAGCTTGTTAGTATTCCAGCTGCATGTTTCTATTTATTATTATTGTTATTGTATTGGTCATTCGACCGTTCCTATTCTCTTTGTGGGATCTTGCCGTGTACCATGCACGCTGACATACACCTATTTTCTCTGGTGTACGTCACATTTAGGAGACGGACGGCCTCAGCTCGGAATCGTACAGGAACCAGAGGATTCGCTGTAGGAGTGCCTTGCAGATAGAGTAGAAGATCAAGCGGAAGTGTAGTAGTTTTCTTCTGTAGTAGTTGTGGATTATTAGAACTCTTTAACATATTTTTCCTTAGTTGATAAGGGATTTTCATATTTTTAGTTGTGCATTCTTTTAGTATGAACTATGTGTGACGCCTCTATTTTCACTCATGGTTGCAGTCCAAGGTGAACCCAGAGATGTCAATCCTACCATGCACCCACACTGTGCAACAACAAGTTTCATCAATCACAGTAATATCCTCTAGTAGGGTCAAATAAAAGCGTAGGTACAAAACAAGCAAAGAAGTAGAGCGACAATAATAGACATGATAAAGAGGATGATATCTCACAAATAAGGTCATGTCTCAACTGAAAATAAACTAAAATACATTTGGAGTCTGCAATAACATACGATGTCTAAGCATAGTCTACCTAGATTCATTTTTCCCGTATCTAAGTAGGATTAACATTTAGAAACCTACAACACGAGACGTAGTACGTCGAGCGAAATAATCCAAACAAGGAAACCCTCATGTATATACCATAAGTCTCAAATTGTAGATATCTAAACATTAATACCGAACTAAGAAAAGACAATCTAATGAAACCAATAATTAGAAATCCTTAACACGAGACTGGTACGTCGAGCGAAATAATCCAAACAAGGAAACCCTCATGTATATACCATAAGTCTCAAGTTGTGAATCTCTAATCATTGATCTAAGAAGTAAAAAGGACAGTAAAAGAAATAAGATATCAACACATCGTATTTATAATATCTTCCACAATCACTGGAGAGATAGAATAAAAATACCAACACATAATTTTGTATACTTTCAAAAGTAACGTATCTCAGTTATATAGTTCAATGATAGGTCGTATTCATAATCGACATCTGTCATACTTAGGCTATCAAGTAATTGTCTCAGTGCAACGGACTACCCTGTAGGTATCCTGAACTGTGTACATGACTCATTAGTCTCATCGCGATCTCAGTGCATAACATGAGTATGGGACGGACTACCAAATAGGCATCCTAGAAATATGACTCACGAGCCTCATCGCACCCTAGTGCGGGACGGACAGCTAGATCAAGCCTCCTAAAATCCGACTCAATCGCACCCTAGTGCGGGACGGACAGCTAGATCAAGCCTCCTAAAATCCGACTCAATGGCCTGTACATATGGAATATCGATGCACTACCTCATGTAGTACTGAACTGAGCTCATCAACGATATCCACCTCATATAAATCTTTGTATCTCAGGTATGTCGACGCACTATCCCATATAGTACTAAACTATGCTCATCAACAACATTCAGCTCATGTACAAACCATGTATATTTGGTATGTCAACGCACTATCCCATATAGTACTGAGCTGTGCTCATTTACGACATCCAACATGTATATGAACTATATCTAATTCAAATATGATCAAATCAAAATTCATCATAATCCCTTGGGATTCTTAAATATATAACATAACATATTCATGACTAAACGTGTAACATCAAGCGGCTCAAAACTCCGCGAACGCACCTCAAATTGGCGCAACACAGCTCCACAAAACGAGCAGGAAAAACAGACGTGATATCTGTTAGTAAAACAAGCATATATTTCTCTAGGAAAACTATTTTTTACAAATGGTTTTCTGTTTTAAAAACTAGATTCACACATCTTTCAAATGACATAAGTTTGGTTCAGTTTGGAGTTCATTTGTTATCCCAAATCTCTAGTTAAACATTATATATGTGCAGCCATTTTTCTACAGGACATGTTGTTAGTAAAAAGATCATATCTTTCTCTATACAAATGATTTTTTTAAGAATGGTTTTCTGTTTTGAAAACTAGATACATATATCTTTCATTTGGCACTGGTTTGGTTAAATTTGGAGTTTATTTTCTATTTCGAAATCTCAGTTAAACATGATACAATTGCTGCGGTTTTCTGCAGAAAAATATTTATTTAGTACATCTCTTAAATTTCTCATATATAAATAAAATTATGAAAAAAATCCTAATGATCATGATCATGATACTATCATAGACAGTAAGAAAAAAATTACTAATCTCGCATTGGTTTATGTTTTAACATCAAAAATTTAACTTTTATCACATCATGTTAAAATTCAAGCATGAAAACATATATTCAACATCATATTAAACATCTAACTAGTTATTTAACTATGGGGAAGAGTTTGGATGAAGATAATCTTACCTTAGATGTCGTTCTAAGCTTCTGAAATAACCAGCAACCAAAAAGAAGTACAACCAAGCCGTTTTCCCCTTGCTACACGTTGATGATCTCGCCCTCGTGTCGATATTTGCTTCACAAAGCTCTCAAAATTCTCAACTTTAGGGCTAGGGATTCAGAGAGAGGAAGAGGGGCTGCTAGGGTTTGAAACTCTAATGTTAGGATGTTAATTTTCATGAAAACACATGTTTATATATATGCAAACCCGAAATAAACCCGTTTGACCCGAACCAGGAATCCTAATCTGACTAGGAAAATGACATTCGGTATTTTGGCCATAACTTTCACGTACGATCTCAGAATGAGGTGGTCTAAGATTTGTTGGAAATCTCTTGAAGATACCTATAACTTTTGTCTTTTAAGTTTTCCAAATTACAACTACATCTGTGAGAAAAATATAAAATCTCTTAGCTGGTCATAAATTTCCAGATTTATACATCGAGCATGAATTGTGCATTTGCTTTTATATATATACATATATACATTGAATTGATCTCAAACCAATTCCTAGCATACTCAAACATCATAATATGTTATTTATAAATATATAACATATTTATTATTATTTATCACAAAATATTCAAATTTTTGGGGTTTTACACTATGTATTTTTATTCCTAGTTGGACCGTTTTGTAATAAGGGTATGTTTGACCCATATTTTTATGTCTGGGATGATTTACCATGAATGATATGTTTATTTCTTATTTTGGATTGTCTTTATATTCTTTCTATTGTGATCAGGGACCTGTGATTGAGATTTATATATTTGACGCTTAGCGTATCAGATTGAGAAGAAAAGGAAAAAATAATAGTATATATTTCTTCTCAATATAATACGTCGCGGGCTTATTCATGTTCCGATTCCGGGGTATTTTAGAAAGCGGGGCGTGACATTCCGATTCCCTGGTATTTTGGGAAGCGGGTCGTGACAGGTTTTTTTAGTGACCCATGCAGGCCACAGTCTCGAGTTCCTACCAGTGAGGATATAATGAATAATTTAGACGTATATCATATTTCATCCGTAAGACTATAGTTAGCCCTTATCCTATCATCTCGATGAATTATGTCTTAGTCCCTACCTTATCACTTTTTGATTCTGGATCTTCCCACTGTTTCTTATCTCATCACTTCTCGACTACACTCTCCTTGTATATCTTCTCTTTCCTCGTGCCGGTCATTATTTTATATGTTATTATTTTTACACTATGTTTTCTTTGATTTTACTTATATATCGTTTGATTGTATTGATTTATGTATTATTTATTACATTATTTTATGTATCACACATAGTGTTATATTATATGTTTTTATTAAAATATATATCATTACTTATACATTTTCAATTGTTCAAATCATGTCATTAGATTTCACATATACATCACATAACGTATCTAGTATTTAGATTATTTTATTGTGTTTAATTATACTTTTGCATATCTACATTATATATGTGTGCGTTTTCTGTCATACCATCTATTATTTACTTATGTTTTAGATTATTGTATATTGTTCATATTTTTAGTTATATACATTAATAAGTTCATGATTTTAATATTCTACATATACATTACATTCTTATTCTTTATTTATTCAACTCACAATATTTTCAGTACACAGTTTTCTTATCAGCCAGTTTTGTCTTGTTTAGATTGTTTTAGTATGTTCACATTAGTTTCGTTATTTTTAAGAGCAATGTATTTCTATTTTGATATTCAAGCATTTATTCACATTGTTAGGTTTGGAGTTTGGGTTACTAATTATATATGTTTCTGTTATATTATCTTGTATCATTAGTTATTATTCTTTTATAACTAATATAAGAGATAATTCTAAATAGCGTTGTGGGTATGTATGATATTCACTCATGGGTTGTTAATAGTGCATTTTCATATTTACTGTTTGTTGCTTCATTTTCGATATGTATTATTTTGTCATTACGGCAATATTCATTGTATACGCATGTTATTTTTAGTGTTTATTTTATAGTGTTTTTAGATTATTATGTCCTTTTATTGTGTTATTGGTGGTTGTTCATTCTCTATTTATTATTTTTGTTTACTTGTGTTGTGTTTTACTTTTTCATTCTTTTATACTTACTATTTTCTTTTTATTATAGTGTATTCACATAGATTATTATATTTACGATGTATATTTTTTTATAGTCATTTATCAACTTTGTCTAATCATGTTCTGTTTCATGTATTATCAGTTTTTATGTTCACATGTCATTAATCATTCATGGTATGTTTATCTAAGATATATCAGTGTTTTTATTATACGAATTTATGTTGATTGTATTTATGTAATTTTTGACTACTATGCAATATATTACTACATCTGAATTGATTTTATATAGTAACGATTATTATTATTGTACCTTGTTTATTATTTCACCTTATGAATATTACTAATATTTCTAATTTATTATATTATTTGTCGAATATATGTATAATTATGTCCTTCTTATTATGTTTTATATAATATGCTTATTTTGAATCACTTGTTTACTCTTACGTCTATTTTTATAATATTTTGTGACTATTTTTATCATAATTTATCTTGTTAGCATGATTAGTACTATGAGTATTCAGACTTTTGTATACTTATTATTATGTATGTGCTTTTATTTTTTAATAGCTATTATATATGATGATTTTATTTGCCATATTATTGCTTAATACCTGACTTAGTGTTGTGCCTTGTATGATAATTATTTAATGCCACATGCTCTTAAAAATTTGATTATAACTACAACTATTTATTGTATTTATCACCCATTGTATTGTGTATTAAATGTTATATTTTTGCTTTGTTCATTAATGATCTATATGTACCATAAGATTGTGCGTTTTGTGTGTATTACTATACTTATTTGATCGTTTTGAAATGATTGCTTTGATTATACAAACATATTAATAGTTAGTTAACTGATTTTGATTTGTTCATTTCTTGCATTCTAACTGATTTATGTGACTCTATTCGTCATGTTATTATTCTGAACTTGCATACTTGATTTATTTTATACATATATGATTTACGTAAATACTCTTATTATTGCTTATATAAATCTTAATTTGTTTGATTATATGTGTCTTCTTGTTAATTTAACAAATAATATTCATGATTTCAACTGAACATGATTATTGATTTTATATCTGTTTGTGTGATAATAATTTACTTTACATAATTCATAGAATTGATGACTTTATTGCTTTACAGATTTATTTGTTCTTATTGATACCTTCTCCTATTACTTATTTGATAATTACACGATTTGTATTTCTTTTTGTTTTAAGTTACACTATATATTTTATCATAATAATCTTGTTGTATGTTAATAGATGTCCCGTACATTTTGAATGATTCGTGTATTATGAATATGTATTCATGTTATTATGATACATAAATTTATATTTTCTATGTATTTTTAGATAATTATCACCTTTTGTGTCTCATGTGTACTAAATATTAGCATATTTTATGATTGTGATGTATTTTTAGATAATTATCACCTTTTGTGTCTCATGTGTACTAAATATTAGCATATTTTATGATTGTGATACTGCTGTATATATTATGACATAAATTTGTCTCATGTGTACTAAATATTAGCATATTTTATGATTGTGATACTGCTGTATATATTATGACATAAATTTGTCATACACTACTAATTGTTCTTTCTATGTATTAATTTTGAATTGCTTGATATCACCTTATATTAGTATACAAATATTTATTTTTAAATTGTTATATGTCTATTACTGTAGCTTTTGATAAATACTTTGTAATTTATTTTTCTAAGTGTGTCTGACAAAATTGATATTATGAACTGATTGTGAGATTATAATTTTATCATTTGATATGTATATATTATTTAATTGATGTTATGTTACTTTGATGATTGAAGTAATTTCCCATCCACCTTTATGAAAAATTGATTATTGTGTGTTATGATATTATTATTGTGGTCTGTTTAATGTATGTTGAATCTCAGCTGTCACATTTTATATCTTATCTTGTGTTGTTATTGTTTTACATTCTCCTATGTTTATGGATATCGTTCCATATCTCTGTCCTTGGGTTCTTTCTGCATCACTTTTATTTTAAATTCTGAGGATGAGATTTGTTTTAAGGGGGGTAGGATGTAATGACCATAAAATTTTAATAATGGTTTAAATAATTTTTCTGGTATTTAAATATTAAGATTTATTTTCTAAAAGAGTATTTGTATTTTCCCTAATTTTCTAGAATTTTCTATGATTTAAAATACGATTTTATATTTATTTTAATGGTTTTACTAATTATAACTTTAATTGTTACGGTAAAACTTTTAATTAATATTTGGTTATTTATTATTATTATTATTATTATTATTATTATTATTTGTTATTAATTATCTTGTATTAATTTTTAGACTCAACCCTTATCCTCTATCTCTATTTATAGCTGTCAGGTGATCAGCACGATAGTCAATCTGTTATCTAACTTTTCCCCTGGTTCCCACTCTCCTCCAATCAATACTTTCTCTCTCACATTCTCTCTCTCTCCCTCACCTTACGGCAACTCACCCTCTCTCCCCTACCCCACTCCTTCGTGTTTTCCTCCCCAAATCCCTCATCGTGTTCACCCCCTTCTTCTCTCTCTTCTCTTATTTCACGCACCCTACACACTCTCTCACTCTCACATCTCTCTCTCTCTCTCTCTCTGATTTGGAGGAATTTAGGTGCATTAGCGAGACTGACAATTGCACCTGAAGATACCCCTTCAGCAGCTGAGATGGAGGCGTTAAGATGATGACTAGCAGGCGATCCAGGTGCTGAAGCTGCAGAGGCGATTGAAATGTTCAATTGCGAAGGGCTTGAGGTCAAAGCCATCAATGCTTTCGCTTGAGAAGAGCTAGGCCCAGCCTCCGTTGGGGTGAGTGAGATCTTCATCACCGCTTTTGGTGAAGCAGCTACTACAGAAGAGTCAGGCAGGGGTTGCTCTTGCATAGGGGCTGATACCTGCATGAGCTGTTGTTCCGGAGGAGGAGTAGCGGCAGTGGTTTCAGGCAACGCTACAGGCGGAACAGTCGCCGTAGGAGAACCAGGTAAATGTTGCTCTTCTAAAGGAGCCGACACTTGCGCAGGTTCTTGCTCTAAAGGAGCAGCTGAAGTAGTCCCGGGAGTAGGTGAACCTGCACGAAAAAACGGTCGGAACGCAGAAAAAGCATGTGGAAGAAGTCGAAACAAACCAAGCTTACCGGTAAGATAAAAAGGAGTATAACCTGATGCTTTATCAGACGGGACCTTGGGAGCATCATCATCAAAAGTGGTGACGTCATCAATGGAATCATTCTCATCGTCATCTTCACCTTCACCTGACATGTTGCCAACATCAGCGTCCTCATCACCTCTATCTCTGTCAACTGCATCACCAGCTGGGGAGTCGTCATAGTCAACTCGCTCCTCATCACCCGGAACAGCTGAAGACTCCGGAAGACTTGCACCAGCGGCTGGGCTTTTCATAAGTCCCGTTGTAGGACTAGGCATTAAATCATCAGCTTGTGACATTAATGCTGAAGGAGAAGGAGGTGGATTATCTTCGAGACCCCCTGGCTCCAACGCAGGAGACCTAGGAAGATCCATCACCGGAGCAGATTCTGCATCTGCAACCATTAATTCATCTTCTTCGTCCTCAGGAGGATGATAAGAAGAAACTTCGCCCGACAGAGCTGGACCGTGAGAACGAAGTCCCGCTCTGTGTGGCAGGCCAGCCACAGATGATTTCTGTGGTTCGTCATCTTTAGCAGCTTTAATGGCCTCAGCCATCAACTTGGATTTTTGTTGGCCTCTGGGGGGAGAATCCACCAGCAACTTTCGACGGATCTGCTTATCATACTGGCCAGCTTCATCAGCAGAAAGTTTTCTTTTCCCCGCTGCTCTTGTCATAGGAGGATCAGCCGCTCGTTGTTCTTCCACTGGAACGGGCTCAGCTCCTTGTTCCTCTTCCTGTTCGGCAGGTTGACTCTCAATGGATAGAAACTCATCGATCCCCCTCAAGCGAGACGTCTTAGACCCCTTTCTTGAATTATACATATGCCTAATGTCCTTCAGGCAAGATGTATTCAAGTTGAAGTTGGGAGTCTGAGAAGCAGCGTAATACCAATTGCAGAAGCTGATGGAGGTATAGGAATTAGCAGTTTTGTGGGGAAGCTTGAAGATGGCTTTGGTACAACCTGCCACAGAATAATACCAAGCCCTGGCTCCTTCATATAAGTTGGCTATAACTGAGAGTTGAGGACGAGGGTTCCCGACATACAACTGATCATACCCAAATTGGCGAGCGAACCTGTAGGGTTGGTAAGGCTCGACGAAACAGTTGGCGCCTTGTCGAAAGATCAGGTAGCCTGGCCTGATGGATAAAAGCCAATGGAAAACCCCCCCGCTCAGCTGAGTGAATCCATTAGGACCCGCCGTATCCTGATATTCTGCTCCATAGACACCGCCTTCGAAATCAGGGAAACAGCGGTAGATATGGAAATTGGAATCTCGCGCTAAGATTTGGCGAATTCTAACCATGTAACCCCCTTCCCATTTCGCGGACTCTAGTCGTTGCACAAATGGGGTGAATGAGTCTCCCGGGGGAGAAGCTGCACTCATTATAGGAGGACAGTGGAGCACGTACCAAGCCATCAAATATGTATATGGCATCGGCACCCGGGGATTGGGAGTTTTGAAGGTCTTGTGGCCCTCGGACTCCACCTCTGTAACATCAACAAAGTCAGAGGCCAACTCCCGCAGTCCATACTGCAGACAACCCACCATAGCACTGAGGAGGCTCACAGGTCTCCCGTGCGCCAAAAGGACAGCTGGGTAGACCACCTCAACGGCAAGGGCATCGATCGGCCTAGTAGGGATGACACAGCGTTTGAGCCACAGCATTAAGAATCCGGCTAGCAACGCTGTGTCGGAAATCGGAATCAAAGCTTGATAATTGAAGCTCTCGAACTCCGTATGAGCCGGGAAAACATCCTCTTTGGCCTCATTGGTGTAGTGAGAGGTAGCGTCGTCGATTCGAGCCTGAACCTCCTCCAAAGTACTGGCAGGCAAGCGGGTCACTGAAGCTCCCTTAGTGGTCAAGTTATGGAATAAATATTCCGCCCAAGACACTTGCTTAATACCGCCTCCACGGACCCCCGTCAGCTGCATGCAAATGTGGAAGTGACACATGACTTCCCAGAGAGTGGCATAAATTTCCGGACTGGTCTTCTTTAAAATCTGGAGTTCCGCCGAGCCCGGAACGAACTCTTCATACGGCAAATCCCCGAGAATAAGACCCGAGACTTCGTGCATCTCGTGAAGGGCGAAGCCTAGCTCCCCCACAGGGGTGAAGAAAGTGCAACTATCAGGATTATACTTCTCCAATATGGAGAAGAAATAAAAGTGGCTCTGGATAATCCCGAACTCAGTAGCCCGCACAGGAACTAGCAATCCAGCTTGGGCAAGAGGAGTTTCCAATTCTTTCAGAACAAACTTGGTCATCTGGGCCCACCATCCAGCCGCTAGAGAATGAACCCAGCCAGGAGTTCTAAATCCTTGTGCAGGGAACTCTCCCTTCTTTTCCAAGAACCTCTTAACAAAGGTTTTCGCCGGACTGGGCACTTCTCCAAGGGGATACTCCTTAGCGAATAAACTCGGCCGTAAAGCTGTCACCTACCGATTATAACCAACGGTGCGGACCCCATGGAAAGTCAAGGTCCCGAGAGCAACCCCATCTTGATCCTTAACCAGGGGCCAATCCATACGCCTCGGGACAGAAGCGCATTGGAAATAAGATATAGGGAACATCCTCTCCATGTTGGGAAAGAAAAGGTTGCGGTCCTCAACTCTCCGCAGCCACTTATAGTCCCCATCATAAACAGTGCTTGCGTTGAAGTCAACAAAGTCCCCGAAGAGATATCCAGGTTTGGTTATGGGCTTACGGCTTGGGCTTTCAAGTCGAGCGTCCGAAACCAACGTCCTGAGAGTGTCATGAGAAGCTTGGGTGATCAGTTCCACGCGACTCTTCTCCCTCATCCGGAAAACCGGGAGTTCTAAACGCGAGCTGAAAGTTATGTTCATGTCTGCACCACCTTCATGTCCAAAGTGGTGGCGAAAAAGAAGAGGCTCGCTGGTATGTCGCACTGCAAAAAGAAGAAAAGAATTAGACAACTCAAAATCAAAGTTCAGACGCGAAGGTCGAACCCCGCGTCAAACAAGCACAGACGTGAAGGTCGAACCCCGCGTCAGACAAGTTCAGATGCGAAGGTCAAACCCCGCGTCAAACAAGCCCAGACGTGAAGGTCGAACCCCGCGTCAGACAATCTCAGACGCGAAGGTCGAGCCTCGCGTCAGAAAGTTCAGACGCGTGGGTCGACCCTCGCGTCAAAAATCTGAGACGCGGAGGTTAAACCCCTCGTCAAGAAGATTAAACGACGGGGTCCAGCCCCGCGTTATGGGAACGAGTTTCTTCGTTAATTTCAAGATCAGAACTTACCGGAGCAAGTTTAATGACCACGAAGGTCGTACTCACCACCAATCAAGGGGAGTTGGGGCGTCACATTCGCCTGAGCAGCGGCGCCGCCGGTCGGTGCCGACGGTGCTGATCCTCGAGCCACAGCGGCATCAGGCTTGGAAGCGACGTCAGACTTGGAGGACTTCTTGGGTGCCATGGGAACTCGTCGGAGAAGATGAGCAGTTGCCGCCGGAGAAGAAAACAAAATTTTTTTCGTTAAATTTTCAAGAAGAGTCGAATGACTCTTGATCTGACCCCTAGCGGTCTATTTATAGACAGCTATGAGCTGTCAAATCCTAACGAACGGGATTCGAGGCCATCAGCCCGCCCAAACTCGACCCTCGCGTTCGACCCGCCCAAGCTCGACCCTCGCGTTCGAGTTGATTCAGCTTCCAAACGCGATGCTCACCCACGCGTTCCAATTCTCAAATGCAGAAGGCATCTCTGTGTTGAGACCACCATGAACAGCAATTTCTTGGTTACCAAAGCGATCAAAGCCAGGAAGAAACAAACGACTCCACTGGGGAGTCTGTTGGAGGAGTACAGATAGATTACAGTCAACAACGGCGAAATCATCTGACTCGATCAGGCGGGAAGAGCAATCAATCCACCAAATTCTGGGATCCAAAGTATTCCGAAAATTCGTCCCAGTCAACCGCGAACTTTCGAAAACTTTGGAGGGGGTTCTGTAGGCGGTCTAAAAATCACAATAGATAGCTTATCCAAACAAGCTCCGACAATGGAGGTCATAATCAGACGACTTCCTAATCACTGCATCTGCAACTCCACAATTGCCACAAACACAACCTCACTTCTGAGATGATTGATCTTGATGGCGGCGACAACAGCATGGCTAATATCATAGAAACTATTAGAGATGCTGATGAGCAGTGGGACGATTTCAAAAATAAAAGGTTGGACTCAGTTGGTGAGTTGCTTGGTAGAGAGCTGTGGGCGAATATTCATCTTTAAGACACTATGGATGTTGATTCTCGTCTAGCTCCTACAACGAAAGCTACAATCAAATAGTTATCGGGTCGGTGAACGAATGTTGCGAATGGAGGGCTTTTCACATAGATCGAGAAGAGTTACAATTCAACGACACTTCCGACGACGGATGAAAACTCTATTCAGCAGTCTTCACAATCTACAGTGAAAGTTACAATCTGACGGCTTTCACACCCCACAACAGCTAAAGCTAGGATTATTGAACAACGGTCCTTGCAACGCTTTACAGAAGAAGTTACAAGTCAAATGGCTCCTTCTAAAACGCGGATGTCATCCCCGCGTCACCAAGTTGGAAATGAAGGCGACCCTCGCGTCGTCAAGCCACGGCGACCCTCGCGTCGTCAAGCCACGGCGACCCTCGCGTCGTCAACCAACAGCGACCCTCGCGTCGACAATGCACAAGCCAAACGTGAGCGACCCTCGCGTTCAATGGTGTTCAACCAACGGCGACCCTCGCGTCGTCAATGCACAAGCCAAACGTGAGCGACCCTCGCGTTCAATGGTGTTCAGCTAACACCCAACTTCGCGTCTCAATTCAAAGAACACGAAGTTGAGTTCTAAACGCCAGAATGGGCGTTTGACTTATTCAAACATAAGTCGAACGGTTCCAAAACCGTTTATCCCACGTTCTGAGGGATTTTCGCCCACGTAGGAGCGGATATAGGGGTCAGTTACAACCTCTTATCCCCCTATAAAAGCTCAACGAACTCAACTGAGTTAGGGGTTGGATTTTTGGCATCTGAACCACACAGGTTGGATTCAAAAGATCTAAACCATACAGGTTGGAGATTTTCAGTTCTCAAACAAACTCGACAGAGTTAAAGGATCGGATTTTTGATAATCAGATCAAGGGTTGGCTTCTTTATCATCAAAACCACTCAGGTTTGGAGATTCGGCAACAACAGCAACGAAATCCTTGGAGATAGGATTTTTGAATCAACCTCAGAAGATCAAATCTGAGAGGATTCTTCGACAACAGAAAAACAGCTTGATCCTTAATCGAATTTTCGGTTCCAACAACTCTATTCACAGAGTTCAAACTCGTTCAGAGTTCTTAAACTCATTCAGAGTTATTCATAAAACTTTCCACGAAAGTTCATCGTTCCCACGAGATAAAAACGTTCGGATCGTCAACGGAGAGCAAGTTCGACGTAATCAATCGAAGGAAGCACTCCATCGCTGCCAAGAAGAACCCAGTTTTAAACAAAGGGGAAAACCAAATTCGTTTTCCTCTCTTTTGTAATCAAGTTGTAACCGAGATCAAAGGAATCAAAGTCACATTTTCTTTATTCTCTTCTTTACAATTTTTCCAACAAACAGCAGGTTCAACAACATCAACCGGTAGAGCACTTTTTGATAAATTTTGAGAGCTTTGTGAAGCAAATTACCCAGAAGAGGGCGAGATTGTCAACGTTTTGCAAAGGAGGATCTGTTTTCTCACATGTTTGGGAGTTCATCAAGAGTTTCATCTACTCCAATCCCATCCCCTTTTTTAATTGATTTAATTGAGCTTTATCTGGTTTTTATTTGGCCTTAAAACCTAGTTTAAGTATAAGTATTGATCTTTTAAGATATATGATACAAAGATTCAATCTTTAATATTTAAAAAGGCATAAACGAATTTTCTGATTTAGATTTATGATTTAAAATAAATTTATCATGAGTTAACATTGATATTTATTTGTTTTCATGATGTTTTTGATGAACATGAACATATTAGGGTTTGTATAATTCAACTAGATATAATAATTTTGTTTTACGTAGATTACTAAACCCTAGTCATATTAAATAAGAGTTATTTTATGTGTCTTCATGCAAAACTTGTAATTTATTGCATTAACCAAAAACTAAAACATGTATTTTGTTTGTGCTCGGGTCAGTTGACCAAAGTGAAGGAATCGGTCAACGGATCCCTATTAATTTACATGTTCATATTCGTACACACATTTTAGTTGACGAAGCCTTCTCGACCTTTTCTCTAACCGAACCCTTTTTCTGAACCCCTTTCTCATTGGCAAAGGGGTGCTATAAGCAGGGAATGACATGGGTCATCTCCTAATTTGTGGGATGTGACCACTAATAGGGGTGAAGAGCACTATGCCCTCCCATAGCTGTGGGATGTGACCACCTAGGGGTGATGAGGGCTATGCTTCATTAGAATATGGATAGTGGGTGGGCCCAGTGCCACAAGCAGGTAATCTCTCACACTGTTTGGATGTCCAGGCAAACTTGCCATCTTTGTGAATAGGTAGGATTGAACCCTGCAGGTGAGCTTAATAAGAAGAGGATTGAGCTCTATGGGCGAGCTCAAAGAACAGGTGAGGACAAGCCTGTTCGCGGGAAAAATGGATTTTTTCATTGAAGTCGTTGCTTTCTCAAGTAACAGTTTTTCGGTTACCAAAGATCCGGTCTTTTTATAAGATCCGGTTACAACAAAATCAAAGAAAAATAAAAAGATTACAACTTTCCTTTTTTGTGGAACAAATCGCAAGATCCTATTTTACGGTCTCTTGCTTGTGTGGGTTCTTCACCTGCGCCGGGGTTAATCCGTGAACCACCGCGCGATCTTGATCCGGTCGGATCTACACGGTATGACGGGTGTTATTTTACGAAGGAAATAACAGCCGGGGGTACTATTTCACCAAGGAAATATTAGCCCTAAGTAATCGAAATCGACCAAGCGAAATCGATACTCTTCTCGGGATAAAAAACCAAGTTTTGATCCGGAGGATGACCGTGTAGATCTCAGATCTGATCTCTCTCAAACTCCTGCCTTGTTTGGCGTAGATGATCGCCAAGAACCAGATCTTGAATGTCCAAGTCTTCAAAGCTCCAAGATTCTGAGGTTGAGTTCTCAATCCAGCAGAGTTTCGCCTTAAAAGTTCACCAAAATTCCAACCTTTAAAAAATTAGCCCTCAAGTCCTATTTATAGGTACTCAGAACTATGCCTTGGCCCAGGTGGCTCGGCCACCTTGGTGGCTCGGCCACCTTGGTGGCTCGGCCACCTTGGTGGCTCGGCCACCTTGGTGGCTCGGCCACCTTGGTGGCTCGGCCACCTTGGTGGCTCGGCCACCTTGGTGGCTCGGCCACCTTGGCTCGGCCGGCCACCGAGCCACCTAGAGGTGGCTCAGTTTTGGCCGAGTCCTCCAAGTGTTGGTTGTTTCATTGTTTTGGACTCTGATTTGGACTCTGATTTAGCAGTCCAGATCTTGATTTGGCAGTAAATCCACTTTGGTGTTCGAGTTTGAGTTCGTTCCCGATCTTGTTTGAATATATCGCCCGATGGTTCGTTGGTTTGTCGAATCACCGTACCGAGCTGTGTTAAGGGACCTATAAGCAGTTTTATATGCCTACAGATACCCCCTCCAAAGTATTTCAGTCTCATTCTTTTATAGAAGAGTCTGGAATACTTTGGATATGATTGTCCCAACCTTCAGTCGGTGTAACGGGACCTTGGAATGGATTATGTTCTTGATTCCTTCAATCCTTCAGGCTATTCGGTGCTTTGTTGAATGTCTGTAAGGGTTCCGGTACTGCATTTATTGTCTGACCGTTGTCGGAATTTCGAACTTGAAATCGATTCTTGATTTTCTGATCTTTAGCTCGTGTTTGTTGGTTCAACATAGAACTGACCATCGATTGTTGGCGTTGAGTTCTCATTTGCGACGCGTTGTCCGGCGAAGTGTTGTTGAGTTATCCTTAAGAATATTTTTAGAAAAATACTCTCCTGAAACTTCTCAACAAAAATAGGGAATAGTTTATACTCGTATACCTTATTGGAGTATTTTCATGTCCGAATGAGCCGAACCGGCCTAATAATGATCCAAAAAGGGCAGTAATTAGGCTCAAAAAATCTTCCGACCCTTCCGAATGTGTGGGAGGGGAATGAATAAACAAGGGACTGAATCCTCAGTTGATTTGAAGTCGTTTCGATACTCGGTTCAGCTTCAATTTGAATTCTGGTTCAAACTGGTTGAACATGGTTCAACCTGGTTCAAGGTTGGTTCAGGACTGGTTCAAGACTGGTTCAGACTGGTTCATCCTGGTCTGGTCTGGTTCAGTCTGGTTTGGCCTGGTTTAGCCTGGTTTGGCCTGGTTCAGCCTCCTTTGAACTGATTTAGACTGGTCTGGTCTGGTTCAACCTGGTCCGGTCTGGTTCAAGGCTGGTTCAACTAATAAAAAGAGCTCTTTTTTCTCCTCCTCTAGGGCCGACCACCTCTATCCCCTCTTTTTGAATTTTCTCTTCCTTTGTGCATCCTTTCTCCCTCAAATCTTCATATTTGTCTTAAATCCATCCTTCCTTTTGATCTTAGACTGAGAAATCCCTCAAAAATCTCCATATAAAATTTTCTCTCAGGCCCCTCGATCGCGTGGTTCGAGCCTCTTTCAAGTTCTGATTTTTTGTCGGATCCTCGAGCTTTTCCTCAGGTAAATCCTCCATAATTTTGGCATTTTTCATGTTTAATTTAGTACATGAATTTGTGGGATTTCATATGAGGGTTATGGTTTGTGATTTGACGCCTCGAGCTCATCTTTCAGGGGGTAGAATTTAGAGATCTGAGGGGTTTAATTGTAATAAAAAGGGGATAAAATTTTAGGGTTAGAGTTTGTCACCCTAACTAAAACTTTTTTCTGTATCTGACCCTCTGATTTACTTTGCAGATCACCATGTCGCATATATCGAGAGGTCAGTCCCCTGCTGCGTCGGCTGATGGCGTGCTTCCCTCCTACGCTGGTGAGCTCTTTTCTGGCGTATTGCGAAATTTGTAAATTAATCCTTTATCCCCACCTATTTTGTTCTCCTTGGTGAGGCAATCGGGACGAGCCTTGATTCTCCTTGGCGAGGATCGACGCTTTAAAGATATGTTTTGCTTGGTCAAAACCATATCTCAAAATAAATAAAGGGTGCGTTTTGACGCTGCATTGTGCCTTATAAGGCAGGGATATGTTTATATATCCTACCTTATGAGTGCATAATGTGGCCAAATCGTCTCACCCTTTATAAGGCAGTGACTCTATCTTACTCATTTGTAAGATGAGTTCAACTTCCTTTTATAACTGAGACTAATAAACACTTAATTGTTTGTTTTGAGTGGAATATCCCTCTGGAGCATTCTCATCTCATGCAGTGAACGGGCATCGTGACGAGTATTATTCGACCTCCGATGATCTTTCACCTATTCCGCTTACTCTTCAGTTTGCACCGGGCACGTCGACAGAGGTTTCCTAAGTGGTGAAGGAAGGTGGACATCAAGCTCTTCGACAGTTGATTACGGATGCGCCTTTCGTGAAGGATGCCAGTTTTGTTCAGCCTCTCAGGAAGACTGACTTCTTATTTGGCGACTCTGTCAGAGATCCTAATGCAGTGTTTATTGACGCCGAGCAGTGGCTTCATAAAAATGGCGGTGGTTTTCTATATTTGCCGAAGATTCCTCGACACCGCTCGTTGACTGAGCTCAGGCATCAGGCTGTGACACGGGAGATGCCGTGGCGCTTGACGGAGGAGCATGAGAGCGTTCACTATGGCTATATCACTCATCAGGCAGCTCCAGGTTCGAGCAGGAGTCATATCATTAGATTGCGTCCTGGAGTATTGGGGCTGGATGCACCGCCACGTATCTACTTTGAAGAATCGTCTCGCCGCCTTAGGACGGGAGATGCCTGCGACGCGCCACAGATTCTATGGATGGGTTCATTCTCTGGATAAGCTTTGGTGGGCTCGTATGACGAAGTACGTCTTAAGCCGATGGAGTGAGGAGTTGTACGCTTGTGGTCTATATACAGCCATTCGTTCCACCATGTATGGCTTACCTGTCAGCGCGAAGCATTTCTTCGCTTTATGCGAGCTCTATAACCCGGATTTGAACACTTTTCTAACTAAGCATAGAGAGTTGGGCTTGGCTCTTCATGAGATGCACAAGATTTCTGGTTGGCCCATGGGTCAGATGCTATATCAGGAGTACTTTCCCTCTAACCATGAGTTGAGTCAGCTGAAGGACTGGCCCATGGGTCAGATGCTATATCAGGAGTACTTTCCCTCTAACCATGAGTTGAGTCAGCTGAAGGACAGCATGCCCGACCGCTGTGAGACTTTATGGGATCTTACATGTCAATACCATATTTCTTTGGCGCAGTCTGAGCCTTTAGCGAAGAGGACTAAGTCACACGTGAGTCTGAAGCAGTTTGCGTGTTATCTGTTCAGGAATCTAGAGAGCAATTCTGGCAAGGCTATTTGTGAACTGGCAACGCTTACTCCTTCAGAAGTTAATGGTCTGTTGAAGAAGATTAACGCTCATTCCTATACCAATAGAAGTCCCGAGAGTGGCTTTCTTACAGGGACCAAATTTAAATCATACTTATGGCATGTGACTGCGTCTATTCGGCCGATGACCCTTCTCGTCGGTTACCTCGCTATTTGGGTAAAGAAATGCGTGGTCTCGTATCAGTCCGGTTATATTTCTACCCAGCGGTTCATCTTGCCTATAAGAAGGAACTTTCGCTTCTTCCGGTGATGGTAGCTAACATTCATCGAGGGCTTCGACAGATTTCTAGTACCTTCACACAGAAAGAAGATGAACCGTCAGCTAAGATTCCTCTTTCTAAGGTGGAGCTCCCATACACTTATTTGATGGCTTGGTTCGTCCTTCATCATCCTGATATGATGTCAGTACCTAGCACCACAGACCGCTCTGTTCCCCTACTACAGTTGCTTGAGAATGGCAGGTGGGAGGGGCGAGGATTCCCTGATATCAGAAAGCAGCTACAGGTTCATAAGTGTTGGGTATTTTCCACTTGCTTCCCACAGTTCTTCAGCCGATATGGCGAGTGTTTGATTGATGAGGAGAGGTCGAAGGAGTATCGAACTCATTTAGATGTCGGCTGCTTTAACTGGCTAATGAATATTAGGCCAAGTTATTTGATCTTCCGGATGAGGAATCAGTGTTTCATAGAGCCATATTTACCCTACCGATTCGCCCACCAGTTTGGTTATGATCAACTTTATGTCGGGAATCCACGTCAGTAGCCTCGGACTCATGGCAGTTTGGTGGACGGTCTCCGAGCATGGCTATGGACCGTGACGGGTTGCACTGGTGCTAAGTTTAGTCTCCCGAGTGCTGAGCGGTAGTTGAATCTCACTTTCTTAAGCTGCAGGTGGTTGTTAGCAGCTAATAAAATTGTCCCCGTGAAGCCGATTATAGAGCTAGTGGTCGAGGAAGCTTCTCAGGCTGATTCTCGTGTGATTTGGGAAAATGCTCGGTCACAGAGGGCACAGAGCAAGACTCATCGGATTGACGAAGAGGGAAAGAAGATCTTCCATTCTGCTGATGAGGCTTCAGGCGAAGATCTTGAAGATTACGAGGACTGTTCTGAGCGAGGTTAGCTACTTATCCTTTCCTTCTGTCTTCCAGAATTATTAATCTTGACAGTTGTTTGATGTTTCTGGGACTGTAGCTGACAAGGATGAAGAATTCCGTCCTTTTTCCCAGGCGAGATCCTCGATTGTTGTCCCTGCTGCTAGGCGGAAGAGATTAGCCCGTAAGCTGCGTGCAGATTCGCGAGCATCTGAGATAGATTTGGCTAGTGATGATCCCGCTAGCGGCGGAGGTAACCTCTACCCTATAGATCATCCTCTTGATCATTCAGAACTTTGACTCATGCTTTTCCATCTCTATGTAGGAGATCGTGGGGATAGTGAGATGAGTCCTGATCCTGCTCCTCATGATTTTGTATCTTCTGGTGAGCCTGACTCACCGCACCAGGTGGAAAAGCCTGCAGAAGCTGCCGACGTTAGGGAGACTATCAATATAGGACCCGATTCAGCGAATCCAGGTACATCTACCATTGATAATATATCCTTTAGATGGCACACAAAGGAGTTGAACGATTCAAAATTCGTGCATTCTCTAATTGTCTCTATGCTTCTTGCTCTTTTTAGATAATTTGCAGGAGGCAAGCGTGGACCCTGGGAGTAGAGAGGCTAACACACCCATGAGAGGTAACTCATTTCCATTGGTCGTAGTCTCTTTATTCCTTTTTTTTCTTATATTCTCTTATGTCAGATTTCTCGACTGATGATTTTTGACGAGGAAGGTTTGCTTGTGGACACTCCTATGCTCCACTTCATGTATGGTTCTCCTCAGATTGATGACCAATTGCCTGGAGATATGTTTCCTGAGTCTACACTCCCTAAGAATCCCGAGGATGGTTCTTCTGACGGTACGTGCCTCTTCTCAAGTTGGTTATAGGACTAGCCAATTTTTGACTAATGCAACTATAATGTGATGCATCTGAGAATTCCGTTTTGTGTTTGCCAGGAACTTTTGTCGAGACTGATCCTGTTGAGCCGGCTGTGAGACCAACTACACCAGCTGATACATCCATAGCCGTTACATCTCTACTACCCCCAGTGACTCAAGGGGAAGAAGGTATAAATTGTGCAACTAAAAAATGTTATTTATTTCCTCATCAAGGCTTTTGACGGATTTTAAGAAGGTATAAATTGTGCAACTAAAAAATGTTATTTATTTCCTCATCAAGGCTTTTGACGGATTTTTCATTTTTGTGTAGGGCTTTCTTCTCGGCTTCATGTCCTTGTGAAAGAGTTATTTTCAGACAGCGACCAAGAGAAGATCGTCATCTGCATAGAAGTCTGCTCTTTCTTCTCCTTTGTGAATGCTATGATTGGCAAACTCTTCCACGGCGGACTTTTCCTTCACCAGTTTAAGCCTTTCCTTAATTCTAGAATAAGCTCAATAAGGGATGCAGGATACCCGGATCTAGCGAAGGCTATAGTTGATGACCTTGATTGCCTACAGCATGAGCTTCAGATATTTCGCGAGCTCCGAGATACAGGTGCCGCTTCATTCATTGCTGCCAATTTGGATGCTCACTAACAGACATGGCGCGATACTATGATTTTTGCTGAGCTTGAGATTCAGGTGCAGCGGGACCGGGTAGACCGAGTTAAGGCTAACCTCGCTATTAGATAATCTTCACTCGACAAGCTTGATTTTTCCATTACCTCTTGTGATACCAGGATAGACCAGCTCAGAAGAGAACTCCGTGAAGAAGAGGAGACTTTGAGTATTCTTCAGATGACGAAGATACAGGATCAGCAAGCCCACACTGCTTTATCTGATGAGTTGAAATCCCTGAAGCAGAAGCTGGTTGAGACGGAGGAGATTGCTGTGAAGACTTTAGCCTCCACTGAAGAGTCCATCAGAGCTGAGTTGCAGGATGAGCTTAGGCAAGCTTATGATGAGAAGCTGTCTAAGTTTAGTCAGCAAATGTCCGTTCCGCATGTGACGTTAAGCTAAAAGAGTTAACCCTTTTAGTGCTACGATATTGAATACGTAGACTTCGTCTTTCTCACGGGAATAGACTACCCGGCGACGCGTGTTAGGCGTCGACTTTGGGGTTTTTGGCTAACCCCCAGCCTTCAACGGGTTTGATTAGCCTTTACCGACTACCGTTTGAGTCGGGCTAGCATGCGGATTGTCTAAATCCGTTCCGCATGTAACGTTGTGCTAAGAGAGTGAATTCTCTGAGACTTTGCTGCTACGACTTCGAATATGTAGACTTTGTTATGGGAATAGGCTACCCAGCAACGTGTATTAGACGCTGACTTATCCCTACTTAGGCTTCGGGATAAAATACCCCAGAATCGAACTCTGGTGTCTTTTTCTACGGAAAAAGACTAAACCGACGACGCGTGTTAGGCGTCGGTATATCCTTTCTTAGGATTCAGGATGAAATTTCCCATGCGTGTAAGGCCTGGATTTTGGTGTTATTAATAACAACCTTCCACAATGTTGAATATGTGGGCGGGTGTTCTTTTTAACGGTTAAGAACTGACCGGCAGCGCGGGTTAAGCGCAGACTTATCCCTACTTAGGTTTCAAGATAGAATACCCTAGAATCGAACTCTGGTGTCTTTTTATACGGAGAAAGACTAAACCGGCAGCGCGTGTTAGGCGCAGACTTATCCCTACTTAGGATTCAGGATAAACTTCCTAAGATGAATCCTAGATTAATAAATTATTGGAAAAGGTTGGTGCGGGAAAGAAAGAATTTTATATTCTATTTCTCGGTCTTATTTTAGGGCGAAGGCGAACCTGAATACAAAGAAGGAAGAATTTTATATTCTATTCATTGATTCTGGAAAGGAAGAATTTTATATTCTATTTCCAGCGAAAAAGAAACTAGAAGTGGGATCTCCACTCCGAGAATCTGAAAGATCTAGATAAACTTACCTTTTATAGGACTGGTTATCTAATTTAAAGATGAGTTCCTCGTTTATCGAAGTGGAATTTCAACTTAGGCTATAACCATGGGAAGGCTTAACCAAAGAGAAAAAGAAGGGAGTTCTTTCGTTTATCGAAAGGGGACTCTGAACGGAAAATGGACCTCTTGTTCATAAAAAGAGCCAAGAGGGGAAATTGCTGGTGGTTTGGACCAGAAAGACATTTTTAGTGGACTCACTGTCAATTGAAATTGATCAGTGAGGGATTTTGGTGGTGAAAATGATTTTGGGTTATCCTCTAGAATATTAAGTGTAATATTCTTCAAGGAACTTCCCGATAAATAGGTTATCCTGAATGTACTAAGGATAGTACTTTTTCAGGAACTTCCCATTTATTGGCATTAATTGCCTGGTGCCCTCCTGAGTAATCAGGCGATATGCGCCGTTTGAGTAGACTGTGTCTATCACAAACGGTCCTTCCCATTTAGGTTCAAATTTACCTTTCTTCTTGGAATTGAGGATTATCGGTCGACGAGCAGCGAGGACCAGATCTCCTTCCTTGAAGCTTCTCTGTCGGACTCTTTTGTTAAAATCCCTAGATATTCTGGCTTGATAAAACTCAATGTGTTGTTGAGCTTCCAAGCGCTTTTCATCCAACATTTCGAGTTCTTTGAGACGTTTCTGATGTTGCTCTTCTGTCGTCATCTCCGTTGCGAGAGCGATCCGAAGGGATGGGATTTGGATTTCTAATGGTAGCACAGCTTCACATCCGTATACTAACGAATATGGGGTAGCTCTTGTAGGTGTGCGTATGGTGGTACGATAAGCCCAGAGTGCTTCACCGAGTTTATCGTCCCAGTCTCGTTTATTGGTTTTCACGAGTTTTGACAGGATCTTAATGATCGTCTTGTTAAATGCCTCAGCTAATTCATTCGCAGCGGGATAATAAGCTGTTGACGAAACATCTTGAATTTTGAACTTGTCACAAAACCTGACAAAAGCGTTGCTTATGAACTGTGGACCGTTGTCATGGATGATCCGTCAACAGCTTGATGAAATTAATGACGTGCGGTATATGACATGATGCTTGATGAAATTAATGACGTTGTTCGTCTTCACTTCTCTAAGCGAAATTGCTTCAGCCCACTTTGAAAAGTAATCCGTGATTGCGAGAATGAATCGATCACCTTTGACTGAAGGGGGAAAGATAGGACCGACAATGTCCATACCCCATGTCTCGAACGGCCAAGATGTGGTTGACGTGTGTAAATGCTCTGGCAGTTGGTGTATATAATTGGCATGTACTTGACAGGCATGACATTCTTGGGCGTATTCGATTGCATCACGAACCATTGTTGGCTAAAAATATCCCATTCTCCTGATACGATCATACAGTTTGGGACCGGGATGATGCGCACCACATTCTCCTTCGTGTGCTTCCTTAAGAACTTCTTCTGCTTCTTTGCTCGAAAGGCATCGGAGTAACAAACCATCGTACCCTCGACGGTATAATGTATGGGTCTCGGTATTATAGAAGAATCTTGGTGCTCTTCGGCGGATTGATTCCCTTTCTTTTACATCCTCTGGGAAAATACCATATTGGACGTAGTCAATGATAGGAAAACACCAATCTCGGGACTCAGACCCAATTTGAGTTGAATTCACCTCATTGGCGTTTATGTTTCTATCATCTTCCTCTTCATTATCCATATTGTATATGTGTATGCAGAGTTGATGCGTCCTTACTGTGACTAATAGTTCAGTTTCGGGGGGCTGCGCGAGTGATACCGCTAGTACTGCCAATGCATCCGCATAAGCGTTCTGGAGGCGAGGGATGTATTCAATAAAGAATTCTTCGAAAGAATCTGCCATTTTGATGGCCCCCTAGTGGTACGGGATCAGGTCTTGGTTCCTGACTTCATACTCTCCACGGACTTGGTTGACTATCAATTGAGAATCCCCAAAAGCTTTGAGATATTCGACCCCCAGCTCTTTGGCGAAACTGAGTCCAATGAGAAGTGCGTTGTACTCGGCTACGTTATTGGAACATGGACTAGTCAGTGAATACGCCCGAGGCATCACATGCTTCCCCAGGGAATTTAAGACAACCCCAACTCCAGAGGAGACTGTAGAACATCCGGGGGTTATTGCCCTATTAACTGCCCTCGAAGCACCATTGAAGTATAATTGCCATACTTGTTGGTGCGATGTAGTGTTAACTTCGTGGGTTTCTTTCGGCAAGTCATCATATACTTCTGCCGTATCCGTTGTCGGGTTTGCCGCCAAAAGATCACAAATCGTCTGTCCTTTAATCGACTTCTGTTGCTTGAAATGCAAATCATATTGGGATAAGAGAAGGGTCCACTTTGCTAACCGCCAATTCATAGAGGCTGGTTGTGTCATAAATACCTGAATTGGATTAACATTAGAAATGACGTAAATCGTCTATCCAACCAAGTAATGCCGCATCTTTTGCATTGTGAATACCAATGCGAGGCATTCTTTCTCAATCATCGGATATCGAGACTCGGCGCCTATCAAGGTCCAACTTAGGTAATAGACTGCCTGTTCGTGACTGTTATCATCGTCTTGTGCTAGTAAAGCACTTATCGAGTGATTCATCGCCTTGAGGTAAATCAAGAACGATTTACCTGATTTTGGTGCAACTAGAACAGGGGGATTCACTAGATATGTTTTGATATCTTTGAATGCTTTTTGGCAGGCGTCGTCCCAAATAAATGACGCACCTTTCTTGTTTAGCTTAGAGAATGGTTGGTACTTCCCAGAAAGATTTGAGATGAACCGCCGGATGTAAGCTAAACGCCCTTGCAATCCTCTAAGTTCTCTCAGATTTGCAGTTCATGTATCGCCTTCACCTTATCAGGATCGATATGTATACCTTGAGTGGTGACGACGAATCCAAGGAATTTTCCGCTGGACATTCCGAGGAAGGATTTAGTGGGGTTCATCTTCAATTGATGACTCCGCATGAGATCGAACATCGTCTTCAAGTCTTTGATGTGATCTTCTTTGTTGCGGCTTTTTACAACCAAATCATCAACGTAGCATTCGACTGTTTTCCTGAGATGTTCTTGGAAAATCTTAGTCATTGCTCGCTAGTACGTGGCGCCTGTATTCTTTAGACCGAAAGGCATCACTGTGTAGCAAAAGACACCAAGGGGCGTTCTAAACGCTGTATGCTTCTCGTCGTCTGGGTGCATCTTGATTTGGTTATATCCTGAAAAACCATCCATGAAAGACATTCTTTCAAACCCGCACGTGTTGTCGATAATGACATCTGTGATTGGGAGAGGAAAGTCGTCTTTTGGACATGCAGTATTCAGATCCCTAAAGTCGATGCAAATCCTGATTTTATCGTTCTTCTTCATGACTGGAATAATATTGGCTAGCCAGTCTGGATGTTGCTCCTCTCAGATAAATCCTGATTCGATCAATTTCTTAACTTCTGCCTTAATGGCTTCCATATTCTGCGGACGAAACCATCTTTGCTGTTGTTTGATAGGTTTGGCATCCGACTTGATATCGAGGCGGTGCATTGCCACATTGGGGTCAAGCCCTGGCATGTCTTCATATTTCCAAGCGAAGACGTCAATATATTCCCTGATGAGAGCAATTAATTCCTCCTTCTCATTTGGGGGAAGACTATCGCTGATGAATATAGGCTTTGGATTGGCCTCGTCACCTATGTTAATTTGGACTATTTTATCTTGAGTGGGGGGTTCTCTCTGTTCGAACCTATCACCATACTGCATGTTCAGGTGATGAACCCATGAGTCTTCCCATGTTGGCATTTGATCATCGTTCTCCATTGTGGACGGATCAGCTGTAGCCATGTTCGCCATTAGGGCTTTGAATGCTTCCCCCAGACTTATATCGGAATCCCATTCTGAGGAATCTGATGGATATCCATTGTAGGCGTATAAAATTGCTTATAGGTCCCTTAGCACAGCTCGGCACAAACCGACGAACCATCGGACGACATATCCAAACACGAGCGTCAGTCCACAACGCCGAAGCCAAGTGACACGCAACGAAGCGGATTAACGAGGCAATGAGACTAACGAACCGCACGCAAATAATGGAATACATCCATTCGCATGCGGAATCAAGCTAACAGTTCGGTGAGTCAACGAGTCATCCAACCATAGAACGGATTTGAACTCAAACACTTAGGCGGATTTACTGCCATATTGGGATTCAGACTGTCAAATCAGAGTCCGGATCAACAACGAAGCGGGTTTACTACCAAATCAGGATTCAGATCAACAAATCAGAGTCTAAATCAACCACGAGACCGAAAAAAATGGCAAAATCCACAACACCTAGGGGACTCGGCCAAAACCGAGCCACCTCTAGGTGGCTCGGTGGCCGAGCCACCTATAGGTGGCCGGCCCAGATCTGTGCCAAGGCACAGATCTGAGAGCCTATAAATATGAGGGCATGGTTCATTTGTTGGAGGTTGGAAAATTTGGAGGCGAAGCTCTGCTGGATTTAAGGCTCAGAACTTAAAAAGATTGAATCTTTGGGACTTTGAGGACTTGCTCTTCCAGATCCGGTGCTCGGCGATCGTCAACGCCAAATAAGGCAAGAGTTCGAGAGGAACCGGATCTCAGATCTACGTAGTCATCCTCCGGATCAAAGCTTGGCCTTTGATCCCGAGAACTAAAGGCTACTATTTTCTTGGCGAAATAGTACCCTCGGCTATTATTTCCTTGGCGAAATAATACCCATCATACTGCGTAGATCCGACCGGATCTAGATTGTGTGGTGGTCTACGGATAAACCCCGGCGCAGGCGAAGAACCCACAAAGCGAGTGACCGTAAAACAGGAGCTCGTGATTCGTTCGAAAGGAAAGTTGTAATCTTTTTATTTTTTTTCTTTGATTTCGTTGTAACCGGATCTTATAAAAAGACCGGATCTTTTGTAATCAAAAAGCAATTACTTGAGAGAACAATGACGTCAATGAATCAATGGAATCAATAAAGAAAGCAACGGTTTTTCCCGCGAACAATCTGGCGACCACAGTGGGAGCCGCCGATTTCGCTGCCGAGATCGGAGCGTCGCAGCCGCGGATCTCAATCCCGGTCGTGGAGGAGGTCGAATACGAGTTCGACCAGCAGAAGTTCGAGGAATACTTGTCGTCCTCATCCGGATCAACCTCCCCCCGCAAGTCCAAAAAGTTCTCCTCCAGGAGAAAAACTCGTTGGTATGAAGATGTTGAAAACACCAACGAAGATCTCGCCCCGTTTGATGCCAAAGCCGCATCGGGTGAGATTCCTCCAATTCCCAACCAGGGCAGATTTGCTCTAGCCAACCCTTCTACCGCAGAGGTCGTGGTAACTCTCTCGAAGAGAGCCCGCCAAAGGCAACGTCAATGCCTTGCGAAACAATTCGCAAAGGCCATGGAGTCAGTTGACGGGATCCGCTACAATGCGGATCTGAAGAACAAGAGAGGCAAACAGCCTCAACAACGGATGAACGATGCCTCTTCCAAGCCGTCAACAATGGAATGGGTGCGTGTCAAACGGAACTGTTCGACACTGGAGGAGCACATTCGCAAGCGCCGCGCACTATCAGCGCAAGCAAAGGCTCAAGTCCAGGAAGCCCGCAGGAGATTGTAGAAAGAAGTGGCAAAGAAGCCGCCACCAACCCGCCAAGTTTGGAGGCTAAAGTCTGAAGTGGTGATTCAGGCTAAGGAGCAACCTTTGCAGCCTCCGACCAAAGTTCAACCTCCGGCGAACCAAGCTAAGTCACCGAGAATTCCCATAGCTATTCCGGGAGATCATGCAGAATCCTCCTGAAGAAAGAAGCTAATTTTGGAGCGCCTTGGTCCACTTCCTGATGGACGATGCAAAGCTCCTGTTCAAGATCGTTTGGGCCCGATGAAGAAGCCCCGAACGACTCAACACGCTGGGGGTCGCCATCACCTCCAACATGACAAAGAAATCAGGGCAGCTACGCACACCAATTTACGCATTGAAGTCCAGGAGCCCGCTGAGAACTCACGCCCAAAAAGGTATGTTTCGAGGCGCGTAACTTTTGAAAGCCCAAAGAAGGCAGTTCACCCTCAGAAGGAAACATTATCATTTGATGACGATAATGTTATACCTGAGAAGTCGTGCCAACACACGATAGGTCAAGCAGACGAATTGTACTATCGTGTTGGGGGTACGAGTAGAACCAGGAAGAGGACTCCCCGAGAACAGGAAACTCAATGCCCCTGTTCCAAACTCATTCGGGCAGTATTGTCTGAGTGCAACTGCATCAAGGCGGTCCCCGAAAGAGTTTCGGTTTTCGAAAGACTTAGTACCAAAACGCCAAAACCAAGGCCTAGGCGTTTCCGACGAAGAAGAACGGTGGTTGAAGATGGAGAATTTCCGAGGGTCACCACGAATATGACCAGCAAAGGGACATCGGCACAGGATAATTTCGAGTCGATTTTGAGGGCATCCCAGCGTATAACCCGTCTGCAGTATGGAGCCATCAAACGAAAAACTTACGGTAGGGTTCGGATAAGGGTACCTTCAGAAGATGAAGAGTCGAACGCTGGCTCGGCGGTCGCATCTGACAACACAGTATCCAGCGAGGGGCAACCTCGCGAGGCACTTATGATAAGTGTAGAACAAGTGGCTAAGATGCTTGAAGAAGCCATGATTAAGCAATAGGAGACCTTCAGGTTCGAAATGCAGATGGCCATGCAGAATATGAGAGAAATGCATGACCAACAAATCCAAACACTGATAAACCAGCAAGGCAAACCAAATCATCGTAACCAGGTTAATTAGGAAGATGAGGACACACATGCGAATGAAGCTCATAATGCCAATAACCCTCCCATCAATGCAGGGGGTGGTAACGAGAATGCTGACGAAGGCTCAGGTGAAAACCTGAAGATTAAGAATCTCGAGAGCAAAATCAATACGTTGATTTCC
This sequence comes from Asparagus officinalis, assembly GCF_001876935.1. Classification (NCBI taxonomy): domain Eukaryota; kingdom Viridiplantae; phylum Streptophyta; class Magnoliopsida; order Asparagales; family Asparagaceae; genus Asparagus; species Asparagus officinalis. The sequence continues at coordinate 5,391,828 of NC_033802.1, forward strand.
GCTCAAGACATGAAGAAGACGGGCATTCCTTGTCCATACCCACGAGAGTGGGAATCAATCCCATATCCGGCGAAGTTTAGTCTAATTAACTTCACGCCATTTGATGGGAAGGGTTCACCCACTCAGCATTTGATTTACTTCAAATCACACCTGGGTGTCATCCCTGGTAATGAGCCTCTGATGGTACGGTCCTTCGTTGGCACTCTTCGTGGAGCCGCCTTCGATTGGTATCGTCGCCTCAAGCCAGGAAGCGTGAGCAGCTGGGACGACATGGAAACTAAGTTCCTCTCCAACTTCTTCGATGATGACACCGAAATATCTATCGGAACGTTGCTTGATGAAAAACAAAAAGACGGGGAGTTGGTCGACACCTTCGTCAAAAGGTTCCGGAACCAGGCGATGAATTGTCGGGACCCGATCACTGAGGAGTTCATTCTCCAGACTTGCCACAACAACCTCGCACTGGACGTGTTGGAAGCAATGGGAACAGCACCGTCTGACACTTGGAAAGACTTGAAGGTGCACGGTGAACAAGTCGAACGCTTCCTCCGAAGGAAGAAGGCCGAGAGGAACCGACCGACGGTTAATCCGCTGAACTCAAACTTCGCCTCTCGTGGTAAGGGCAAGGCACCTACAGCTACTGGTGGTGCTAATCAAACGTCACAACAGCAATCCCGAAGGCAGCAAAAGATTTCGGGTCCGAGACTCCAAAAAGAGTACTCTTTCAAGGACGAAGACGTTCCAGCCATCTTCGAATCCCTCCTTGGAAGCAACAAGATCAAGCTACCACCTATCACAAATCAGGAGGAAGCTGACAACACGACGGATCCAAAGTACTGTGCATACCACAGGAGGGTCGTTCATCCCACTAAGGAGTGCACGACTTCTCAGGTATAACGCTATCGTCATCAGACGACAACGCTTCCTTCTGAGGGCGAATTGCCTTCTTTCGGCTTTCAAGAGTCACGCGCCTCGAAACATGCCTTCGTGGGCGTGAATTCTCAGCTGGCTCCTAAACTTCAATGTGCAAATTGGTGCGCCTAGCTGCCATGATCTCTTTGTTATGTTGAGGGTGGCGACGACCCCCAGCATGTTGAGTCATTCGGGGCTTCTTTATCGGGCCTAAACGATCTTGAACTGGAGCTTTGCATCGCTCATCGGGAAGTGGACCGAGGCGCTCCAAAACTGACTTCTTTCTTCGGGATGATTCTGCGTGATTTCTTAGAGTAGCTATGGGAATTCTCGGCGATTTAGGTTGGTTCGCCGGAGGTTGAACTTTGGCTGAAGGCTGCAAAGGTTGCTCCTTAGCCTGGATCGCCGTTTCAGACTTCGGCCTCCAGACTTGGCGAGTTGGTGGTGGCTTTTTGGCCACTTCCTTCTGCAGTCTTCTGCGGGCTTCCTGGACTTGAGCCCGTGCTTGCGCTGACAGTGCGCGGCGCTTGCGAATGCGCTCATCAAGTGTTGAACGGTTCCGTTTGACACGGATCCATTCATTCGTTGGCGGCTTGGAGGAGCTGCCATTCATTGGTGATGAGGCTGTTTGCCTCTCCTGTTCTTCAGATCCGCATTATAGCGGATTCCATCTGTGGATTCCATCACCTTTGCTAGTTGTCGCGCCAAGCGTTGACGTCGCCTCTAGCGGGCTCTCTTTAAGAGAGTCACCATGCCCTCAGCGGTGGAGAAATTGTCGAGAACAGGTTTGACCTGGTTAGAGGTCGGCGGAGCTTCACCCGATGCGACTTTGGCGTCAATTGGGTGAGATCTTTGTTGGCATTCTGGACTTCTTCGTACCAACGGACTTTTCTCCTGGAGGAGAACTTTTTGGGCTTGCGGGGGGAGGTGGATCCGGACGAGGATGACAGATATTCCTCGAATTTTTACTGGTCAAATTCATACTCGACCTCCTCCTCGACCGGGATTGAGATCCGCGACTGCGACGCAACGATCTCGGCAGCGAGATCGGTGGCTCCCACTGTGGTCGCCAGATTGTTCACGCCAAAAATTACTTTTTTCATTGAAGTCATTGCTTTCTCAAGTAATAGTTTTTCCGTTACAAAAGATCCGGTCTTTTTATAAGATCCGGTTACAACAAAATCAAAGAAAAATAAAAAGATTACAACTTTCCTTTTTTGTGGAACAAATCGCAAGATCCTGTTTTATGGTCTCTTGCTTGTGTGGGTTCTTCACCTGCGTCGGGGTTAATCCGTGGACCACCGCGCGATCTTGATCTGGTCGGATCTACACGGTATGACGGGTGTTATTTCACGAAGGAAATAATAGCCGGGGGTACTAATTCACCAAGGAAATAATAGCCCTAAGTAATCGAAATCGACCAAGCGAAATCGATACTCTTCTCGGGATCAAAAACCAAGTTTTGATCCGGAGGATGACCGTGTAGATCTCAGATCTGATCTCTGTCGAACTCCTACCTTTTTTGGCGTGGATGATTGCCAAGAACCAGATCTGGAATGTCCAAGTCTTCAAAGCTCCAAGATTCTGAGGTTGAGTTCTCAATCCAGCAGAGTTTCGCCTGAAAAGTTTACCAAAATTCTAACCTTTAAAAAATGAGCCCTCAAGTCCAATTTATAGGCACTCAGAACTGTGCCTTGGCCCAGGTGGCTCGGCCACATTGGTGGCTCGGCCGGCCACCTTGGTGGCTCGGCCGGCCACCTTGGTGGCTCGGCCGGCCATAGGCTCTCAGATCTGTGCCTTGGCACAGATCTGGGCCGGCCACCTAGAGGTGGCTCGGCCACTGAGCCACCTAGAGGTGGCTCAGTTTTGGCCGAGTCCTCCAAGTGTTGGTTGTTTCGTCGTTTTCCGGTTTGTTGATCTGGACTCTGATTTGGCAGTCCGGATCTTGATTTAGCATTAAATCCGCTTTGGTGTTCGAGTTCGTTCCCGATCTTGTTTGAATATATCGCCCGATGGTTCGTTGGTTTGTTGAATCACCGTACCGAGCTGTGTTAAGGTACCTATAAGCAGTTTTATACGCCTACAAAGCTCTGCGGGCGAGCTCAAAATAAGAGGAGTCGAGCTTTGCGAGCTCAACTATGAAGTGGAATTGAGCCCTTTGGGCGAGCTTAATGACCAAAAGTTGAGCTCTACGGGCGAGCTCTGTTTAGCTTTCACACTTAGGCAATTTTCACTGCCTATAATGATATGAGATGTGTATGTAAGGGTTTCCTTATCTAGATTATTCCCTCAACATGCTTTTCTCGTATTATTAAACTCTAAAGATACGTTTGAAGAATTTTGAGAACGAAATTCTTTTGTAGAGGGATGAATATAAAACCCCATAAATTTCTTTTTAAAAAATAATATGGTAAATAGTATTAAATGAGTTATAGTATGATAAATATCATTTAATGAAGAATGAGCATAATAGTAGTTGATTTGAGACCAATTTATAGTATATATACATTATACATTGATGTAATTTAAATCTGAAATAGCCCAAAAAATAAATGTTGCATGTTTCTTCAATAGCATTTCTAACGGATCTTAAATCACCTCATTCTGAGGTCGGACGAAAACGTTACATGCAAAATAATGAAGACTATTTTTCAAGTCCGATTTGGATTCGGGTCTGTTTGGTTTGTTTTGGTTTTGCCTATATCTATATGGATATATTACATGAAATATTCTCTTTTACATCATGTTTTGGGTTTGACTATTTGAGAGCTTTGTGAAGCAAAATACCTAGAAGAGGACGAGATCGTTAACGTTGGGCAAATGAGGATCTGCTTTCTCACATGTTTGGGAGTTCATCACAATTTATGAGGTGGGTTTCATCTCCTCCAATCACATCCCCATTTTTAATTCATTTATTATCTATTTTATATGAATAAATATACCACTAATAATTGCCTTTATCTTTTAATTGCAGGTTAATGAAGAATAAATCTCAAACTCCAATCTCTCAACAAAAACCCGTTGATTAAATGAAGAAATGAAGCAAAGAAGCGCATTGGAAAATCAAATTTTAAATTATCCAAAAGCCCAAGCTAAGAAGAAGAAGTAAAGCCCAAGAAATGCCAAAGCCTAAATCAAATAAATGAAGAAATCAAAGATTTGTCCACGCCCAAAGCCCACAAGAAGAAATAAGTTCGGACAGCAACCAGAGAGAGGCAAACATCGATGCTTGCATCGATGGGGGCATCGATGCCCGTATCGATGCCTGTATCGATGCCCACATCGATGCCCGTATCGATGCTGGTATCGATACACTGGGCAGTTTGTTACGAATCAAAGGCTAAAAATTAATATTTTTGGATAAGATTTCGATCCAATGGCTCTCATTCACTGATGTTTACTATAAATAGGGGTAGAGAGTGAGGGGTTAGAGGTGTGAAAAATTTTGTAACTCCATTTGGAGAGGAGGGCTACTCTTAATTGAGAAGGCCTTCCAAAAATTGTAACTTTAGTTGCAATTAATAATAATAATTTTTTCACCACTTAAAAAAAAAAAAAAGAAATAAATTTTTCTTTTCTCCTCTTTGTTGAATGATGAGGATGGAGATAAAGAGCAATTTAAAGGTTTGTATTTTTTTTATTTTCCTCTTTTATTTCTTTTTAGTAATTTCTTTATTATTGCTTATTAGTTAGATTTACATTCATGCTTGTAGTGTAGATTTTTTTTCTTGTCTTTTTTAATTCTTTTTGCAATTTAATTTGTAGAGTAGATTTATTTTCTTGCATTTAATTTCTGTAATTTATTTTGTAGTTTAGATTTTTATTCTTTGTAATTAGATTTATTTATTGTTCATAGTTTACATTTTTCTTTTCTTTTTAGTTTTATAATTAGTTCTTTTTCTTCTTGTTTTTATTTCTTAAGATGTGAAATTAATTCTTGTATGAATCTTAGAATTATATGATGCTAGTCTAATTTCCTTTATATTATGCAATTTATTCTCTTTCACTTAAAATATTCATGTTTAGGATAATCAACTAGAGAACTAATCGGTAGAAGAAGAATTTGATAATCTATACTTATCTTAAATGGTTTGATAGGTTATGCTTATGAATTCTAGGATTACTATCTTGTTATTATTCTTATTATGAATAGTAATTTTAACTTAGATGATAATTTGATAGGTTATACTTTCCTTAAATGGTTTGATAGTCTATGCTTAATAAATCTAAGTTGAAATATGATAAAAAGAGAATAGTTTGTATTTTGTAATTAAGATTAGCTAGTGGATTAAATTCTAGATTTCTCATATCTTAATTAAATCCTCCATCTTGACTTTCTTAAAAAAAATTTAATTCTTGATTTTATTTCTTGATTTTATTCATTCTTCTTTCTTGCCTTGTGATTTCATTTATTCTTTAATTCTTCCTTCTCTCCTCTAAAATTCAATTTATTATCTCTTGCACATAAATCAAAACAACCACTCATCACAACACTTATTCTTTATTCCTAATTGTCATGCACAAAATATAAGAACCAAGTTTAATAATCTCTTAAAATCACCTTCCTCGTGGAATCGATAACTTTTTATACTATAACTTGATCAATTGTACACTTGCAATTTTGGTACATAATTATGCCGCATCAAGTTTTTGGCGCCGTTGCCGGGGAAGGTGCTAAAATAGGATTTTATTAACTTGATTCTTTAACTTGTGTATTTTTCTTGTGAAGGAACCGCTTGGAGCTTGAAAATCTTGGATTGAAGATCAAGAATTTGGAGCATTGCTTTCGGGTAAGTCTTCTTTCTAGTTTTCAATTCCACCCTCTTTAGCTAGCTTCACAATTAGAGACAATTAGGATTTAAAAAAAAAGATTTTATTTTTGTTGACCATAATAAAATCCACCTTTCACTTGGACATTAACTAACAAGATAATAAATTCAAACATGAATCATCTTCTCACATTTGCTTGTTGTTGACCATAATTAAAAAAAAAGATTTTCTTTTATCATCCTTTTTAGTCGCTTTTAATTTCTAGGGTTGCATTTCATATAGTGTAGGAATTCACCAAAGTGATTGTAGCACTTGATTTAGCACACACTTAAAACATTCTTAAGGGCAAAACCCCAATCAAGATAAGGTAAGGGATTTCATCACCCTTTCCTTAGCCCACAAATCACTAATTCCTCACTTCACAAACCCAAGCCTTCTAAAACTCATTAGACGTTGGCCCCTAAGGATTCGAGCTCAATAAGGAACAAGAAATCCTTAAGTGAACGGTTTAAGTTTTCTCAGAATAGTTGGTGTCTAAGGCAAGGTTTAGGGGTTGCGTAAAGCGCTCCGCAAGGAAAGAGGTACTTAATTGATCTTTGATCACCCTCTAGTACTATCCTTACCTGGCTAACTACCTGGGTAAAACTTTGATCTTTTCACTGTAGGAATTTTTGGTTAGGAGCTGGTCTAGTGGAGTTAGGCTAAACCCTAGAGTTAGAGTTGATTGAAAAGTGATTGCCTTGATTTGTTTTAGTTAGGATTTTTCTTTTTCTTTATCTTCTCATATTTAAAAAAAAAAACTAATTCTCTTTCCCAAAAAAAAAAACTAATTCTCTTTCCTTAAATA
>NC_033802.1:5399707-5429688 GCF_001876935.1 Asparagus officinalis
AAAATAATTATGCCTGCATCGATGCCTGTATCGATGCCTGCATCGATGCCTGTATCGATGCCTGCATCGATGCCTGTATCGATGCCTGCATCGATGCCTGTATCGATGCCTGCATCGATGCCTGTATCGATGCCTGCATCGATGCCTGTATCGATGCCTGCATCGATGCCTGTATCGATGCCTGCATCGATACGCTGGGCAGTTTGTTACGAATCTAAGGCTGAAAATTATTGTTTTTGGATAATATTTTAATCCAATGGTTCTCATTCACTGATGTTTACTATAAATAGGGGTAGAGAGTGAGGGGTTAGAGGTGTGAAAATTTTGTAAACTCCTTTTGGAGAGGAGGGCTACTCTTAATTGAGAAGGCCTTCCAAAAATTGTAACTTTAGTTGTAATTAATAATAATAATTTTTCTCCTCTTTAAATTTTCTTTTCTCCTCTTTGTTGAATGATGAGGATGGAGATGAAGAGCAATTTGAAGGTTTGCTTTTTTTTTAATTTTTCTTTTTTATTTCTTTTTAGTAATTTCTTTATTATTGCTTATTAGTTAGATTTACATTCATGCTTGTAGTGTAGATTTTTTTTCTTGTCTTTTTTAATTCTTTTTGCAATTTAATTTGTAGAGTAGATTTATTTTCTTGCATTTAATTTCTGTAATTTATTTTGTAGTTTAGATTTTTATTCTTTGTAATTAGATTTATTTATTGTTCATAGTTTACATTTTTCTTTTCTTTTTAGTTTTATAATTAGTTCTTTTTCTTCTTGTTTTTATTTCTTAAGATGTGAAATTAATTCTTGTATGAATCTTAGAATTATATGATGCTAGTCTAATTTCTTTTATATTATGCAAATTATTCTCTTTCACTTAAAATGTTTATGTTTAGGATAATCAACTAGAGAACTAATCGGTAGAAGAAGAATTTGATAATCTATACTTATCTTAAATGGTTTGATAGGTTATGCTTATGAATTCTAGGATTATTATCTTATTGTTGTTCTTATCATGAATATTAATTTTAACTTAGATGATAATTTGATAGGTTATACTTTCCTTAAATGGTTTGATAGTCTATGCTTAATAAATCTTAGTTAAAATATGATAAAAAGAGAATAGTTTGTATTTTGTAATTGAAATTGGCTAGTGGATTATATTCTAAATTTCTTACCTCTTTTGAATCATCCATCTTGACTTTCTTGAATTCTCTTTTCATTCTTGATTGTATTTCTTGATTTTATTCATTCTTCTTTCTTGCCTTGTGATATCATTTGTTTTTTAATTCTTTCTTCTCTCCTCTAAAATTCAATTTATTTTCTCTTGCATATATTCACAACAATCACTCATCACAATCAAACTTATTCTTTAATCCTATTTTGTCACGCACACAATATAAGAACCTATTCTAATAATCTCTTAAAATCACCTTCCTTGTGGGATCGATAACTTTTATACTATAACTTGATCAATTGTGCACTTGTAATTTTGGTACATAATTATGCCGCATCAAGTTTTTGGCGTCGTTGTCGGGGAGGGTGCTAAAGTAGGATTTTATTATTTTGGTTCTTTAACTTGTGTGTTTTCTTTTGAAGGAACCGCTTGGAGCTTGAAAGTCTTAGATTGAAGATCAAGAATTTAGAGAATTGCTTTTGGGTAAGTCCTCTTTCTAGTTTTCAATTCCACCCTTTTTAGTTAGCTTCATAATTAGAGACACTTAGGATTTAAAAAAAACAAACAAAAAGATTTTATTTTTGTTGACCATAATAAAATCCACCTTTCACTTGAACATTAACTAACAAGATAATAAATTCAAACAAGAGCTCTCTTATCACATTTGATTGTTATTGACCATAATTAAAAAAAATTCTTTTTATCATCCTTTTTAGTCGATTTTAATTTCTAGGGTTGCATTTCATATAGTGTAGAAATTCACCAAAGTGATTGTAGCACTTGATTTGGCACACACTTAAAACATTCTTAAGGGCAAAACCCCAATTAAGATAAGGTAATGGATTTCATCACCCTTTCCTTAGCCCACAAATCACTAATTCCTCACTTCACAAACTCAAGCCTTCTAAATTTCATCACCCTTTCCTTAGCCCACAAATCACTAATTCCTCACTTCACAAACTCAAGCCTTCTAAAACTTATTAGACGTTCGCCCCTAAGGATTCGAGCTCAATAAGGAACAAAAAATGCTTAAGTGAACCGGTTTAAGTTTTCTCAGATTAGTTGGTGTCTAAGGTAAGGTTTAGGGGTTGCGTAAAGCGCTCAGTAAGGAAAGAGGTACTTAATTGATCTTTGATCACCCTCTAGTACTATCCTTACCTGGCTAACTACCTGGTAAAACTTTAATCTTTTTACTGTAAGAGTTTTTGGTTAGGAGTTGGTCTAGTGGAGTTAGGCTAAAACCTAGAATTAGAGTGTGATTGAAAAGTGATTGACTTGATTTGTTTTAGTTAGGATTTTTCTTATAAAAAAAACTAATTTTCTTTCTTTCTAAAGAAAAAGGTTTTTTTTTTGTGTATGCAAACTTGGGTTCGAGATAATTCTCATTGTTTAATCCGTGTTGAACCAATCCAAGAAATGTCAAATCAACCCGTCCTTCAGGACATGTGTTACCCCACCAGAAATGCAATTCCATCTCGCATAAGACTCCCCGAAGTAAATGGAGCAAATTTCGAGCTTAGACTGCATTACATAAACATGCTTCCCAAATTCCTAGGTAATGAAACAGAAGATGCATATATTTTTATCTTGGAATTTGAGGAAGTGTGTATTATGATTAAAATGTGAGAATTAACCGAAGATGTAATTAAGCTCAGATTTATTCCATTTGCCCTTAAGGACAAAGCTAAAAAATGGCTATACAGCTTACCGACAAATTCCATCTCAACTTGAGAGGAATTTATCAATGTTTTTCTCAAGAAATTTTTCCCTATTCACAAAATGGTAAAGCTTAGAAACAGCATTCAAAACTTTGAAATTGTCCCGGGAGAGCCATTCTGAAAATATTTTGACAGATTTAAAGATCTTTTAATCCAATGTCCTCATCATGGTCTAGAAAAATGGCGATTGCGCCATGTCATATATGAAGGATTGGACTATTCTTCAAAAACATCTTTAGAATCGATGTGTCAGGGAGATTTTATGAGGAAAAACGCAGATGAAGTTTGGGAATTTCTAGAGAGTTTATCCGAAAAAACAATGCAGTGGGAACACTGTGATGACAGGGTTTCATCAGTTCCCCAGTCTAAGTCTAGTGGTTTTTCCCTGGAGTCAAACATTGCTTCTGAAGCAAAGATGGCGACGATTATGCGGAGGTTAGAAGCCTTAGAAGTTAAGGAATGAGGTCCAGCTCAAATCAATCATGTTTCTACCCCGGGATGTCATACCTGTCAGTCTTCTACCCATGTTTCAGAGGAATGCCCTCTCCTAGGAAACAACCATGCTTTACAACAGATGAATGCTACATTCCAGCGCCCTAGAAATGATCCATTTTCTCCAACCTACAATCCAGGTTGGAGAAATCATCCCAACTTTGCTTAGAACCAAGGAAATTCTCATGGAAACCAAAACTTCATTCCCGCGTCGAACCAACAATTCCCTAGGGGAAACACTGTCCTGTTCAATGCACTAAACAATTTTCAACAAACTAACCTAGTTTTTCCAACCCAACATCCTCATCCTCACCAGCCTTCAAATTCTGATCATGATAAACGATTGAGTGTCTTAGAAAAAGGTTTAGAAGCTATGATCAAAGATTCTACACAAACTACCAACATGTTGAGCTAATCATCCACCACTCTAAATTCATTCATGCAAACCACCGGCCAAGTGCTCAACTCGAACACTCAAGCTATAGCCCAGTTAGACATTGCCGTGAGTGAGAGAGAAAAAGAAAAATTCCCAAGTCAACCTGTTGCAAACCCTAAAGACACTGGATCCAGTTCCAACAATCCAGCTCAATTGAATGCAGTTCACACTCTGAGATCAGGGAAACAAATAGACAATCAAGTTAGAATGTCACCGGATCAAACCCCTTCTCCCATCGAATACACTCCTTCCGATGAAGCAATTCCTTCCGATGACCAAAATGCTAAACTTTAGATTGAGCCTGATCTAGATAGGTATAGGTCCGTTGCCCCCTTTCCAGATAGACTCAAACCTAGGAAAAACTCCTCGCAGGTTGAGAAAATCCTAGAAACGTTTAAACAGGTCAAGATCAACATCCCTCTCCTAGATGCAATCAAACAAATCCCTTCTTATGCAAAGTTCTTGAAGGAATTATGCACTAAGAAAAGAACCACCAATGTCCCCAAGAAAGTCTTCTTAGCTGTCAACCTCAGTGAAATTTTTTCAAAACCCATGCCGTTGAAATACAAGGACCCTAGTTGTCCCACAATTCCATGCGTCATAGGTAACACTCACATTAATAAGGCACTTCTAGACTTAGGAGCCAGCGTCAACCTCCTTCCTTATTCAGTCTATTAACAGCTAGGTGTAGGAGAACTTAAACCGACAAGATGCACTCTACAGTTAGCTGATAGATCTGTAAAAATTCCCAAAGGAGAGGTAGAGGATGTTCTAATCAAAGTTGGAGAGTTTATTTTCCCTGTTGATTTTATTATCTTGGAAACGCAGCCCGTTTCCAATCTCAAAAGTCAAATCCCCGTCATTCTAGGAAGATCGTTCTTAGCCACCTCAAATGCTTTGATAAATTGTAGAACCGGTCAGATGAAACTATCTTTTGGGAATATGACTGTTAACCTCAATATTTTCAACTTAGGAAGACAGCCTAGTAATCCATCTGATGAACCCATAGAAGTGAATTTCATTCAAGGAATATCCAGTGAACAATAAGAGAGAGAGTGTGAGTCTGATACTAATGCATCTGATTTAATGATTGAGGAGCTTTCTGATGACGAACTAGAGATAGAACCGCTGGTCAATCATGTTTTTGCTGTTGGCTGGCAACGAGAACCTTTGGAGATAGAACCCCAAGTCCAGATTCGCCCATCTGTGGAGGAACCCCCTAAGTTAGAGCTCAAACCTCTACCTGAAAATATAGAGTATGCCTACTTAGGGGAGAACGAATCTATACCAGTTATCATCTCTTCTGATTTGACTACCGGTCAAAAGGAAGCTCTCTTAGATGTTTTAAGAGAGTAGGGAATCCATTGGATGGACCATGGCTGATATCAAAGGGATTAGTCCAACCATTGTTCAACATCGAATCTATTTGATAGATGATGCCAAACCTACTAGAGATCCTCAACGTAGGTTAAACCCAATGATGAAAGAAGCCGTTAGGAAAGACATTCTGAAATGTCTCGATCATGGGATCATTTATCCCATTTCTGATAGTTCATGGGTGAGTCCGGTCCAAGTTGTTCCAAAGAAATCTGGGATCACCGTGATCCAAAATGCGGAATGAGTTGATTCCCACTCGAATCCAAACTGGATGGCGAGTTTGTATTGACTACCAAAAACTCAACTTAGCCACTCGGAAAGATCACTTTCCTCTTCCTTTCATTAACCAAATGTTAGAGCGTTTAGCAGGACATGAGTTCTATTGTTTCCTGGATGGATATTCAAGTTACAATCAAATCCCTATCACTCTCGAACATCAGGAGTGTTCGCGGGAAAAATCGTGTCTTTCTTCGTTGTTGATATCATTGCTATCTCAGTTAACAACTTTATGCGTTACAAAGATCCGGTCTTTTTATAAGATCCGGTTACAATGAAAAATCAAAGAAAACAAAGTAAAGATTACAATTTTCCTTTTGTGTCGAACTAATCGCGAGCTCCTGTTTTGCGGTCGCTCGCTTTGGTGGGTTCTTTGCCTGCGCCGGGGTTATTTGCCGTGGACCACCGCGTGATCTCGATCCGGTCGGATCTACACGATATGACGGGTAATATTCCACCAAGGGAATAATAGCCGGGAGGGATTGTTTCACCAAGGAAACAACCGCTCGAAGCTCGGGATCTAAGAACCAAGCTTAGATCCGGAGTGTGATCGTGTAGATTTCAAATCCAATCCTCTCGAACTCCTGCCTTATTTGGCATTGGTGATCGCCGAGCACCGGATCTGAAAGTCCAAGTCTCCAAGCCTTCAAAGTTGTGATCTTTTTTAGATCTGAGTCTTCAATCCAGCAGGGCTTCGCCTCTCTCCAAAATTTCCAACCTCTGAAACAAATGAGCACAAGGCCTATTTATAGGCACTCAGAACTGTGCATTTGCACAGTTCTGAGCCTAGCCACCCATGGGTGGCTCGGCCTTGGCCGAGCCACCTCAGGGTGGCTCGGCCTTGGCCGAGCCACCTCAGGGTGGCTCGGCCTTGGCCGAGCCACCTCAGGGTGGCTCGGCCTTGGCCGAGCCACCTCAGGGTGGCTCGGCCTTGGCCGAGCCACCCTGGGGTGGCTCGGCTTTGGCCGAGCCACCTCAGGGTGGCTCGGCGGTTCTCTTGTGTGGTTGATTGACTTGGCAACGACTCTTTGACTTGATTCCAGATTTGGCAGTGAGTCGGGTTCCTGATATGGCAGTAAATCAACTTCTGAATTTGAGTCCGGAATTGATGTTGATTTGATCGTGATTCATCCGAGTTCGCTCTTGTTTAGATGACTCGGTGATTCACCTAAACATTGGTTTGATTCCGCGTGCGAGTGGATGCATTCCAATGCTTGGGTGCGATTTGTCGCCTCGTTAACCTGCTCCGTTGCGTATAGCTTGGCTTCAGCGTTGGCGAGCTAACGGTCTTGTTTGGATACGTCGCCCGGTGGTCCGTTTGTTAAATCGGCGTCGAGCTGTGCTAAGGGACCTATAGGCAATTTTATACGCCTACAGATACCCCCTCCAAAGTATTTCAGTCTCATTCTTTTATAGAAGAGTCTGGAATACTTTGGATGTGATTGTCCCAACCTTCAGTCGGTGTAACGGGACTCTGGAATGACTTCTGTTCTGGATTCCTTCAATTCCTTCAGGCTATTCAGTGCTTTGTAGAATGCCTGTAGGGGTTCCGGTGCTGCATTTATTGTCTGACCGTTGTTGGAATTTGAACTTGAAGTCGATTCTTGATTTCTTGACTTTTTGGCTCGAGTTTGCTGCTTCAACACAGAACTTATCATCGATTGACTGCGTTGAATCTTCATCTATAACGCGTTGTCTGGCGTTTGAGCTTCATTGCGACGCGTTGTCCGGCGTCCAGGCTTCATTATGATGCACTGTTCGGCATTTGACACAGTTTATACTCGTACGTCTGCTGGAGTACACACGGTTTAAGCTCTTAAGGAATTGGAGCATGGATCTTATCCCAAGGTCGTTGGATGCTCGAGTCACGAGACCAACTCATAAAGTTGATGCGTCAATGACTCGCATATTTATAGGATTTTTGGCAAATCCTCAGCCATCAACGGGTTTGATGCGCCTTTACCGACTACCGTTTGAGTCGGGCTAGCATGCGGATTGTTTTAAGTCCGTTCCGCATGTGACGTTATGCTAAAAGAGTTAACTCTTTTAGTGCTACGATATTGAATACGTAGACTTCGTCTTTCTCCTGTGAAAAGACTAAACAGCAACGTGTATCAGACGTTGACTTAGGATTTTTGGCAAATCCTCAGCCCTCAACGGATTTGTCATGCTTTTACCGATTACCGTTTGAATCGGGCTTACATGCGGATTGTCTTAAGTCCGTTCCGCATGTGACGTTGTGCTAAAGGAATGAACTCCCTTAGACTTGATGCTACGACTTCGAATACGTAGACTTCGTCTTTCTCACGGGAATAGACTACCCGGCGACGCGTGTTAGGCGCTGACTTTAGGATTTTTGGCTAACCCCAAGCCTTTAACGGATTTGATTAACCTTTACCGACTACCGTTTGAGTCGGGCTAGCATGCGAATTGTCTAAATCCGTTCCGCATGTAACGTTGTGCTTAGAGACTGAATCCTCTAAGACTTGTTGCTATGACTTTGAATACATAGACTTCGCCGTTGTCATGGGAATAGGCTACCCAGCAACGTGTATTAAACGTTGACTTATCCCTCCTTAGGCTTCGGGATAAAATACCCCAGAATCGAACTCTGGTGTCTTTTTCTACGGGGAAAGACTAAACCGGCGACGCGTGTTAGGCGTCGGCATATCCTTTCTTAGGATTCAGGATGAAATTCCCCATGCGTGTAAGGCATGGATTTTGGTGTTATTAATAACAACCTGTCACAATGTTGAATATGTGAACGGGTGTTCTTTTTAAACGGTTAAGAACTGACCGGCAGCGCGTGTCAGGCGCAGACTTATCCTTGCTTAGGTTTCAGGATAGAATACCCCAGAATCGAACTCTGGTGTCTTTTTGTGCAGAAAAAAGACTAAACCGGCAGCGCGTGTTAGGCGCAGACTTATCCCTGCTTAGGATTCGGGATAAACTTCCTAGGATGAATCCTGAATTCTTCGAAAAGGATTGGTATGGGGAAGGAAGAATTTTATATTCTATTCCCCGAACAAAGAAGGAAAGGAGACTCGAGGTGGGATCTCCACCCCCAGAATCCGGAAAGGTGAAACTAAGAGTGGGATCTCCACTCCGAGAATCAAAAAGATTCGGATAACCCTAACTGTCGGAAGGTTTGATTATCGAACTAAAGATGAATTTCTCGTTTATCGAGAATGAATCGTGGTTTTGGTCCTAACTGTAGGAAGGTTTGACCAAGTGGGAGGTTTGAGGTGACCCTAACTGTAGGAAGGTTTGATCACTCGATTTGAAAGTGGACCTCTCGTTCATTGGAGGAATCGAGAGGGGTTTTTGGTTTTGGTCCTAACTGTAGAAAGGTTTGACCGAATGGAAGGTTTAAGACGATCCTAACTGTAGGAAGGTTTGATCGCTTGATTTGTGGACCTCTCGTTCATTGGGAGAATCGAGAGGGGATTTTGACTGTGGTCCTAACTGTAAGAAGGTTTGACCAATCAGGAACTTTACGTCCAGACTCTAACAGAGAGAGTGTTGAGTGCACAGACACAGTGAGAACTTGAATGGGAGTCCTTATTCATTACATTGCTGTGGTTTTGGGAACTTCCCGTTACATAAATCGTCCACCCCCAGTTTCCTCTGCGGAACTGGTTCGGACATTATTATCAGTTAACTAACCGGGTTATCCTTAAGAATATTAGCTTAATATTCTCCAGGAACTTCCCGTCAAAAGTGGGGAAACAGTTTAGACTCATATACCTATTGGAGTATCAGGGAGTAGTTTAACCTCTTATACCGGTCGGAGGATTGAGAAACAGTTTATACTCGTATACTCTTTGGAGTGTCAGGAAGCAGTTTATACTCTTATACCGGTCGGAGTTTTGCCGTTTTTATTTGGCTTACCTTAGCGTTATAACGCCGGCTTCGACCAAGGTCTGAATGCTATTCCTGAGAGCAAAGCAATCCTTGGTGGGATGAACAACCCTTCTGTGGTATGCACAGTACTTTGGGTCCGTAGTGTTATCAGCTTCCTCCTGATTCGTGATAGGTGGTAGCTTGATCTTGTTGCCTTCGAGGAGCGATTCGAAGATGGTTGGAACGTCTTCGTCCTTGAAGGAATACTCTCTCTGGAGTCTCGGACCCGAAGTCTTCTGCTGCCTTCGGGATTGCTGTTGTGACGCTTGATTAGCACCACCAGCAGCTGCAGGTGCTTTGCCCTTACCACGGGAAGCGAAGTTTGAGTCCAGCAGATTAACCGTCGGTTGGTTCCTTTCGGCCTTCTTCCTTTTAAGGAAGCGTTCGGCTTGTTCACCGCGCACCTTCAGATCCTTCCAAGTGTCAGACGGTGCTGTCCCCATTGCCTCCAATACGTCCAATGCGAGGTTGTTGTGGCAAGTCTGGAGAATGAATTCCTCGGTGATCGGGTCCCGGCAATTCATCGCCTTGTTCCGGAACCTTTTGACGAAGGTGTCGACTAACTCCCCGTCTTTTTGTTTCTCGTCGAGCAACGATCCGATAGAGATCTCGGTGTCGTCGTCGAAGAAATTTGCAAGGAACTTCGTCTCCATGTCATCCCAGCTGTTCACGCTTCCTGGCTTGAGGCGACGATACCAATCGAAGGCAGCTCCGCGAAGAGTGCCGACGAATGACCGCACCATCAGAGGCTCGTTCCCAGAGATAGCACCCAGGTGCGATTTGAAATAAATCAAATGCTGGGTGGGGGAACCCCTTCCATCGAACGGCGTGAAGTTGATTAGACTAAACTTCGCCGGATAGGGGATTGATTCCCATTCCCTCGGGTATGGACAAGGAATGCCCGTTTTCTTTACCTCTTGAGCAGACAGCAACGTATTGATTTTACTCTCGAGGCTTTTGATCTTCAAGTCTTCACTTGTATCCCCGTTGGCATCCTCACTACCACCCCCTGCATTGATGGGAGGGTTATTGGCATTGTGAGCTTCATCCCCATCCGCGTGCTCCTTTTCCTGAGCAACCTGGTTACGGTGGCTTGGTTCACCTTGTTGGTTCCTGAATGCTTGGATTTGCTGTTCATGCATCTCTCTCATCTGCTGCATGGCCGTCTCCATCTCGAATTTAAAACTTTCTTTCTGCTTAGCCAAAGCGTCTTCAAGCATTTTGGCCATTTCTTCCGCGCCTATCATGAATGACTCGCGGGGTTGTCCTTCGCTGGACACTGTATTGTCCGATGCGACAGCAGAGCAGGAATCCGATTCTTCATCTTCCGAAGGCAATCTTATCCGAACCCTACCATAAGTTCCTCGTGCGATGGCTCCGGACTGCAGACGGGTTACACGCCGGGACGCTTCCAGAAACGATTTGAGATCAATCTGTGTCGATGTCTCTTTGCTGGTCATGTTGGCGGTGACCTTCGGAAATTCTCCATCCTTAACCACTGTTCTTCTTTGCCGGAAGCGCCTATGCCTTGGTTTTGGCGTTTCGGTGCCGAGCCTTTCGAACACTGAAATTCTCTCGGGGACTCCCTTGATGCAGTTGCATTGAGACAGTACTACCCGAATGAGCTTGGCACATGGGCACTGAGTTTCGAGCCCTTGAGGGCTTCTTTTTCTTGTTTTGTTCGTACCCCCAGCACGATAGTACAACTCGTCCATTTGATCGGAGTAACCTATCGCGTGTTGGCATGATTTCCCAGGTATAACGTTATCATCCTCGGATGACAACGTTTCCTTCTGAGAGCAAACTGCCTTATTTGGACTTCCGAGAGTCACTCGCCTCGAAACACGCCTTTGTAGACATGAATTCTCAGCGGGCTCCCGAACTTCGATGCGCAAGGTAGTGCGCTTGGGTGCCGTAAACTCTTTGTCATGTTGAGGGTTGTGTCGACCCCCAGCATGTTGATTAGTTCGGAGCCTCTTCATCGGGCCCGAGCGTTCATGGACTTCGTTGCGCTCGTCGGGAATTGGACCGAGGCGCTCCAAGATTGACCTCCTTCCTCGGGATGGTTCGGGAGGTTGAACTCGTTTTGAAGGCTGTAAAGGTCGATCCTCGGCCTGACTCACCACTTTGGACTTTGGCCTCCATATTTTGTGAGTTAGTGGTGATTTCTTGGCTACTCCATTCTGCCACCTTCTACGGGCTTCTTGAACTTGAGCTCGTGCTTGTGCTGAGAGTGCGCGGCGCTTCTGAATGCGATCCTCCAGCGTTGAACGGTTCCGTTTGACACGGATCCATTCGTTCGTTGGTGGCTTGGAGGAGTTGCCATTCATTGGTTGTTGAGGTCGTTCGCCTCTTCTGTTCTTCAGATCCGTGTTGTAACGGATCCCGTCCACAGATTCCATTGCCTTTGCGATTTGTTTCGCAAGGCGCTGACGTTGCCTTTGGCGGGCTCTCTTTGAGAGAGTCACTACGCCCTCGGCAACGGAAGATTCGGCCAGAGCAGATCTGACCTGGTTGGAAGGAGAGATCTCACCCGATGCAGCTTCGGCATCAAACGGGGCGAGATCTTCGTTGGCAGCTTCAACTTCTTCGTACCAACGAAGTTTTCTCTTGGAAGAGAGCTTTGGAGACTTGGACTTGCGAGGGGAGGTGGATTCGGACGAGGATGACAGATACTCCTCGAACTTTTGTTGGTCGAATTCG
This sequence comes from Asparagus officinalis, assembly GCF_001876935.1. NCBI lineage: Eukaryota > Viridiplantae > Streptophyta > Magnoliopsida > Asparagales > Asparagaceae > Asparagus > Asparagus officinalis. The sequence continues at coordinate 5,411,781 of NC_033802.1, forward strand.
TACTCGACCTCCTCCTCGACCGGGATCGGGATCCGCGGCTGCGACGCGACAGCTTCGGCAGTAAAGCTGTTGGCTCCCACTGTGGTCGCCAGATTGTTCGCGGGAAAAATCGTAGCTTTCTTCATTGTTGATATCATTGCTATCTCAGTTAACAACTTTATGCGTTACAAAGATCCGGTCTTTTTATAAGATCCGGTTACAATGAAAAATCAAAGAAAACAAAGTAAAGATTACAATTTTCCTTATTTGTCGAACTAATCGCGAGCTCCTGTTTTGCGGTCGCTCGCTTTGGTGGGTTCTTTGCCTGCGCCGGGGTTATTTGCCGTGGACCACCGCGTGATCTCGATCCGGTCGGATCTACACGATATGACGGGTAATATTCCACCAAGGGAATAATAGCCGGGAGGGATTGTTTCACCAAGGAAACAACCGCTCGAATCTCGGGATCTAAGAACCAAGCTTAGATCCGGAGTGTGATCGTGTAGATCTCAAATCCAATCCTCTCGAACTCCTGCCTTATTTGGCGTTGGTGATCGCCGAGCACCGGATCTGAAAGTCCAAGTCTCCAAGCCTTCAAAGTTGTGATCTTTTTTAGATCTGAGTCTTCAATCCAGCAGGGCTTCGCCTCTCTCCAAAATTTCCAACCTCTGAAACAAATGAGCACAAGGCCTATTTATAGGCACTCAGAACTGTGCATTTGCACAGTTCTGAGCCTAGCCACCCATGGGTGGCTCGGCCTTGGCCGAGCCACCTCAGGGTGGCTCGGCCTTGGCCGAGCCACCCTGGGGTGGCTCGGCTTTGGCCGAGCCACCTCAGGGTGGCTCGGCCTTGGCCGAGCCACCCTGGGGTGGCTCGGCCACCGAGCCACCTCAGGGTGGCTCGGCTTGGGCCGAGCCACCCTGGGGTGGTTCGGTTTCGGCCGAGTCCCCGGGTGTTTGTCCGTTTCGTCCTTTGTTTCCGGTTCTGGTTCTCTTGTGTGGTTGATTGACTTGGCAACGACTTGTTGACTTGATTCCAGATATGGCAGTGAGTCGGGTTCCTGATATGGCAGTAAACCAACTTCTGAATTTGAGTCCGGAATTGATGTTGATTTGATCGTGATTCATCCGAGTTCGCTCTTGTTTAGATGACTCGGTGATTCACCTAAACATTGGTTTGATTCCGCGTGCGAGTGGATGCATTCCAATGCTTGGGTGCGATTTGTCGCCTCGTTAACCTGCTCCGTTGCGTATAGCTTGGCTTCAGCGTTGGCGAGCTAACGGTCTTGTTTGGATACGTCGCCCGGTGGTCCGTTTGTTAAATCGGCGTCGAGCTGTGCTAAGGGACCTATAGGCAATTTTATACGCCTACAGATACCCCCTCCAAAGTATTTCAGTCTCATTCTTTTATAGAAGAGTCTGGAATACTTTGGATGTGATTGTCCCAACCTTCAGTCGGTGTAACGGGACTCTGGAATGACTTCTGTTCTGGATTCCTTCAATTCCTTCAGGCTATTCAGTGCTTTGTAGAATGCCTGTAGGGGTTCCGGTGCTGCATTTATTGTCTGACCGTTGTTGGAATTTGAACTTGAAGTCGATTCTTGATTTCTTGACTTTTTGGCTCGAGTTTGCTGCTTCAACACAGAACTTATCATCGATTGACTGCGTTGAATCTTCATCTATAACGCGTTGTCTGGCGTTTGAGCTTCATTGCGACGCGTTGTCCGGCGTCCAGGCTTCATTATGATGCACTGTTCGGCATTTGACACAGTTTATACTCGTACGTCTGCTGGAGTACACACGGTTTAAGCTCTTAAGGAATTGGAGCATGGATCTTATCCCAAGGTCGTTGGATGCTCGAGTCACGAGACCAACTCATAAAGTTGATGCGTCAATGACTCGCATATTTATAGGATTTTTGGCAAATCCTCAGCCATCAACGGGTTTGATGCGCCTTTACCGACTACCGTTTGAGTCGGGCTAGCATGCGGATTGTTTTAAGTCCGTTCCGCATGTGACGTTATGCTAAAAGAGTTAACTCTTTTAGTGCTACGATATTGAATACGTAGACTTCGTCTTTCTCCTGTGAAAAGACTAAACAGCAACGTGTATCAGACGTTGACTTAGGATTTTTGGCAAATCCTCAGCCCTCAACGGATTTGTCATGCTTTTACCGATTACCGTTTGAATCGGGCTTACATGCGGATTGTCTTAAGTCCGTTCCGCATGTGACGTTGTGCTAAAGGAATGAACTCCCTTAGACTTGATGCTACGACTTCGAATACGTAGACTTCGTCTTTCTCACGGGAATAGACTACCCGGCGACGCGTGTTAGGCGCTGACTTTAGGATTTTTGGCTAACCCCAAGCCTTTAACGGATTTGATTAACCTTTACCGACTACCGTTTGAGTCGGGCTAGCATGCGAATTGTCTAAATCCGTTCCGCATGTAACGTTGTGCTTAGAGACTGAATCCTCTAAGACTTGTTGCTATGACTTTGAATACATAGACTTCGCCGTTGTCATGGGAATAGGCTACCCAGCAACGTGTATTAAACGTTGACTTATCCCTCCTTAGGCTTCGGGATAAAATACCCCAGAATCGAACTCTGGTGTCTTTTTCTACGGGGAAAGACTAAACCGGCGACGCGTGTTAGGCGTCGGCATATCCTTTCTTAGGATTCAGGATGAAATTCCCCATGCGTGTAAGGCATGGATTTTGGTGTTATTAATAACAACCTGTCACAATGTTGAATATGTGAACGGGTGTTCTTTTTAAACGGTTAAGAACTGACCGGCAGCGCGTGTCAGGCGCAGACTTATCCTTGCTTAGGTTTCAGGATAGAATACCCCAGAATCGAACTCTGGTGTCTTTTTGTGCAGAAAAAAGACTAAACCGGCAGCGCGTGTTAGGCGCAGACTTATCCCTGCTTAGGATTCGGGATAAACTTCCTAGGATGAATCCTGAATTCTTCGAAAAGGATTGGTATGGGGAAGGAAGAATTTTATATTCTATTCCCCGAACAAAGAAGGAAAGGAGACTCGAGGTGGGATCTCCACCCCCAGAATCCGGAAAGGTGAAACTAAGAGTGGGATCTCCACTCCGAGAATCAAAAAGATTCGGATAACCCTAACTGTCGGAAGGTTTGATTATCGAACTAAAGATGAATTTCTCGTTTATCGAGAATGAATCGTGGTTTTGGTCCTAACTGTAGGAAGGTTTGACCAAGTGGGAGGTTTGAGGTGACCCTAACTGTAGGAAGGTTTGATCACTCGATTTGAAAGTGGACCTCTCGTTCATTGGAGGAATCGAGAGGGGTTTTTGGTTTTGGTCCTAACTGTAGAAAGGTTTGACCGAATGGAAGGTTTAAGACGATCCTAACTGTAGGAAGGTTTGATCGCTTGATTTGTGGACCTCTCGTTCATTGGGAGAATCGAGAGGGGATTTTGACTGTGGTCCTAACTGTAAGAAGGTTTGACCAATCAGGAACTTTACGTCCAGACTCTAACAGAGAGAGTGTTGAGTGCACAGACACAGTGAGAACTTGAATGGGAGTCCTTATTCATTACATTGCTGTGGTTTTGGGAACTTCCCGTTACATAAATCGTCCACCCCCAGTTTCCTCTGCGGAACTGGTTCGGACATTATTATCAGTTAACTAACCGGGTTATCCTTAAGAATATTAGCTTAATATTCTCCAGGAACTTCCCGTCAAAAGTGGGGAAACAGTTTAGACTCATATACCTATTGGAGTATCAGGGAGTAGTTTAACCTCTTATACCGGTCGGAGGATTGAGAAACAGTTTATACTCGTATACTCTTTGGAGTGTCAGGAAGCAGTTTATACTCTTATACCGGTCGGAGTTTTGCCGTTTTTATTTGGCTTACCTTAGCGTTATAACGCCGGCTTCGACCAAGGTCTGAATGCTATTCCTGAGAGCAAAGCAATCCTTGGTGGGATGAACAACCCTTCTGTGGTATGCACAGTACTTTGGGTCCGTAGTGTTATCAGCTTCCTCCTGATTCGTGATAGGTGGTAGCTTGATCTTGTTGCCTTCGAGGAGCGATTCGAAGATGGTTGGAACGTCTTCGTCCTTGAAGGAATACTCTCTCTGGAGTCTCGGACCCGAAGTCTTCTGCTGCCTTCGGGATTGCTGTTGTGACGCTTGATTAGCACCACCAGCAGCTGCAGGTGCTTTGCCCTTACCACGGGAAGCGAAGTTTGAGTCCAGCAGATTAACCGTCGGTTGGTTCCTTTCGGCCTTCTTCCTTTTAAGGAAGCGTTCGGCTTGTTCACCGCGCACCTTCAGATCCTTCCAAGTGTCAGACGGTGCTGTCCCCATTGCCTCCAATACGTCCAATGCGAGGTTGTTGTGGCAAGTCTGGAGAATGAATTCCTCGGTGATCGGGTCCCGGCAATTCATCGCCTTGTTCCGGAACCTTTTGACGAAGGTGTCGACTAACTCCCCGTCTTTTTGTTTCTCGTCGAGCAACGATCCGATAGAGATCTCGGTGTCGTCGTCGAAGAAATTTGCAAGGAACTTCGTCTCCATGTCATCCCAGCTGTTCACGCTTCCTGGCTTGAGGCGACGATACCAATCGAAGGCAGCTCCGCGAAGAGTGCCGACGAATGACCGCACCATCAGAGGCTCGTTCCCAGAGATAGCACCCAGGTGCGATTTGAAATAAATCAAATGCTGGGTGGGGGAACCCCTTCCATCGAACGGCGTGAAGTTGATTAGACTAAACTTCGCCGGATAGGGGATTGATTCCCATTCCCTCGGGTATGGACAAGGAATGCCCGTTTTCTTTACCTCTTGAGCAGACAGCAACGTATTGATTTTACTCTCGAGGCTTTTGATCTTCAAGTCTTCACTTGTATCCCCGTTGGCATCCTCACTACCACCCCCTGCATTGATGGGAGGGTTATTGGCATTGTGAGCTTCATCCCCATCCGCGTGCTCCTTTTCCTGAGCAACCTGGTTACGGTGGCTTGGTTCACCTTGTTGGTTCCTGAATGCTTGGATTTGCTGTTCATGCATCTCTCTCATCTGCTGCATGGCCGTCTCCATCTCGAATTTAAAACTTTCTTTCTGCTTAGCCAAAGCGTCTTCAAGCATTTTGGCCATTTCTTCCGCGCCTATCATGAATGACTCGCGGGGTTGTCCTTCGCTGGACACTGTATTGTCCGATGCGACAGCAGAGCAGGAATCCGATTCTTCATCTTCCGAAGGCAATCTTATCCGAACCCTACCATAAGTTCCTCGTGCGATGGCTCCGGACTGCAGACGGGTTACACGCCGGGACGCTTCCAGAAACGATTTGAGATCAATCTGTGTCGATGTCTCTTTGCTGGTCATGTTGGCGGTGACCTTCGGAAATTCTCCATCCTTAACCACTGTTCTTCTTTGCCGGAAGCGCCTATGCCTTGGTTTTGGCGTTTCGGTGCCGAGCCTTTCGAACACTGAAATTCTCTCGGGGACTCCCTTGATGCAGTTGCATTGAGACAGTACTACCCGAATGAGCTTGGCACATGGGCACTGAGTTTCGAGCCCTTGAGGGCTTCTTTTTCTTGTTTTGTTCGTACCCCCAGCACGATAGTACAACTCGTCCATTTGATCGGAGTAACCTATCGCGTGTTGGCATGATTTCCCAGGTATAACGTTATCATCCTCGGATGACAACGTTTCCTTCTGAGAGCAAACTGCCTTATTTGGACTTCCGAGAGTCACTCGCCTCGAAACACGCCTTTGTAGACATGAATTCTCAGCGGGCTCCCGAACTTCGATGCGCAAGGTAGTGCGCTTGGGTGCCGTAAACTCTTTGTCATGTTGAGGGTTGTGTCGACCCCCAGCATGTTGATTAGTTCGGAGCCTCTTCATCGGGCCCGAGCGTTCATGGACTTCGTTGCGCTCGTCGGGAATTGGACCGAGGCGCTCCAAGATTGACCTCCTTCCTCGGGATGGTTCGGGAGGTTGAACTCGTTTTGAAGGCTGTAAAGGTCGATCCTCGGCCTGACTCACCACTTTGGACTTTGGCCTCCATATTTTGTGAGTTAGTGGTGATTTCTTGGCTACTCCATTCTGCCACCTTCTACGGGCTTCTTGAACTTGAGCTCGTGCTTGTGCTGAGAGTGCGCGGCGCTTCTGAATGCGATCCTCCAGCGTTGAACGGTTCCGTTTGACACGGATCCATTCGTTCGTTGGTGGCTTGGAGGAGTTGCCATTCATTGGTTGTTGAGGTCGTTCGCCTCTTCTGTTCTTCAGATCCGTGTTGTAACGGATCCCGTCCACAGATTCCATTGCCTTTGCGATTTGTTTCGCAAGGCGCTGACGTTGCCTTTGGCGGGCTCTCTTTGAGAGAGTCACTACGCCCTCGGCAACGGAAGATTCGGCCAGAGCAGATCTGACCTGGTTGGAAGGAGAGATCTCACCCGATGCAGCTTCGGCATCAAACGGGGCGAGATCTTCGTTGGCAGCTTCAACTTCTTCGTACCAACGAAGTTTTCTCTTGGAAGAGAGCTTTGGAGACTTGGACTTGCGAGGGGAGGTGGATTCGGACGAGGATGACAGATACTCCTCGAACTTTTGTTGGTCGAATTCGTACTCGACCTCCTCCTCGACCGGGATCGGGATCCGCGGCTGCGACGCGACAGCTTCGGCAGTAAAGCTGTTGGCTCCCACTGTGGTCGCCAGATTGTTCGCGGGAAAAATCGTAGCTTTCTTCATTGTTGATATCATTGCTATCTCAGTTAACAACTTTATGCGTTACAAAGATCCGGTCTTTTTATAAGATCCGGTTACAATGAAAAATCAAAGAAAACAAAGTAAAGATTACAATTTTCCTTATTTGTCGAACTAATCGCGAGCTCCTGTTTTGCGGTCGCTCGCTTTGGTGGGTTCTTTGCCTGCGCCGGGGTTATTTGCCGTGGACCACCGCGTGATCTCGATCCGGTCGGATCTACACGATATGACGGGTAATATTCCACCAAGGGAATAATAGCCGGGAGGGATTGTTTCACCAAGGAAACAACCGCTCGAATCTCGGGATCTAAGAACCAAGCTTAGATCCGGAGTGTGATCGTGTAGATCTCAAATCCAATCCTCTCGAACTCCTGCCTTATTTGGCGTTGGTGATCGCCGAGCACCGGATCTGAAAGTCCAAGTCTCCAAGCCTTCAAAGTTGTGATCTTTTTTAGATCTGAGTCTTCAATCCAGCAGGGCTTCGCCTCTCTCCAAAATTTCCAACCTCTGAAACAAATGAGCACAAGGCCTATTTATAGGCACTCAGAACTGTGCATTTGCACAGTTCTGAGCCTAGCCACCCATGGGTGGCTCGGCCTTGGCCGAGCCACCTCAGGGTGGCTCGGCCTTGGCCGAGCCACCCTGGGGTGGCTCGGCTTTGGCCGAGCCACCTCAGGGTGGCTCGGCCTTGGCCGAGCCACCCTGGGGTGGCTCGGCCACCGAGCCACCTCAGGGTGGCTCGGCTTGGGCCGAGCCACCCTGGGGTGGTTCGGTTTCGGCCGAGTCCCCGGGTGTTTGTCCGTTTCGTCCTTTGTTTCCGGTTCTGGTTCTCTTGTGTGGTTGATTGACTTGGCAACGACTTGTTGACTTGATTCCAGATATGGCAGTGAGTCGGGTTCCTGATATGGCAGTAAACCAACTTCTGAATTTGAGTCCGGAATTGATGTTGATTTGATCGTGATTCATCCGAGTTCGCTCTTGTTTAGATGACTCGGTGATTCACCTAAACATTGGTTTGATTCCGCGTGCGAGTGGATGCATTCCAATGCTTGGGTGCGATTTGTCGCCTCGTTAACCTGCTCCGTTGCGTATAGCTTGGCTTCAGCGTTGGCGAGCTAACGGTCTTGTTTGGATACGTCGCCCGGTGGTCCGTTTGTTAAATCGGCGTCGAGCTGTGCTAAGGGACCTATAGGCAATTTTATACGCCTACAGATACCCCCTCCAAAGTATTTCAGTCTCATTCTTTTATAGAAGAGTCTGGAATACTTTGGATGTGATTGTCCCAACCTTCAGTCGGTGTAACGGGACTCTGGAATGACTTCTGTTCTGGATTCCTTCAATTCCTTCAGGCTATTCAGTGCTTTGTAGAATGCCTGTAGGGGTTCCGGTGCTGCATTTATTGTCTGACCGTTGTTGGAATTTGAACTTGAAGTCGATTCTTGATTTCTTGACTTTTTGGCTCGAGTTTGCTGCTTCAACACAGAACTTATCATCGATTGACTGCGTTGAATCTTCATCTATAACGCGTTGTCTGGCGTTTGAGCTTCATTGCGACGCGTTGTCCGGCGTCCAGGCTTCATTATGATGCACTGTTCGGCATTTGACACAGTTTATACTCGTACGTCTGCTGGAGTACACACGGTTTAAGCTCTTAAGGAATTGGAGCATGGATCTTATCCCAAGGTCGTTGGATGCTCGAGTCACGAGACCAACTCATAAAGTTGATGCGTCAATGACTCGCATATTTATAGGATTTTTGGCAAATCCTCAGCCATCAACGGGTTTGATGCGCCTTTACCGACTACCGTTTGAGTCGGGCTAGCATGCGGATTGTTTTAAGTCCGTTCCGCATGTGACGTTATGCTAAAAGAGTTAACTCTTTTAGTGCTACGATATTGAATACGTAGACTTCGTCTTTCTCCTGTGAAAAGACTAAACAGCAACGTGTATCAGACGTTGACTTAGGATTTTTGGCAAATCCTCAGCCCTCAACGGATTTGTCATGCTTTTACCGATTACCGTTTGAATCGGGCTTACATGCGGATTGTCTTAAGTCCGTTCCGCATGTGACGTTGTGCTAAAGGAATGAACTCCCTTAGACTTGATGCTACGACTTCGAATACGTAGACTTCGTCTTTCTCACGGGAATAGACTACCCGGCGACGCGTGTTAGGCGCTGACTTTAGGATTTTTGGCTAACCCCAAGCCTTTAACGGATTTGATTAACCTTTACCGACTACCGTTTGAGTCGGGCTAGCATGCGAATTGTCTAAATCCGTTCCGCATGTAACGTTGTGCTTAGAGACTGAATCCTCTAAGACTTGTTGCTATGACTTTGAATACATAGACTTCGCCGTTGTCATGGGAATAGGCTACCCAGCAACGTGTATTAAACGTTGACTTATCCCTCCTTAGGCTTCGGGATAAAATACCCCAGAATCGAACTCTGGTGTCTTTTTCTACGGGGAAAGACTAAACCGGCGACGCGTGTTAGGCGTCGGCATATCCTTTCTTAGGATTCAGGATGAAATTCCCCATGCGTGTAAGGCATGGATTTTGGTGTTATTAATAACAACCTGTCACAATGTTGAATATGTGAACGGGTGTTCTTTTTAAACGGTTAAGAACTGACCGGCAGCGCGTGTCAGGCGCAGACTTATCCTTGCTTAGGTTTCAGGATAGAATACCCCAGAATCGAACTCTGGTGTCTTTTTGTGCAGAAAAAAGACTAAACCGGCAGCGCGTGTTAGGCGCAGACTTATCCCTGCTTAGGATTCGGGATAAACTTCCTAGGATGAATCCTGAATTCTTCGAAAAGGATTGGTATGGGGAAGGAAGAATTTTATATTCTATTCCCCGAACAAAGAAGGAAAGGAGACTCGAGGTGGGATCTCCACCCCCAGAATCCGGAAAGGTGAAACTAAGAGTGGGATCTCCACTCCGAGAATCAAAAAGATTCGGATAACCCTAACTGTCGGAAGGTTTGATTATCGAACTAAAGATGAATTTCTCGTTTATCGAGAATGAATCGTGGTTTTGGTCCTAACTGTAGGAAGGTTTGACCAAGTGGGAGGTTTGAGGTGACCCTAACTGTAGGAAGGTTTGATCACTCGATTTGAAAGTGGACCTCTCGTTCATTGGAGGAATCGAGAGGGGTTTTTGGTTTTGGTCCTAACTGTAGAAAGGTTTGACCGAATGGAAGGTTTAAGACGATCCTAACTGTAGGAAGGTTTGATCGCTTGATTTGTGGACCTCTCGTTCATTGGGAGAATCGAGAGGGGATTTTGACTGTGGTCCTAACTGTAAGAAGGTTTGACCAATCAGGAACTTTACGTCCAGACTCTAACAGAGAGAGTGTTGAGTGCACAGACACAGTGAGAACTTGAATGGGAGTCCTTATTCATTACATTGCTGTGGTTTTGGGAACTTCCCGTTACATAAATCGTCCACCCCCAGTTTCCTCTGCGGAACTGGTTCGGACATTATTATCAGTTAACTAACCGGGTTATCCTTAAGAATATTAGCTTAATATTCTCCAGGAACTTCCCGTCAAAAGTGGGGAAACAGTTTAGACTCATATACCTATTGGAGTATCAGGGAGTAGTTTAACCTCTTATACCGGTCGGAGGATTGAGAAACAGTTTATACTCGTATACTCTTTGGAGTGTCAGGAAGCAGTTTATACTCTTATACCGGTCGGAGTTTTGCCGTTTTTATTTGGCTTACCTTAGCGTTATTGTTTTCATAAAAATTTAAAATACATTTTTCGAAACCAAGAAAAAGAAAAATAAAAGTACTAAAATTCTTGGCTTAAAAATTATTTTGGCACCCAAGTATTCTTGGTGCCGGATTGTTTAGGGACATGACCCCTATCAATAAAGCTCAAAGCCTTAGGGTTATGAACCCTCTTAGGCATATATGGTGCACGAACACGGTCATAACAAAAATTACTCAAATGACCCTTCCGATTGCAATAAGTACAATGGAAAGGAAGCATTTGCTTATGTTGACCAAACGGTTGTGCACGGGAAACTTTAGAAACATTTGCAAACATGGATGATCTTTTAAAATTATTTTGCAAATGTGAAACTCTCTTTAAATCAAAACAAAATTTGGCCAAATGACCAAATCTACCACAATGATCACATCTATACACATGAGCATGCTTATGATGAGCAATGGGTGCATGTGTGTGTACATGTGATGAAGAAACTTGATGAGATGCACAAGAAGGATTAATATTCTTATGTTTTTGTGCATCATAGCAAAATTTAGCTAAATGGCCTTTACGACCACAAATGGAGCACTTGTAAACTTTGCTATACAAGTGTGCATAGTGTGTGGGTGATTTTGTAGCACTAGATTTAGCACACTTGTCCATAAGTTTCTTATGGTTATCAATGCATATTTTCAAAGTTGAATCTAAAGATGAAATGCAATTTTTCATAAGATTCAAGTCTTCATTTTTAGGCACATATGCACTTTTAGAAGTAGAACATAAGTAGTCATTTATAAAAGAAGCAGTGTTATTTTGTATGTTCTTTACTTCTAACATGGCATTATCTCTTTCATGAGTTAAACTAGCAACGTTTGAAGTTAAAGAAACATGATCCAATTTTAATTTTTCATTGTTTTCTTTAAGGATCACATTTTCATTAGAAATAGTTTCAAACTTAGATGCTAACAACTCATGATCGGATTTCAAAATTTCATGCTTGCTTTGTAAATTAATGAAATCATTTTGCAATTTGTTAAAGGCATGTAATAATTTTTCACTAGCACAAGCAAGTTCATCATTAGGTAAATCATTAATAGATTTGAACTCGCAAACCTCACTAGGGCTATCGCCTAGTGGCCGTGTGCATGATGCTCCACATGAACTTGAAGCGGGATCCTCCAAAGCTTGTCGGATCGCCTCCAAGTCTCCTTGATGTGCTTCTATAAATATCCATAAGGTGTAAGCACTATCAAAATGAACAAACTTGTTAGACATAGATGAATTAAAAGCATTTAGCAAATATTCTAATAAAATATTGTTCATTGTAAACATACGATGATCATTCTTATTCCACTTGGATTTCTCTAAAGTGGGCACAATATAAGCATCATCTATAATTTCCCATAAATCAAAATGTTTAGATCTAACAAATAGTTTAAATCTAACACACCATTGGGCATAGGGGAAATTATCTAATCTAGGAGCAATATTAATGGCATAACCTAAACCATGCATATCCATAATATAAAAGGCAAGCAAGATACAAATAAAGCTCAAAATTAGATTAGCACAATAAACTAACTTGGATCTTTAACTCAAGGCGATTAGACCTTAAATCAAAGAGCACCAAGCTCTGATACCAATTGTTAGACCCTAGAGGGGGGGTGATTAGGGTCTTATGCTAATCTAATCCGATTAAATGCCAATTAAAACTAATTAATAAGTTATCCTAGCAAGTATAAAATACAACAAGATACGTAAGCTAGGATAAGCAATATGAACAAATGAATATATCCTATCAATGAGATATTACAAATATATGAGCAAGGATATATGAACTAACACAAGGGTAAAATAAACAATCTACACAAGTGATAGGGTAATATGATGAGCAATACACAAAGGCGATATAAGATATGAAAACAAGAATAAGAACGCCAATGCAATCACAAACAAAACGATATGTTTACGAGGTTCGGTCCCCACGACCTACGTCCCCGCTCCTCACCTCGAGGAGATCTCCACTATCACAACCGGGTTTTCTACGTTCACCCGAACAACGTTTACACCTCACAATACAATCACTATGTAATCACACCTCACACACTAAGTGTTGGTCCTAGCCCGTGTCCTCCTCCTCAAGTGCTCGGTTACAACCTCTCCCTAGGCACGTCAACCGACGCCACTCCTCTTGGGACGATCCCCGACTCTCACCACACACTCCTCACTCGGTGTACAAGTGTATTACAAAGTGATTCTCATGATAAGCATAAATTAACAAATGATTGTTCTCTCTAACAAGGTGAGAACTCAATTAAGCACAACTCTTGGTCACAAACCCACAACCCCAAATTATACTATGTATGTAAATACAATAAGCTCAATAGGTTGTGTGTGATCAAAGAGATAAAACAATATAAACTCAATATAGAAATCTAGCTTATGGAAATTAAGATCAAAACAATAAATAGCTAGAATTGAGTTTAAGGAAAACTTCTCTATAGATCAAGAGTGAGAGAGAGATGAGTTGAATGCCCAAACACCAAAGGATGATCTCCTCAAGCTCTTGTAGAATTGAATCACAAAAACAAACTCTCAATTTGCTTAAAAGCTTTTTAAACACACTTAAACCAAACTAAAACCCTTGTTAAAAACTTTATTAAACTTGATTAAAAACTCTCTTGGTTAGTTTGAGAGTTGAAGGCAATGGGGTACTTATACCCTCTCTCAACTCAGCCAAAAACCTGAGCAAAAGACAAAACACAACCCCAAGGCAACGGTCAAAAAACTAGCCGTTGGAAGCTGAAGGAACACTCGTCGGTCGACCGGAAAATTCGTCGGTCGACCGAAAATTTTCATCGGTCGACCGGACCGGTCGACCGACAGCTCTCTGTCAGACTAGTGAATTTTTGACCTCAGGTTCGGTCGACCGGTACGGTCGACCGAAATCTGATACACTCCAAAAAACTATTTTTTTAAGACTTTTTGAAAATATGTTAAAAATAACAAATGAAGTCCAAAAATTATGAAACTTTGGGAAATGTATATACACATGTAAATGAACATGTTACAAAAGGAATTTTCCAAATTGCATTTCCCATTTGTGAAAAATCATCATTTTGCAAAATAGTTCAAAACACGAAAATATAAACACATGAGTTTGATGTTTTGACCTAAACCAACTTTTAAAACTTTACAAAATGATTTTATAGACTTAGTAAAACATGTATGAACTGATATTGAAGTCTATAAACTAATAATATAATATTTTTTACAAAATTGCATATTCTCATGTACTTATTAAACTGTGATATTTTGGATATTATTTGCCTTGAGGACACTGCAAAGTCTGGGTATGGGGGTGTAAGCTAGTTAGCTTTCGTTTTGCTAGTTAGTATTTTATTTTAGTATTTTTTTCTCAGTATTTATCTTTTGTTAGTTAAAAAAATAAAAAATAAAAATTTCACTTGCCAAATTAATAGAGTTAAGTAATAATTGATCTAATTGATAGATTTTAAATTTTCGAATCCCTAGTTAGTGACATACTCAAGTTCACCTTTTATGATAAGTCCAAATAAAATTCTTAAGAAATGATTTTTCAACTAGTATACTTTACGCAAGGCTTCACCGACATTCCGCCAACCTCCTTTGGATATGATCGTTGAAGCGCAATCCATCCATCCTCCAACTACGTTGTTTGTCTACAATATATAAGAATGTACAAACACTAGACAAACAACATTAGTAATAAATTGTTTGTTAAACATCATCAAAACAAGAAGGCCAACAATAACCTTATAAAAGAAGAGTGCGAAAAATAGGCACAAAAAAAACTCTTAAATTCAAGGTGATTCTATCTTATAAAGCCTAAGTTGACTTAGTAATTAAGCTCAATGAGTATTTCTATACTTAATGACCTAAGCCCAATTGGGTTGGGATTCATTAGTCCAAAACTCGTTCAATGGTCACTTAGAAAGCCCGTTAAAATAGAAAACAATCACCAATAATTAAAGTGAGAAAAAAATATTATATACATATAACACTAACCATTTTTTTCTATATATTGTTGTTTTGTATATATGGTCTTGAAAAATAATTTTTGATCAAGAAACTTGAAAGTTATTTAAAACAAAGAGTTAGCATGTTCTTTTCAAAACTTTTTAATTAAATCTATAAGATTTGACTTGGTTTTGTATTGCTATAATGAAAAAGATTTTCTAGGGGATTTACATTGGAGTTATATATAAAAACGTTTTCTTGATTATTAACTAGCTTCAATTAGAATGTCTCAATATATCAAGGAAAATTAGTTATTTACTGACTTATTTAACTTGGCAAGTTGACCGAATTTTGTGGGTATATTGACTGCAAACCCTCACGAATCTACAACTCGTCCACTAGGATAACCTAGGGGTTTAAAACCTTGTTGTATGCGCTAAATACAACCGCGATTTCTGCGAAAGTGAGTTAGAATTTTCTTTTTATTTTCTTTGCTAGAGGACTAGCAAGAGTTTAGGTATGAGGGTATTTGATAATCACATTTTATTACAGTTTTATAACCCTCATTATCTATTTTATATGAATAAATATACCACTAATAATTGTTTTTATCTTTTAATTGCAGGTTAATGAAGAATAAATCTCAAACTCCAATCTCTCAATAAAAACCTGTTGATTAAATGAATAAATGAAGCAAAGAAGCCCATTGGAAAATAAATTTCCAAATTATCCAAAAGCCCAAGCTAAGAAGAAGAAGTAAAGCCTAAGAAATGCCAAAGCCCAAATCAAATAAATGAAGAAATCAAAGACTTGTCCAAGCTTAAAGCCCACAAGAAGAAACAAGTTCGGCCAGGACAGTCTTGGCTAGGCAAGGGAGAGAGGGTATATGAGAGAGAGAGAGAGGAGAGAGAAAAGGACGGGGTTAGCCCTAGGAGAGAGAAAAGAGAGGGTTTTTACCCAAAAGATTTTTGTGTTCCCCTCAAATTTAAATTCCCTCTCTTATTCTTATCTTCTTCCTCAAAAAATCCTCATCCATAACCAAACTTCATCTCCTCTAAGAACTATTAAAAGCTTTAAACCCTTAGCCTTTAAAATCCCTCATATTTGGGGAAAAATCATTCTCAAGCTCTAGGGTTTTTGCTTTGGGTTCTTCTTCTTCAAGTTTGGATTGTCAAGCTTTGGTTTGCGTAAGCTTCTTCCACAACTTATATGCTTGATTTTATTTCAAGAGCTCATGGGTTTTGATGTAAAGATTGGAACTTTGATTTTGTAATGTGGGTATGCATCAAGAGTACATGAACTTGTATGCAAAGATTAGGCCTTTAATGTCAAAAATTGAGTCTTGTGCTTTCGAGAGAGTGAGAGCTTGAAAGCATGGCCAAATTTTGGGGTTGAGGAAGAAATTTGAAACTTAGGTGATTATTGCACATATGGCCGAATTTTTGAGGGTGATTACTGAGGGATGTTGGACAAAAATTGATGGGGGTTTATTGCCAAAGTGGCTGCAATTTTGTGGGCTTGATTTGCATAACCATTGCCAAAATTTATGAGGGGTTGGATGTGATCTTTTGGCCGACAATTTGGAGGGGGTTATGTGCAAAATTGGCCAAACATTCTTTAGGGAGATACGTGCAAAAGTGGCCAAAATTTTGAATGTTGAGGGTGATGGGTTTTCCCCCTTCAATCATGGCTGAATTTTTAAAGTGCACATGGCTAGCATTGAGCCTTGAGCATGAGGATTATTTTGGGTGTTTTGCCCAAGATTTGATCATGAGGGTCTTAAATGCAAATTGAACCTGTTGCTTGCATGTATGAACTCGTAGGTTTAATTAGACTCCAACTGTAAAATCCCGTGTCATTTATAGGATTTTGGTTAAAGTTCATAATTTTACTTTTTGGTTTCAAGTCCTTGAATTTATAATTGTACCTAATCCGTCAATTTTCATTGCAAGTTAGCAATATCTCTAGACGGTGGTGTTTACATAGGAGTCTCTCGATTTCTGAACATATTGAGAAGGAGGCTCCTGTAGTTTCTTCATGCAGGGGGTGAGCATTCATAACTTTTGATATTCAGTGTATTGCACCCTCGTCTGTCTCCTTGGCAAGTCATTCAGTAAGAGCCGATGTCGTCCTTCGTGGGGATTGAAGCTTGAAAAGACATGTTTTGCTTGAACAATACACGTTTCTAGGCATATAAGGAGATTTCATGATGTATTGCACCATGGAGGGTGGGGTATATTATCACGTTATTTGCACGACAATGTACATTGTCCCTGTTGTGTAAAACAGTTTAAATCTTCTCACCGATATGACCAAACAGTGACTCTATCTCGCTGATTCTTCAGGTGAGCTCAACTCCTTGTTTTATCTTAGAAATAATTTTCTAATTGTGTGTTATCTATTTTAGCAGAGTTCCCTGCGGGTGGCTTCCCACTTCACGCGAAAAGTGGTAATAGCAAAGAGACCTTCAACGCTAACATTATTGGACTGCTCATTAGCTTGACTCCTCAGTTTGATCAGATGGGCCTAGGGAGGTTCATCGACTGGTACAAAGTGGGGGTCATCGTATATTGCGATAGCTAATTATAGATGCTCTACTTACTGAAGATTCTATTTCCACTCGGGTTTTGAAGAAGACGGGTTATTTGTTCGGTGATCACGTCGAGGATCTGAATATGTTGACCTTGGATGATGACGATTGGTTCAATGATGATGAGGGGATTCCTCTATATATCCCTTCCATTTCTCGCTAGTACTCATTTGCACATTTACAGGGGAAAGCAGTGGGATGAGAGATGTCTTGGCGTCTTACAGATGATCACGAGTGGGTCTACTGTAGATTTGTTAACTAGCACACGACTCCAGGTTCAGATGGGTATAAATACATCTATGGTCTTCAACCAGGAATTTTAGGGCTTGATATAACACTGTTAGATAAAGTGTTGATAGCTGCAAGCACAATGAGGAATTGTCTTGCCAAACATGGGATGAAACTCACCATGAGAGACTTCAGGTGCTATGGTTGGGTTCATTCGCTACTTAGGAGGTGGTGGGCTCGCATGACAAGGTTTTTCCTCGGGTGCTGGGAGAATAAACTGAAGCACGACGGATTGTATGCTTTGGTACGCGCTACCAATTATGGATTACAGATCAGCAAACACAATTTCCAAGCATTGTTAGAGCTTTACAATCCTGACACCAACACCTTCTTGACCCGTAATGGAGAGTTAAGGTTACCTCTTCATGAGATGCATAAGGTTTCCTGTCTTTTGATGGGCGATTACCCATATTAGGAGTATTTTTCTTCGAACTGGCAGCTAAGACAGTTGAAGAGGGCCTCTTCCAATATATATGACACATTCTAGGATCATACATGTCATTAACACACTGCTCTGATCAGCGTAGGTTCCCTGGCGAAGAAGAAGACACAGATAAGCTTGACGCAATTTGCCAATTATTTGTTTCAGCAA